>NW_024465655.1:0-435000 GCF_017591425.1 Ochotona curzoniae | reverse complement strand
TCTTTCATGGAGTGAATGGCAGGGACCGTACTGCTGGAGCCATCATTCTTGCCTCCCCAGATATATATAAGTAGGAGGTTGGAGCAGGCAGTGGAGCAGGGACTGAAACCCAGGCACTGGTATGGGATGCAGGTGTCCCGACACATCCTATCGGTTGTCTGCAAAACTGGCAGAGCAGTCTGTGAGCTGAAGGGTACGGTATGTGTGTGGGGAGCAGGGGGCAGAGGGCAGACAGTGACTTCAATACTGGCAAAGGAGGGTGGCGCCAAAGGAAGCGGCACGGAACAAGGCTGGATGGTGAATCATGCTGACCCCAGTGGGCTTGGCGAGACAGAAGGCAGACATCCCTGGATTCCCAGTGTTTGATGACTTGCCTGGGGGCGAGGGGGCGTGCAACCCTCTTTGCTGGGTCACAGTGATCTGTCTGTGGGCTTCTTATCATCAGCTATGAAGATAGCCGTTCACCTTGAATGAGTCACAGTGAAGGAAGACAAGACACACAGAGGACAAAGCAATTTCTTCACCTCGTTTTGGGATTCTCAGTAAACCCAAAGGGGGAATAGGTGGCACTTCATCCAGCACACTTTGCTGGTTGGATTCTGCACAGAAGCGGCAGCAAACAAACAAACAAACAAAAAACACCCCCCCCAAATGCTCCTCTGCCAGCTGCCAGGCTGGGCACCGAGTCACACTGAGCCAGCGCTGGAAAATGCCTGGAAAATGTCTGCTGAAGCCCCCTTCTCAGCCAGGCCCCACCTTCCCTGGTGCCCAGAGGGGCGGCGCTTTCCCAGGGAGCAAGGCAGGGCTGGAGACTCCTTATCTGGGCTCGGCAGGAGGGCTGGGGCAAAGCCAAGCTGTTGGCACCGTGTGATAGGAGGGCAGGCAGCTAGGGGGTGGAGTGGCGGAAGAGAAGCTGCAGTTGTCAGCCATTGAGAAGAAAGAGAGACCAGAAGGAAACCTCGGGATCCCCAGAGGATGGGAGGTCTGGGTAGGTTGCCTAGCAACAGTGCCATGCGCTCCTCTTTCTGCAGCCTGTCAGGCTGCTCAGGGCTCTCCCTCTGGTTTCTTCCTTCACAGCTGCCCTCTGGATGCTGTGTTAGCAAAAAAAATCCACCTGTTCTGGAACATTCCTGAGTGTGTGTGGGGGGGCGGGGGGGGTGGATAGTGGTCAGGAGATGCCCAGAATGCACTTGGCTCTGGACTGAGGAACATCTTGGAGAGTCCTGCTCTGGGGTTGTGCTTCTTGAGAAGGTAATGGTGTTCCTAGCTGCTCCTGGGTGTTGAAGAGCATCTAGGGAAGGGGCATCAGAATTCCAATTCCATGAAGGTGTATGGCAGTTACAGATCTGGTTCCAGAACCACCATGCTAACCAGCACTTGTTTGGGGTGTACTGAGCTAGTGCCAACTTTCCTCCTCTTCCAGATGAGAGGGTGAACTGGGAAGAGCCTGAGTTTCCTCGTACTTTTCTGAACCTTCAAGGGTCCTGAGTATGAGGGAGCTACATACCACATCTGTTGCACAGTGATGGGGAAAATGAGAAAATGTGGCAGGGAAGAGGTTTGCCCTGGGCCCCCTACAGGGAAGGTCGGATGAGCCACAGGTGCTCACACAGGGACACATCCACTCCGGAATTGGAAAGCAGCAGGCAGTCCCACTTGTGTCCGTGTGTCTGTGGATTTGTGACTTTTTGGCGTTGCCCTTGGGATGATGTCATGTCCACTTTCCTGACATGGCACACTCAGATTTGATATTTCACCCCTTCATGCCACATGTAGAACCCTCCCTCCTTTATGTCACAGTTGCCCCATGGATTCCTTTTACGTACATGGAAAGCCTTCTCTCTGATGATGTGTCGGGGCCAGCTTTCAGTGTTCCCAGGTATTCTCTGAGCTTCAGAGGGGACAGGCAGTTCTCATGCTGACACCGGCCACTTCTGTTGCTCTGCCTTCTTTCTTAAGGTCCTCAGTTCTCTGCCATCATCTCCCTCCCATCTGAAGGCTGGCCGCTAACATCTGTTTTAGAGGAAATCCATTGGCAATGAAATGTGGTTTTCTTTCATCTGCAAATACTTGTCAGGAATACTGAATCATGCTGTCTTGTGATATGGAATTCCTGGTGGTCAGTTCTTTCTTGCCTAGCTTGTTTCCATGGTTGCTAACGTGAAGTTCACGGTCAAGGCCAAGTTGCCCTTACCCCACATCATTTTCTCCAACTACTTTCAATTCTGCTTCATTGCCTTTGGCCTTTATTTGCCTTGGTTTTATTTGAATTTATCCTGTTTGAAATTTCCTGAATATCTTGTACCTATAAATTAATGTATTTCATTATATTTGGGAAATTTTCTGTATTTTTTCCTCACCAATTTCTTTTTCCTCTTCCATGGGGAGTCATCATATTAGAATTCTCATACTGAGCCACAGGCCCTGAGGCTCCATTCATATTTTTTTCAGCCTACTTTCTCTCTATAATTCAGATTGGATAATTTCTAGGTTCTCCAAGTTAATAGGTTGTTTTTTTCCCTTATTGCCTTAGTTTTTCCAAAGAGTAATTGCAACATTTCGAGTCTATCTGGTGAATTTTTTTAAATTTCAGATATTTGATTTCTTGTTCCAAAATTGCACTTGGTTTTCTTGCTACGGCGTCTGTTCCACTTTGGGCAGCTTCGTGTGTGTCCAGGGTGCTTACAGAGATGGTCTTGACGAGTACTTTGAGGTCATCATCTGATCATTGCAATGCCCAGTCCATCCTGGGGTAGGCATCTATTGATTGCTTCATCCCTTGTGAATCATTGGCATCTCCTGGTTCTTGGTCTGTTGCGTGGTACCCAGGACAGTGTGTATGTGATGTTGTGAGTATGCTAGAGCCCTCTGGAGCGTGTAGAGGTCCTGTCTCACTAAGCAGGTACCACTGTGACTTCTGCATGCTGAGTTTTCTCCTACCTCCCGTGGGTGGCGGTACCAATGTCTGCAGAGCTTGTAAGAACTTCGCTGTACTGAAGGGGATGCTACCTGAAGGCCTTCTTTAGGCACCAGGGCGGCATTTTCTTTCTTTATTTCTTTTTTTTAAGCTTGTTTTTATTTTTTCATTTTTTATTTTTTTATGCTACAGTCCGTAGGCTCTGGGATTTCCCGTATCCCCTCCACAAATCCCCTCACAGACCCACTGATTTCCCCCCTATTATTACAACAGTAGAGTTCTTCATAAACAGTCATAAGTGCATCGTTCTGCTATTTAAGCGTATCTTCACATTGCTGGCATGGGCAATGGCAGACAGTCCAGCATCCTATTGTCAAGATATATTTAATAGTTTCATTGGGAGTCCATCTTTGATCTGGAAGTAGAGATGCACATTGCACTGGATCCTCACTTCTGGATATGATAGTCTCCATTACACAGTTACTATATATCCTTTTATATTAAAAACCACAATTACAAAATAGACAACAGGAAGAAAAACAGAAATTTCTAACAATATGATGTTAAATAACATGCTACTGAATGACTAATGTGTCACTGAAGAAATGAAAATCAAGAACCTTCCTGAAGAAAATGATGCTACTGTAAGCAAAGAATATGAGAAAAAAAACTGTCTTGCAGAAATAATAATAAAAACAAAAACATCAAAATCCCTGAGATACAGTTTCAGCTGATCTTTGTTGGTGAAATGCGTCTCCTGTAGGCAACAGGTAGATGGGTTTTGTTTTTTCATCTAGTCTACTAATCTATGATATTTGATTGATTAAGCGTCTTACATTCAGGGTTAATATGAATAGGTGGTAATTCAGTCCTGTCATTTTAGCAATAGGTTGTTCATTATTTGATTTAGTCTTCTGTTGCTATTTATTGGGATGTTCTTCGCATTTGCTTTTGGTTTTGGTGGGTGCTATTTTCTCTGTCGAGAGAACATCTTTAGGTATCATTTGGAGGGCAGGTCTGGAAGAGGCATATTCTTTGAGTATTCTTTACTGTGGAAGAATTTTCTTTCATTTTCAAAGACAAAGGAAAGCTTTTGCTGGGCACATTATTCTGGGCATGTTATTTTTTCTTTTTAGAATCTGGAATATCTTGCTCCATTCTCTTCTGTCCTGTAATTTCCTGTGAGAGGTCAGCTGTGAGTCTGATTGCCAGTCTGCTATAGGTCAATTGGTTTTTTCTTCACGTGCACATTTAAGGATCTTTTCCTTACGTTCGACTGAAAAGAGCTTGATTACCATGTTTTGTGGTCAAGATCGCTTTTGGTCAATGCTGTTGGGGGTTCTGTGCCTCTCCTGGATGTTGTTTCCCATTTCTTTCTCCATATTGGGGAAGGTTTCCTTTATTATTTCATTGAATACATCTTTAAACCCAGCTTCGGCTGCTTTCTGGAACTCTCATAACTCCTGTATTTATGCTTTTAATAGTTTCTCTTAATTTTTGAATACTTTTCTTAGTTTGGCTCAGTTCCTCTTCCTGCTTTTTGATTGTTCCTCCATTGTGACGAGAGATGTCTTCCAGTTCTGAGATTCTTTTGCCTCATTCAAGCAGTTCCCAAGATTAGAGAGCCACCAGGTGTCCTAAATAGCTAGGTTGTTGGTGATGCTGATCTTGCCAGAACCTGCTGGCGATTAGGTCTGAATACCACCCACACCTATTTTGACCTGTAGGATGCCAAAGTCAGTATTATTTTCCCTGTAGGACCAGTGCAGTGCGCTGATCTGGAAGCAAGTTCATTCCCAGCTCAGCACATGCCCAGCTCACTTTTGTCCCTCCAGTCTCACAGCCTTTGCCACAAATGGCAATCTCCCACTTGATACACACCCAAGCCCCATACACTCACCGTCAGCTGGCTTCCATGGAGGCTGGACATCCTCCCTGGTAGGGTCTGTGGGGAGAAAGACCACAGAAAGCAGAGCTTGAGCCACTCGCCCGCTTTCTGCACCAGGCTGAGGGGCTTGTCTGTCGCCATGGCTTTTCTAGAATGCTGAGGCTGTGGCATTCTGGGCTGGTTATGACCAAGCAGCTACTGATTGGACAGCTGGTCTGGCCACAGAGCTCTGTGAGGTCACAGGGGGGCAGCCAATCGGAATGCTCTGACATTTCTCTGCTGGAGGTTTGGATCTGCTTCCCCTTAGGTCTGTGAGCTAGCGGGACGTATTTTGGTTGGAGTCTTCAGGATGCTCTATCAGTACTGTTTTTCCTATTATTAGATCAGTGTTATATACTGAGCCAGAAACGAGTTCACTCCTGGGTAGCGCATACACAGCTTGCTCTTGTCCCTTTAGTCCCACAGCATTGCCTCACTATACAAAATGGCACCAGATGTGGCTTTGGTGGGGGTGGGGTCTGGGCTGTGTCCTACATGTTCTTGCACTACCTGCTTGGGGTCTGCTGCTCTGTCTCTGCTCCAGATCGGATCGAACAAATCAACAGGATGGACAGTTCTTCGCCAAGGCTCACTTATTGAGCTCCCAGCGAACTCTCCTTCCCACCTGGCCACCAGTGGGTTTTAGATTGCCACACGCTGACTCCTGCTGGGGAATCTGGTCACAACACCAATCTGTTGTCTCCGCTGCTTCTCCATGTCCGTCAGTCTTTAGGTGCCCCTCTGCTGTTGGCTTGCCTTCTCCTATTTTCTGGAATCTGCTCTTTCTGCTTCACCCTGGCTAGCGATTCTCCATCTGTTTAAACACGTCCTTACCTTATTCCATCGTCTTGATTCTCCCCCACGGCAGCACTGTCTGAGATTCAGTTTGATGAGCTTTTGTGTCTTCTTGGAATGCGTCCCACATATGCACCCTTGGGTGTCAGCTCAGGATTTGTGTCAGCTCACTCAAGAAACAAGAATCACGTGTTCTACTCACTCTTCTAGAAAATTCTTCTCCTTTGTGGCTGCTGGAGTCTCTCTTTTGGGGGCTCCTTGTCTAGAAAGAGTCTAGCTGTCAGCTGTGTTCACTGAATTAGGGAAAATGGGAGAGAAATAATGAGAAACTTGTTGTACTTGGCACGACCTGGGTACAGCAGGACAGGTTTCATTCTCCAGTTTTCTGAACTGTGTGCTTCCGGAACATTAGCTTGACTTGGATCAACCTTGAGTGAACTCAGCAAATCAGTGAAGGAAACGGAAGCCAGGCAACCAAGGGTATCGGGCACTCCTGCATGGTTCATCTTCACTTCCTAATTCAGCTTTCAGCTTATAGAGTCCTCATGCAGAACCATTTACATTCAGAGCTTTCAACTCTTATCAGCAAGAGAGACAGATTCCACCATTCCTGGAACTGAAAGTGCACTATCAGAACATTTAAAAACAAAGCCCTTGCTGTGAAATAATATTGGACTCATGGAAAGTGTTGCAATGATAACACAGAGAGCTCTCACAACTCCTTATCTAGCTGTCCTATATGCTAACATTTAACATGGCACATTAATCAAAACTAGCAATTAGGGGCCGGTGTGGTAGCCTAGTAGCTGAAGTCCTTGCCTTGAATGTGCTGGGATCCCATATGGGCGCCGGTTCTAACTCTGGCAGCTCCATTTCCCATCCAGCTCCCTGCTTGTGGCCTGGGAAAGCAGTCGAGGACAGCCCAAAGCCTTGGGACCCTGCACTTGTGTGGGAGACCCAGAAGAAGCTCCTGGCTCCTGGCTTTGGATAGGCTCAGCTTTGGCCATTGCAGTCACTTGGGGAGTGAATCATTGGATGGAAGCTCTTCCTCTCTGTCTCTCCTCCTCTCTGTATGTCTGACTTTCCAATAAAGATAAATAAATCTCTTTTTTTAAAAAAAAACTAGCAATTAACACTGATTCAATATTAATAGCCGAGCTTCCATCTTTATTTGAATGTCCCCAGCATTTCCATTAATGTCCTTTTATTGTTCTAGGCTATCACCACATGTTTAATCTCCCTGCCTCTTTAATCTCTTCCAAACCATGACTTGGACGACCTTGACCCTTTGAAGAGCAGGTGTCAGGTAGCTAACAGAATGCCCCCACTTGATCAGATGTGCTAACAGAATGCCCCCCACTTGATCAGATGTGTTCTCAATCAGCAGCCAGCATCATGGGTTGGGATGGGGAGATTGGTACTGCAGAGGGGACAATCCCGTCCCATCACCTCCTCGGAGCGGGCATGTGTTATCCATGTGACTCTCCACTGAGGCTGTGAACCGTGACCACTTTGGCAACTCCTCTCCACTATAAAGTTGGAAGTAGGTCTTTGGGGGCCAGTGTTGTGGCACGGTAGGTTAATAAGCTACCTGGGATGGCAGCACCACACTGGAGCACCAGTTTGAGTCCTAGCGACTCGGCTTCCAATCCAGCTTCCTGCTAGTGTGTCTGGAAAAGCAGTGGAGAATGGTCCAGCTATTGAGTACCGACACTTGCATGGAGTTCCAGGTTCCGGGCACCAACCCAGCCTAGCCCTGCTTGATCATTGTGGCCATTTGGGAAATAAATTCACAAAAGGAAGACACTGTCTTCCTTTCACTGATTCTCAAAAAAATCCATTCTGGGCCTGATACTGTAGCCTAGTGGCTAAAGTCCATTCCTTGCATGCACTGAGATCCTATATGTATGTCTGTTCTTGCCTTGGCTGCTCCATTTTACCTCCCTGTTTTTGGCCTGGGAAAGCAGTGGAGGATGGCCCACAGCCTTGGGACCCTGTGTCTGCATGGGAGACCCAGAAGATGCTCTTGGTTCTTGGCTTCAGTTTGGCTTAGCTCTGGCCTTTGGGACCGCTTGGGAAGTGAACCAGCAGAAAGAAGATCATTCTCTCTGACTCTCCTTCTTTCTGTAAATTTGATTTTCCAATATAAATAAATAGATCTTTTAAAAATAATTTACTTCTTTAAAGATTTCTGTATACAAAGGGAAGAGAGGTCTAGAGCAGCCAAGATCTTGTGACCAGTGTTACAACTAGAACCATAAGTAGTAAATTCCAAGGGAAATGCTTTGGCACTAAGCTTAAGATGTCACCCACCAGTGTGTCCATGTATTGATGGATCCTGCCAACAGCAATTACTGTAGTGTTGTTTTCATGGTGGTTTTCCACTTTGCTTGTCCTTGCCACATTCATTTGTTGGAATCCTTCTTTAATTACACTTACCCCTTCTCTTTCCTGCTTAATTTTTTTATTTAATGATTTTTGTCAGCGTCGACACACAGATAGCTATTCTTGAGGTCATCATCTAATAGGATCATTATTTATTCTGTGTTTCAAACTGTTCCAGTTTTGCCTGCCAAGAGCCTTTTCAGGTTGACATCCATAGCCATTTGGAGTTTCCTATCCTTTTTTTTTTTTTTCCCGCCCTAGACTCTGCCACCTCTTCCAAAAAGCCTTGGGTCCTTTTGGTAGAGAGAGCTTTCAAAGCAAAGGCGTGGTCTCTGGACATGCTTCTCTGTGCTCTGATCTCAGCACAGAGCTGGAAAATGGATATCTGAATCCCAACCCCCAGAGAGCCATCCCCCTGGCTCAGCCTTCCCCCATAAAGGACCCCCAGCAAGGACTACCATCCACCTAGCTTTGTGCTTTGCGCACAGCTCACATTGCCTACCAGCTCCTAAGCTCTTTGAGCACAGAGATCGTGCCTGAGGCATGCTCGCATCCACCGGGAGGCCTGACATGTTGTGGAAGCTCAGTGCGTGCTCAGGGATCCCATACCTGAATTGTAGAAATTTCAGGTCCCAGGATCATCTTGCTTTTTCTTTCCTTTTCCTTTTCTTAATGATCAGAACCACAGGTGTGACCTGAGGGCCCACACCTAAAGTTACCAGAATAAAAATATTTGGGTACCCTGAAGGGTGACTCAAATCTTGTAGAATAACCCAGTCCTTACAATTGCTAGAGTGTGCTGCCTTATAGGGGGCATAGCTGCTATTTGGAGGGCTCTGGCTAGCTGACTGGCAAGGACAAACTGTGCCTTTGTGTGAGCGGCCCATATTTAGCTCAGCCTCAGATGCCCTAGGCTAGGGCTTCACCTACCCTACCCCCATGCTAGCCTGGTCCCTGGCTTAGCAGCCACTCTCCACCATGGAATAGACCTATGTGGATACATTGTACTTCTACCAGGACACTTATTCTGAACTCCCAGAAACCAAGGGACCGGGAGGATCAGCATTTGACAGCTCAGGAAAGCTCTGTGTGCCTGTCACCTGTCAGCTTGGTATCTTCTTTGCAAACTTGTTTTCAGCTTCCGGTTGCCTGTAGGGACTTCCGGGTGGGGATCTGGGCTGTCTCTGTTGCTGGCTGTGATATTGCCCTCACCTAATGCTGCTGTGACATTAGGAAACAGGCCTTCAATGAGCACATGCCCAGCCAGCACGCCACGGGGTGAGTGTCAATGTGGGGCTTGGCTTGCTGGGGAAAGATGGAGCAGCTGGGGCTGTTGGGACTCAGGCTGCCACCGGCTGGCAGGGTGCTTGGCCTTGCCGACAGGATGCCTGGAGAGGCCAAGCACTATGTAAAGCCCAGGCTGCCGGGTTAGGCACTAGAGTCTACAGGTGCAGTCAGCTATCGTCGGAGCTCCCTAGATCTGGCTCAGCTAGCGAGGCAGAGCAATTCCTTGTATGTGCCAGAGGTGCCCACGGGTTACTGTGAACCGTGTGACCTGGTATTTGCTGCCAGCTGTCACCCCCTCTTCACTCACATTATAGCCAAGATCTTAGCACGTGGAATGTTACAGGGGGAGGGCAACTTCTCCAGGGAGGCAGAGAAAGAATTCAGAGTGAGAATGGGCCTGGGGAGACAGGGGTCAGACGTGACTGGGTGAGGAGGCCATGCAGGAACCTCTTCCCAGGACCTCAGCCCCTGGATCTGTTGTGCTCATGATGACTCAGCATCTTTATGGTTCCAGTTTGCTCTTTCTCTGCTCTTCCTCTCTTTTCTCCTCCACCCAGAGGTCCTTGGTTTATAGAGAGAGAGCAGGATCCCATTCTTGCCTTGCTTGTCACCCATGGAAACAGGAGCAATTCTTGCAACTACATATTACCTGGCCCGCGAAAGCCCACAGCTCAAGGGTCCCAGTGCTGCTATCCCCACCCCTTCCTCGCTGTCCCCACCCCAGGGGCTGTTTCCCAGGCCATCTCCCAGGAGCTGGGTGAAGCTCCTGGCCTGCTCGTTGCTCAGCCTGGACCTCCTGTCCCCTAAGCCCTGCCCATCTGAGCTGACAAGAGGCCAGTGCAGGGGGTCCATGGAGGGGGCAGGCCAGTCCTGTGACCCCTTTCCTGGGACTGTGGAAGTCCACAGCATTCATTTCCTGTCTATCATTTCCTCCAGGGCAACACCCCCACCAAGAACCAGAAACCTGCTCCGTGTCAGCAGAAGATGAGTTTTTCAAAAGGCAGATTAATTTGACAAGGTTCCAAGATATAGGGTACACTGGTGGTGGTGGGGAAATAGCTGGGTTGCCGTCGCAAAAGCCGGGGTGACTCAGGGAGACTTCAAAGAACGTCCCTCTGAGTGCATCTTCCAGCAGGAAAAATACACTCTGCCAAATGTCAGAGCTTGGGGAAGAGCAGCATTTTAGGTAGGCAGACACGTATGTAAGTTTCTTGAACACCAGCCATTGGACCCATCACGTCTGTTTTTCTTCTGGGGAATAGTGATCTTTGCGGCCAGCACCTTGGGGTACTCAGCCTTCTGAGATCAACATCCCCCACGTACCCCATAGCACCACGCTGCCAAGTCTCTGGAGTTCTGTGTCTGTTCGCTTTTCTCATTTATCAGATGGCCCAAAAGCTCCCAGGGACAACAGGGCTCCATCTGTAGCTTCTGGTCCATTGTGAGCTAGCGCAGGGAAACCCACATCTCTCTATGGTTTTAACAATGGGTCTGCAGAAACACATTGGCTAACCTGAGTATGGCAGTCCCCCAAACGATGGCCTGTGAAGAAGGGTCAGGTGGTCAGGGCTTACACACTTCCTCACAGAGGCGAGGGAAGTAGGTGATGCAGGCAGCTGCAGGGCGCAGTACGTGATTCTGAGTGGGGATGGTGGACAGGCTCCTAGGGTAGACAGTGGCTTGGGACCGGTTCCCTGGGGCTCCAGGTGCGGTGCTGGATTTCCTATCTTCCCTTGCGACATGAGCTTAATCTTCAGTTAATGAAGGCAGTTGTGTCCCTTTTTGGCTAACCCAGTCTATAGGTACACAAGCAAACTTTAGAGAGAGAGGAAGCCCCCGTTTGCACTGTGGAAGAGAAAGAGCAGAGGAACAGGTCAGAGAGACCCCTAGCGCTGCTGTTGTTTAATTTCGTGTGTGAAAGTACCAGCCATTGGACTACGGTTTTCTGAACCTTTAGCACCAGAAAAACTGGATTTATAGACTTGTATTATTACAACTAAACAAATTAGATAAGAATCTATTGGAGACGCATGTAGATGGCTGATTGACTCATAGTAGTCCAAAAGTGCAAACAATTCGGACATCTACCCACATCGCTTCTCGGCCTTTCGTGCTCTTTTGTCTATGCCCTCCCCATCACCCCCCGGCTAATGTTCTGTTCCCTTCATTTGGTTAAGATAAAAAATAGCAAAATACGGCGAATGTTCTCAGATCTACAGAAATTAGATGTTGCTTTTTTTATAAATGAGGAGGAGCAAAGACAAGACAGATTGCATGGAAACATATGTGCATTGGTGTCGGATGGTTAATGTGTCTCATTTTAGTAACCTTCCTACCATCGCAATGTATTTCAAAGCATCAAGTTGCATGCCGCAAATATACACAGGGGTTTACAAAAATCTGAAAGAGGAGGGTTTTTTTTGAAAACCTTTGTCCTTTTATTTTCATTCACATCATCCAGTTTGACTTCATGCATTTCATAGAAAAGGAGAAGAGATCCAGAGAGGGGAGAGAAGGCTTGCCTGGGGTATCTCTGCTGGGAAAGGTTCCAGCTCAGGGAAGCTTCTGGGAAGATCAGGGCTCAACCACCAGAGCTGTGGCCACATGGGAATTGCAGGCAGCAAGCCAGAGTGGAATTGCTGCGCTTCGGCAGCTGAGCAAAAATAATCCTGAGTTTGCAGACACCCAGAGCACCCACCGGCTGGATGGTGAATACCACGCCTGGACTCTGTCTGCACTCTGCACCTTGTCAGACTGGTATCTCAGCTTGTGTGTTGGAGGGGAAACAGCCTACTTGCTAGGAGCTTCAGCAGGACTGGGCTGAGCCTCTGTGTGTGTGTCGCTGGGATGTCACTGGGGAGTCCCTGGTGTCTCAAGAACCCACTGCCAGGTTGCAGGGGACTTTTCCGGCCTCTTCCATGACCCTGAGAAAGGATAAAGGCCCTGGGCAGATGGGGTGCTGGGAAGGAAAAGTACAGGATGCCAGGGGCTGAGCCCCAGCCCCGGGAGGGTTTCACTCACTTATTCCCTTTTGTTTCCTGCTATTTCCTGCCAGGTGTTTCTGAGGCTGCTTTTGTCCTGTGCCTGAGGATAGGATCAATCAACTCTGCAAGGAGCTGCAGCCTCCCCACAGTCAGGAGCCAGGAGCTGTGTGTGTGTGTGTGTGTGTGTGTGTGTACATGCATGTGCTCGCTCACTTGTATATTCAGTTCATAGATAGCTCTACACAATGTGCAGAAAAAAATTAATATAGTTTGTTCTATAAATACATCTGTATGTGAAGGTTTTTCTTGAGGTCTCTCTTGGTTGACTGGGACCATTCATAGAGGAGATGAGAATGGAGGTGGTCCTGCAGGTGAGCAGACAGCCAGGATGCTGTCTGCTGTCAGTGCCTTACCTGAATGCCGATGGATGAGCCTCCCTACCCACCCACCCCCAACATGGCAAAGACGGCCTCAGAGAGCAAATCTATGCAGCAGCACCTGATGTCTATTCAATACTGCGGGGATGCCATCACTACCTGGGAACTCAAACGTACAGCTGTCTCTGTAATCTGCCCAGAAGCATGAACGCTATTCCTGTTTGCAGAGAAAAGGTGCTTGAGAAGATGGGTGGTGTACGGACCCACTCAGGAGGTTCGCTGCTGACCCATGCCTGCTTCTGTAGCACTATGGCTAGTTCCACAACACTCAGGTGTTTTTCTCTCCTCCACTTAGTTTTTTTTTTTTTTTAATTTAGCATTGTTATTATCTGAAAGGCAGAAAGAAAGAGAGAGAGAGAGAGAGAGAGAGAGAGAGCTCTTATTCACTGCTTCACTCTTCAGATGCCTGCATGGCCAGGGCTCAATCTGGGAGCTGGGAAATTAGTTCACAGGGCTGGCAGGAATCAAATGCATGAGCCAACACCTGTCACCTCCTGGAGTCTGCATTTAAAGCTAGGAGGCTGGGAATTAAACCCAAGTAATCCAATATGGAACTTGATCTTTTTAATGTGTGCCCTCCCTATTTCCACCCAGTATTGTGTTAGAATCTCCTTGAATTCTCCCCCACGAGCATGCTTGTTTGTCACCCCAAATTTTCAGCCACTCGGGAACAAAATCTTTCCTTGCACATTGTGTGCAGCTGTACAGGAACGTAGGGGAAGGCGCCCGGGACACAAGTATGAACAAAGGATACAAGCAATTCACTGTGTGCATGCACTGTGCGCAGCTGGCCTCAGCAGGCTCCTGTCCTGGGGAGGGCCAGGCAGCTGGCTGCCCGGCCCTCATGGTCAGTGATTCCACCTGGCAGGACCATACAGAAGCTTCTTAGTTGGCACTGGCCAGTTGGAATGGGCTTTGCAAGAGTTGCGATGGCTCCTGACTTCTTCTCACTCCCTAGGGAGTCTGGCTGGGGGTGTGCTGTTCAGGGGGTGGTCTGATATGTGTTACCTTGGGGAGAGGGCACAGGAATTTTACTCCCAGGTCCTGGAGAGACAAGGAGCAACCCCCCCTGCGAGAAGGCGCCACAACAGCAGTGGGAAGACATGAGTGTGAGAACCGCTGGCAGGTGACTTCAGTGGGAAATAAAAGGAGTGACACGAGACAAAATGCAAGGGGCTTTCAGATGTAGGTGTCAGGAAGGGACACTGTGACACACTTATCCCGATGGCATACTTGCTTGTCTGGTGGGATATCACAATCTTGCTGAGGATGTTGTAGTAGCAAGAAAATCTGAGGTCTTAAAGTCTTCACTTGGGGCCAGCAAAGTGGTGTAGACTTCGCAGCTGCCTTCTATCTGAGATGAGCACCAATTTGTGTCACAGCTGCTCCACTCCTGATCCATCTCCCTGCGTAATGCACGTAGGAAAGCAACAGAAGAGGGCCACGTGGGAGACCCGCATGGAGTGCTAGGCTCCTGGCTTTAGCTTCGCGCAGCCCTGGCTGTTGCTGCTATGTGGGGCGTGAACAAACACATTCACATCTGTTTCCACCTCTCTTCACTCGCATTTCTCTCTCTGTATCTCTGCCTTTGAAATAAATAAGTAAATCTTGTAAAAACATATCCACAGCAGCTAGCTCTATGGTGACCTGCCTGCCCACCATGGATGAGACATCCATCAATAACAACACCATTACTCTAATGCTTCCATTGGCAAGGCTGGGTGCGAATGGTGTTTTCTCAGGATCAGATTTCTGCAGGAAGCCCTCTCTGAGCTGGCCCCTTCATGCGTGTCGCCTCTTGATTGTAAGAGGGCTGCTGCTCTGCCAGCCATCACTTGGGAGGAAGAATTAGCCCCTTTGCACAGCAGCCTTCACTTGCTCTGTGGATGACGATTTTTCTTCCCCCCTTTCCTCGTACGTGGAGCTGCTCTCTAGGTTCTGCTTGGACCAGTGGTGTGGAACCTCAATAGGAGACAGGGAAGTGAAGGGCCTTGTGTCCTCCTTCCGGGGTGCCTGGAGCTGACAGCCGTTGTTCCTCCAGGTCAGGCTCTCCATGCAGCTCTCTCTTCCTGAGGCTGTGTCTTCTTTGGGCACAGGAAGAGTGGCAGTTGTAGTGTTAGCCTTAGGCACTGTATGACCCTGGTGGTTTTGCTGCAGTTGCCATACTAGCACAGAATCCCATTATCCTGAGGGGGCCCAGGTGCCTACAGGTCTCACCCCCTCCCTATTCTGGAAGTGTCCATGTACCTTTATGGATCACCACGCCTGGTCACAGGGTCACCCCTTGCTGCAAAAGTGCCTGGAAAGCAGGGGATTTGCTCTGCCCATCTCTGTAAAGGCAGACAGGCTGGGAGAAGGAGGAAGGGAGTTGCTGGTGAATCCACCGACTGAAACAGCTGCCATTACCAGCCAAGTCCCAGAAAACAAATAGATACAGACCCAAGACAGACTCCCATGCCCCAGCCTCCTGGGGGTTCAGCCTTGGCCTCCCATGGTGGAGAGGCCAAACCCACTGTACCATGTGGAGGCCAAGGGAACTTTAGCATACACCTGTCAGGGTCTAGTGTGGGACTGAAGGCCCTTTGGTCCACCCTGTTGTGTGTTATTCAGTCCCTGGAAGCTCTGAGCTCCACGGGCAGCCTTGAGCTCTATGGATATCCCTGAACAGCACAGGTAGCCCAGGCCTCCCATCCCCACCTGCTCTGCCCTCCAAAGCCTCACAGACTGAACCCACCTTCTCAAGTCGACTAGTTCCTTCCTGGTCTCCACCTTTTTGCCTACAAATGGAGCATCTTTCAACCCTGCAATATATGTACCCTCAGCCCATCTTGCTCATTTTAAGGGCAAATTTCAGTCATCTCCTCCCAGATATGTTTGGGTCCAAAACTAGAATTCCAGATTGTTCTGGACTCCATTCAACAGCTCTGCTTTCAGGTCAATACAACCCCTCCTGGCCACGAGAAATTCTCCACTGTAGCGCCAAGCAGCAGAGCATTCTCCTGTTTGGGAATCGTTCTATAGCCCAGCCTGTCCTTGGGGAAGGACCCATGGAAGGGCTGTTAATCTGAAGATAGAAACAATGGAAGAGACAGGTGTACCAGCATGGAAGAAAGGCAGTTAGGAACGTGCAAGGCCTGCTGCTCTGGCGGGTATAGGTGTGGGTAGGGAAGAGGAGCAGCCATTCTGTGGAGCTGGCTAGCCCAGGAGACAAGTCCTTGAATGCTGAGTGTGATAAAGAACATTTTAGCCAAGCTTGTGGCATCTTGCCTGAGCTGGACCCTTCCTCAAGGAGTGGGGACTATGGCTCAGCCCGCAGGGCTTCAGTTTGACCTTGGGAAATCCAGCTGCCTCAGTTGGTCATGCCATGGAAGCCAATGAGGGCTGAGGGACTTATCCAAAACGTGACGGGTGCTCCCTCCACTGTAGCAAGCAATGCTGTTGTTATTTTATCAGAGTTTTAAATGTTTTTAATTTTTTAAAGTGTTACTATTATTTTTTATTTGAAAGGCAGAACTACAGAGAGGAAAGAGAGAGAGATCTTCCATCTACTGGTTTACTTCCCAAATGGCTATAATGGCTTGAGATGACAACCAGGAGCTTCTGGGTCTCCCATGTGGGTGTAGGGACCCAAGATCTTTGCTACTTTTCCAGGCCATCAGCAGGAAGCTGGATGGGAAATGGAGCAGCTGGGACTCAAACTGATGCCCCTATGGGATGCTGGGCTGAAGGTAGAGGCTGAGTACACTATACTACAGTAATAGATCCCATTAGAGCTTTTATTCAGGAGATAGTTTCTATTCCTGCTGTATGGCTTCAAGTGCCTCTTTGGCTGGCCTGAGGAGTGATTCCCTGCCATGGAACTTAGCTTGTCCTTAATTTTGAGTGGTCCAAAGGCTCTGGATGCCCAGGACCTGAGGGCGTCAACCTGCAGCTTCCCTGAAGAAGAGGCTGCCTCTGAGAGCACCACTGTTTCTGAAAATTCTGCTGCCTATCCCTTCTGCATGTGTGGGGCCTGTCGTGTTCATTAGGAAGACCACATGTGTGAACACTCAGCTCCTCTTTGCTTTTCTTTTTTAGTCTGTCAGTGAAAGCTCCTTTGATCAGCACCAGGAATAAATGTGCAAGCTCTCAAGTCTTGCAAAGCTGTGTTAAGAATAGGAGGTGCTGCCTCATTTGACACCTGCACCTGCACACCCTGACATGTGCTTCAGTGTGCTTTGTCCTTGTTCTCGGATCCCACATGGCCAGCTCTCCTACTTTCTGCTCCCATCTGAGCCCCAATCTATTGTGCCCAGCCAGAGCTAGAAAGACCAGGGGTGTGTGTGTGTGTGTGTGTGTGTGTGTGTGTGTGTGTGTGTGTGCAAGGGGCGCTCTCTGAAGCTTGGGGAGGCTGATGAGACTTGGGTCAGTGGCAGCCTGGGCACAGGATGGATCTTTTGTGCCTCCCACCCCAACCCTCAGGCCTGAGAACTGGCTCTGAACCACCTCCCCACCTCTGGGTTGGTTTCTGTGGCAATGGGAGCAGTGGAGACTGAGGAGGGGGAAACCCAGAATATGGAGGACAGAGATTGGAGCCACTAAACAAGAGTAATGGAAGGTGGAGGCTGGGTTCCAACTTTCTGCTTTGTTTCCTTGCCCCCTTCGAGCCAGCCAAGCATCTGCAACCAAAGAACCTACATAGGCTGAAGGGGGCTTGGGCTCCTCACACAACCCCCAAAGCAGGATGGAACGTTTATTTTCATGGATTTGTTAACAGTAAAACTCATTGCACAGGCATTAGAGAGAAATGCAGACTGAAGATTTGTTGCTCACATCTGTTGATGAGAGAAAGATGTGTGTATTTATGCATTATGTACAACAGAGAGGGAGACTGGAAGGAAGGAAGCTCTAGGTTCTAACACATGCAGTTTCAGCCACACTTGGCCTTAAGGATATTGGTCTTTCTTCAGCTCAGAGCTCCTGCTAAGAGTGTGCTTGCGGCTCGCGTCAGTGGACCATCACAGGAAAGACCAGCAGGCATAGTATGGACCTCAGACTGCAGTTGATTGGGGAGAGTCCAGAATTGTTCGCTCATGGAGATGTACCTGATACAGCAAAGCCACGGATTCCAACATCCTTCTCCCCACGTGGCTTTCTGAGCTTGTCTCCTTGCTAATAGCTGTCTCACAGTTCTGCAAGCTATGTATGTGTCCACATTCTAAAAGGAAATGCAAGACCTGGGTGCCTGGACTTGGGTGCCACCCACTGCTCCCTGCTCAGACCAGCTCACCTTTGACCCTCTCCAGCCTCCAGAATGAAGTGGGGTGGTGGTGGGGAGGCACTGGGGCTTCTGTGATGGGTGAAGCACAGGACAGGCTGTGAGTGCTTCTGTTCATCTCTTCCGTTGCAAAGCAGGAAGGCTCTGCCCTTGTGACAGCCTTTCTCTGGGGTCCCATCTCCTCGGGGGATTAATTATACCAACGTGAGTCTTGGGGAGTGTGCATTAATGATCAAACTCTTTCCAATTATCTGGAGCCAGGGAGATACTTCTCCACCAGAAAGCATTTCCTCTAATTACTGTTCATGATCCTAAAGCTTCAGATGCATCCATGGCTCCCATGGCAACCTTAACTCCTCTCTCTCTCTCTCTCTCTCTCTCTCACACACACACACACACACACAGAGTATGATGAGATTTTAATTGCAATAATAACTACAGCTCATAAACTTGATAAACTTGCCAGATTATGGGGACATATTTATTCTTATGAGTGGAGATTAGTAGGTGGCACAAGGTAGTGAGTCCTCTTCTGGATGCTGCACACAGACCCGAGTCTCAGTCTGAAGACACTTGCGAGACCCCAGATCTCAGTCCACATGCCAGGTCAGTCACAGCAGCCAATCCGCTGCCAGCGAGAGGCCAGAAGGACATCAGTGTGACTTCATTCTAATGGGATGGCAATAATAGGCCAGAAGGATGGAGAATCCCTTATAAATACAACAGAGGCATGCCCTTCTACAAAGCGATATGGCAGCATCTAAATCATAGATCAGTCAAGAGGCTGAAATGCATGGAGGTGATGGTATGTGTCCCAGAATGAAATCCCAAAGCTCTAGGCCTCGGCAAGTCATGTTTTCATGTGAGCTGCTGAAAAGAGAAGTTGAATACAAAGCAGTTTCATGTTATATATAGATATGTACACACACACACACATACACGCTCGGAATCTTCAGGAAGACTTATGGAAAATGCATACTTAGATTCTCTTTTGGGGGGGCTTGAAAACAAATGCAAATTTAAGTTCCACTTTCTGTGGACTCTTTGAAGGCCTGACACACATGGCCTCCTGAGTGACAGCTGTGTTCGTGGGAAGAGATCAACCTTGGCCACACGGACCTTCTGGACACTCAGCTACTGCTGCAGCTGAAGCATTTGCAAGTCCTGCTGCTGCCAGGGGATCCTGGGACACTCTCCTCCTCCCCTTTGGAGGGGCAGTCTGTCGGTTGGCTTTGTAGTCCCTGGCAGAGACCACAGGTAGAACTTGGCTTGACTTGCTTCTGCAGCCCCGGATCCCCAAGCCACTCTTGGCCATGACCCTTCTCCTTGGAAAAGAGCAGTTCTGACTGCTGCCTTTTGCCAGTCTGAGAGAAGAATACTAGGAGTTTTCAGTGAAGTCTTGGGGTTCAGAGAAATGGCCAGGGCCCTTGATGGGAGCCCAGACACCTTGCTGGGCAAAGCCATGCACGCTACAAAGAAAGGGGAATGTTGTCCTGGGCAGGCAAGGAGTCCAGATCTTGAATCAAGTGGGCAAAAGCTAACAAAGAGAAGGAAAGAGTGAGTCAGTGCTGGTTCCCCTTCCTCCTGCCCCTCACTCTCCACCTCACCAGGAGCTGGCCCTCTTAGGCCATCATGACAAGATTGGGTCAGGAGAGGCATGAAAAAAACCAAAAGATGGGTCTGGCAGTGTGGCATAACAGGTTAGGTGCCTCATATGGCTGCTGGTTCAAGTCCCAGCTGCTCCACTTCTACCCCTGCCAACGTGCCTGGGAAGGCAGTGGAGAATGGTCCAAGTGCCTGGACCCCTGCATGCACAAAGGAATCTGGAAGGATGCAGACTGGTTCCTGGCTCAGCTTGGTCTAGTGCTAGCAGACCAAGTGGTCATCTGGGAAATGAGCCACTAGGCAGAATACCTCTGTCTCCCTCTTTCTAACTCTGCCTTTTGAATAAATAAAATCTAACTTTAAAAAACACCCTAAACTAGTAGCTCACGGACCAGGCTTTTGAATAAAATAAATCTTAACAAAACAAAACAAAAATTGAAACTAAACACCAGTAGCCCAGCTGCTCACAGTCTGGGCTTAGTGAGTGAAGATGGAACAAGGAATCCAGATGGAGAAAGAGCTCACAGGCGACCGGGAGCTGGATGAGCAGCAGAGTGGAGGGCAGGTTGTCAGGAGCTGCAGGGTCGGGGAGTGAGGCGGAGTGCGCTCAGGACACTTGCTGCAGGGGACAACAGTGCTGCAGGGTAGTGGCTGGTGCTGCTGGGCGCCAGCTGGAATCCTGGCTCAGCCCTGGCTTCTGAAATTCTTACAAGAACAAAACCTCTGATTCAGCAACCATTCATAGCAAGTGTTCCATTAAATTATGGCTACTGCTTACCTCAGACTACTTCTCCCAAGAGATCAGCTGGTAACAAAAGAAACCACTCTTGGCAATATGAGATCCAGGCCTTCTGGAAGAGAGCTCCTGACTTTGGCCTGGTCCCCATGGTTGCGGCCGTTTGGGGAGTGACAGTGGATGGGAGAGCTCTCAGTCTCTCTCTCCTCTCTCTTTCCCTACTTTTGTGTAATACACACTCCATGTATTGTGAAACTTTGTCTCTGAAAGAAATGAATAAATTTCTTTTAAAGAAAACATTCAAGGAATTATACCCCAGTGTGTTTGCATGAAAGACAAAAATCCATTTATAATAGCAAAACCAGCATCTCACATGGGTTCCAGTTTATGTCTGGAATACTCCCCTTCTGATCCAGATTCCTCCCAATGTTCCTGGGAAAACCAGCAGAAGATAGCCCAAGTGCTTGAACCCCTGCACCCATGTAGAAGATTTGGATGAAGCTCCTGGCTCCTGTCCTCAGGCTAGCCTAGCCCTGGCCATTTAACCATTTGGAGAGTGAACCATCAGAAGGAAGATCTCTCTCTCTCTCTCTCTGACTCTGTATTTTAAAGAAATCAACCTTTAAAAACAGCAATAACAATAATAGAAGTAGAATAGCCAGGACCCAGCCCAGTGCCAGATGGAATGCCAATGCCCCAAGCAGCGGCTTAGCCCACTGCACCTCAGAATCAACCGTTCCTTGGGTTTTAAGTGCCCAGACCTTCGTGGAACACATACTGTCCATGTAGAGGCCTCACATAAAGCTCACATCAGGTAGGCCAGGGAAAGGAACCCCACACACCGATATCTCAGAGGTCATACCTATGTCCCCTGTGTTTAGCCTGCAGGCCACAGGACCCCCTGACTTGAGGGGAAATTGAGGCTGGTATCTGCTTGATGCTTCTCTTTCCCTGGCTCAAGGATGGTGAGAAAAACAAATGACTCATGTTGCTTCTAAATGGGGCATATTAATAACCTCATTTGATCACTTTCTGAAGGTCTGAGGACGCCCTGTCTGAATGCACAAGTGCGGTTGACGCTTGCCAATGCACCTCTGAAGCCTGGCCCCCCTCCCTGTCCTCCAGGCCTCTGCCGCTTCATCTTCCAGGACACCATGTCCTCACAGCTTCTCAAAGGTGTCAGCTGTAAGCACTAAATCTTGGGTTTGCTTCTGTGACTGCACATGCTAACCAGCAGAGCCTGCCAAACATCTCTGCTTCTCCCTTACTGTCGTCTCATGCCAAGTGATTGTCTTTATACGTCACCTGTAGATGACAAAGCTGCAGCGGTCATCCAAACCAAGCAAGAAGTGGCTGCTGCTGCTCTTCTTCTCTTGGCCATAGCGGTTGATGTAAGGGAGCCAGGAATCCAGGACTTCCTAGGGTGTGTGGTGAGTGTACAAGGCACATTATAGGTTTAGATTAGTGAGGGTAAGTATGGGGCTGGCTGCACTGAGACGTTGTATAGTGTATATTGAGCAGTGACACAGAGGTATCTCGGGAACTTCCCAAAACAAGAAGTGCTTTGGGACCAAGTGATTTCATGGATGATGGATCTGGAACGCAGTCCTAGACCTCGGGCATCCCTGAGGCCTCCTGTCGTAGGGGTTCACAGCTCTTCTGTTCGTGGTTGGCTCAGCGCAGAGGGAGTGGTCCCGATTGGCTCGTTGATTACGTTTCTCCTCCATTTCTACCTACAGAACGCTGTATGTTTCTGTACTGCCTAGTTCAAGCTTGTGGAGGATTTGGTTAACCAAGATGTTATTTTCTCCCAGGACAGCCTATGGAGGTCCCACCTGGGTTAGGTGTCTCTGGTGCCTTCAGTTGTAGCTGGCAGAGGTTGGGGGGGTCTGTGTATGGAACTGGGATATCTCTGCCTACGCCGGCCCTTCCCCCCAGCACTATGGTTCATTCTTTCCCTAGATGTGCGGTTGTTGTGGTGGATGTTTCAAAGACATGTACTTGATAGCATATGGATCAACACTTGTTTTCTTTTGCTTTCAAACTCTGGTTCCCAGAAGAGAGACAGTGGCTATTAACCAGGACTGCAGTGAACTCCCAACTTACAGTCACCACCTATTGATCTGCTGCTGCAGAATGGCAACTCAACTCTTGAATCATACTTGCAAATTTTCATCTACCTTCCCCATGTGAATTATCAGCCTATTTCTATAGTAAATCTCCCTAAGAACCAATTTCAAAAACCTCTCTGGTTAAACACCAATGTTTCTTTCTTATTTGTGGCCCTGCGTTGTATCTGTACTGAGCTCAGCAGAACTCCACTGGAGCCCACTACAGCACAACTCCAGGATGTAGGGCCAAGTCAGGTTTGCTTTTTGTGTCTCTTTCTGGGACCTGAGGTGGAGGAGCAATGAAGGTTAGGAATGTGTTCTCGTGGAAAATGCAACAGCAAGAGAAAA
The DNA here is from genome assembly GCF_017591425.1 of Ochotona curzoniae. NCBI lineage: Eukaryota > Metazoa > Chordata > Mammalia > Lagomorpha > Ochotonidae > Ochotona > Ochotona curzoniae. Next base: position 412,211 of record NW_024465655.1, on the reverse strand, counting down.
AATCACGAGACATAATCGCAATGAAAGCCTCTGCTTAGGTCACGTGGCCGGACCTTTTCCCATGGCTCAGGGAAAGAGTCAGGGGAGAGGGAGTGTTTTCTGAACCGTATTACAGCCTCTTCAGACTGCCTGCTTCTCTCTGCTTCCCACGAGAACTGCCACAGGAGCCACAGTTTTCTGCATAGTGGCTGAAGAAACACGTCTCAGTTTCTTCAAGACATGACTTAGGATCAAGTCACTTAATATTTTCTTTGATTGAAGGCATATCTATGTAGAACATGAAATGGAACATGAGCTCCACTGTGACCAAACTGTGTGACTTTGGGCCTCTCTGGGTCTGTTTCTCATCTGTAGTGTGAGGATAGTAACAGCCTGAAAGTTTTGTCTGAGGACTGCAGGTGCACCATGCGACGTCTTCCAGGAGGGCTTGACCCACACTCGTTGTTGTAAGCAGCTCTAAAACAGTGCCTGCCTTGTAAGACAAGCAAGGAGATGAAGCAGCAAGAGCTAGGATTTGGAGTCCAAGGATTTGCGTGGAGTCAGTCCTGTTCACACCACCATGACCTTGACCAAGCCCCAGTTTCCCAGTCTTTGAAACGAGGCTGACCTCCTCCAGCCTCACTTGTGTGAAGATCAGCTGAGAGGCATGGAAAACACTTTTGCAAAGTGAAAACTGCCAGAGAACTAGGAGTCACTTCGGTCAAACGATTCTGCTTTCTGCCTTGTTTTCTCTGGTGACAGCTAATGGACAGCAAATGGACTCTGCTGGGCCTTGCTAATTCCCTCATTGGAGGTGCAGAGGTGACCATGCCACTTCTTCAGAGACCTTGGTTGAGGAAATCATCACCTCCCAGATGCTAATGGGCACAAGTGTCTTTCTGTTTCCTGAGTGAATTCTGGGGCTTTTCCCAGCCCCCATCGCATTGGCAGTGAAAAGCCCCGAGTCTCACAAATATTGACTCAATGTCACTGAGTGGCCTTCATTTGTTGCCCTTTCCATCCTCCCACGCCCTTGTGGATCCGTGCACATTCAGTATTCCTCTGCAGTTGCTCTGGTCACAGCCACTGCTGATTTGGACCCTGCAACATCCAGCAGTCATCTCTTCAGCAGTTTTGATTTCATCACCTCCTTCTTGGAACGCTTCCTCCAACTAACCTCTGAGACCCCAACCCCTCCCAGTTCTCCCGCTCCTGTCCTGGCTGCTCCTTCTCCCAATCCCATTGCTGTTCCCAGCTTCTGAATGCTGCAGACTCACTGCTAAGATCTCTTCCCGTCCCTGTGTGCACTCACTCTCAGAGTGACCTCAGGTAGTCCAGATGGCCCTCATGCCGTGGCTATGCTGACAACCCGACAATTTAATTCTCCAGCCTAGACCTCATCCTGAACCCGGAATCAGAACTCAAGCAGACCCCACCAAGCAGATAGCTGAGTGACACCTGGAAGGCGCTGTGTCCAAACTTGTCCTCAGTTGAATCTGCTGCTCTTCAACTTTCACTTCTCAGAGAATGGCAACTCCACTCTTTCTGTTGTGCAGGACAAAAATACAGGAACCACCCTCACTTCTCTCTCCTTTAACATCCACGTGCCACTCCTCTGATGGGCATCCTTCAGTGGCCTCAGATCTCACTCCAAATGAAATTCCAAACCCTCAGCCAGCCCTGCAGGCCCACGTTTTCAATCTGGCACCTTCTAGCATCTTCCCTCTTGCTCTAGGCATACTAGTTCCCTTGCCCTTTCTTGGACTAAGATGCTCTCCCACCACCCTGGCCCAGGACCTTTGCATTTCTCACCAAACATTATCCCTTTTTCAAAATGCCACAAATGGGAAATGACCCAGACCAAGGACTGGGGGAGGGGCCCACACTCTGTGTGTGTGTGTGTGTGTCCCCACAGGTAGGATGCTGAAAGTTACCACTTATTTCTTTGTGTTTTATGAAAACTTTCTGATTATTTGCAATGAATGCCATGTGTTTATTTTGTAATCAGAGAATAAATCTGATTTATTAAGGCTTATGATTGTAAAAGAATAGTGTTTCACGTTTCAATGCTGTTGCTTAAACATCCTAAGAGCTCCTTTGTCTTCCAGATTATCTGCTTTTGCAGCCCGCAAGGGGGATCTGCCCGTGGGGTGCTCACCAAGCCCGCAGGGCTCCACTTGGCTCCATGCCCCTTGTCCTGGTGGTCTGTTCCCTTTCCCCCACCCCAGACCCCTGGGTTAAAGAGTGCCATACCAAGGTGGTGTTAGCTGATCTCCGTGGAAAGATGCTAACTTCCCAAATTAAATTGCAATGAAAAGCTTTTTAATATGCAGTCTAGAATGATGGGTAAATAGTTATTGTCCCCTTGTGAATGGCATCACCTGCCATTCAAAAAATTAATCTTACATAAGAGGTGCTTATACCATGGAGTAACGGCGCGGTGCTTCAGACGAAGCAGTTAATGAGTAATTTGGTTTGTGTGAATTATGAGTCTCGATTCTTCTCGGCGCTGTTTTCATTAGAGCTGCTAGTGGGCCTCCTTTCTTTCTTTTCTCAGTTGCTACAAAGACGTAGATGATGGTTTTACAGAAGTTCAGAATGTGGGACTGGCCTCCTTGAACTTGGTGTATATGTGCAGGAAGGAGCCGAAATTGATGTTTTCTTTCAGTATGCAGGTTTTTTTTTTAAATCCAGACATAATTCTTTTTCATAATACACATTTTTATGAACTTTATGAAAACTTCTTCAAAGACCAAAAAATTCTGGAAATGCAGTAGATGATGAAGCTGGGGACAGCACAGCTGGAGGGGAGTCCCCCGAGGTTTGGTTAGCGGGTGTGAAGAACTTGCAAAAGAGACGAGCGCTAATTTTTTGGAAAGAAAATCAACTTTGGGGATGTGAGTGGCTCAATGGGCTAATCATCCACCTCCAAGTGTCAGAATCCCATTTGGGTGTCAATTCATGTCCCGATTGCTCCACTTTCCACCCACCTCCCTGCTTGTGGCCTGGGAAAGCAGTAGAGGAAGACCCAAAGCCTTGGGACCTTGCACCTGCATGGGAGACATGGAAGACGCTCCTGGCTCCTAGCTTTGGATCGGCTCAGCTCTGCCTGTTGTGGCCGTTTGGGGAGTTAGGCAGCAGATGGAAGATCTTTCTCTTTGACTCTCCTCTCTGAAAATTTGCCTTTCCATTCAAAAAATGAATACATTTTTTAAAAAGAAAAGGAAAATTGACTTGGCATGCCAGGCACCACAGCTCCACAAACAGCACTATTCCCACTTCGGTTTTCAACCTCACACATTCCCTCTATGCACCATAATTGGACAAAAAAAAAAATGATAGCATGAAGTGAGAGACAGAAGAGAAAGAACCATTGATCCTGGGCTTTATTATGCATTCCAAACCATTTCCAGACACGTTTGAGGCCCTCCTAAAATATTAAAGCAAAATCTACTTTCAAACATCCCCGGTCTTTGTAGCGGTCTGTGGTCAGGCCATCCTGTCGGCGAGATCTGTGAATGCAGCTGACTTCACATCCTTTGTGTGGCACCAGGCCTGGCCATGAATGCACCTGTGACAGCTGTGTGCTGTGCCCTCGCCAGCCGCCCCAAGCTCCAGGAGCCTGTGACATAAAGAAGGTAAGGGTTTTTTTTGTTTGTTTTAAAGATTTATTTTTATTATTTTTTATTGGAAAGGCGGATATACAGAGAAGAGAGACAGAGAGGAAGATCTTCCGTCCGATGATTCACTCCCCAAGTGAGCACAACGGCCGATGCTATGCTGATCCGAAGCCAGGAGCCTCTTCTGGGTCTCCCGTGCGGGTGCAGGGTCCCAAAGCTTTGGGCAGTCCTCAACTGCTTTCCTGGGCCACAGGCAGGGAGCTGGAAGGGAAGCGGGGCTGCCGGGATAGAACTGGCGCCCATATGGGATCCCGGGCGTGCAAGGTGAGGACCTTAACCACTGTGCCACTGCGCCACCGCGCCAGGCCCAAAGAAGGTAAGTTTTGATGGAGCTAACATAACACAGCCATCATGTGCTTAGAAACGAACGCATGCATGTGTATGGGACTAGCTCTGTGACATCAAGAATTGTGCCAGACTCCATGGACCAAACCAGAACTGGAGAGCTTCTCCCACTTTGCATAAGAGGTCTGACTCTTCAGCTGCCTTGGGAAGCTAAACCTCTACCTTCTCTCTTCAGAAGCGGTTTCTACTCAGAACATCTGCCAACTCTACCACTGGCCATGCCAGCGTTGTTCATGTTCAGCTTGGTATTGCCTTAGACACATAAAAATGCTCAACAAGTGTTTGGTGAATACACGGATGGATGAATTAACAAGGGATGATACCACAGCTCTCATGCAAGCCCCAACAAACACTGTCTCCAACTTGCCCTCCAGGAGGCTAGCAGCTCTACGTTGTCTTCCTGCACAAGATAGACAAGGAGACCAGAGCTTCTGCACTTCTCATCCAACTGTCCTGCTCCAGACTCTTTGTACCTGCGTATGCAAAACCCATTCATTCTGTTGCTTTTGCTCGAATCTGGAATTCTTTGGATTGTCACTCCTGAAGAAATGAAAACAAAAGCCAGGGCTAGGCATTGTCTAAGCAAGATGTTAACCAATGGCTCAGGGGCTGGTATTGATCAGGGGGTTAAGCAGCAGCCTATATTGGAGTGCCAGTTCAAGTCCCAGCTGTTTCCCCTCCCAATCCAGCTTCCTGCTAATGTGCCTGAAAAAGCAACAGAGAATAACCCGTGGGTTTGGGACCCAGTCACCCATGTGGGAGCTCTGGATGGTGTTCCAGGCTCCTGGCTTCTACCTAGCTCACCGTGACCATTGTAGCCAGTTAGGAAGTGAATCAGCAGATGAAAAGTCTCTTTCTCCCTCTCTGTCTTCCTCTTTCATTGTAACTCTGCCTTCCAAATAAGTACATAAATCTTTTTTAAAATGAGTCAGCATGTACTACATGTACTTTCCATGTACCCAGCACTGCCATCTAAGTACCCCATATGAAAAGATGGTAGTGTACCCCATGTGAAGGATGGTAGATAACCCCATGTGAAGGATGGTAGTCATGCAATGCTCATATGAAACATGTGTCCTGGCTCTGCCATCAAGTCAGTGCAGCCAGTTAACTGTATCACGTAGCCATGTGGCCCTTTACCATGTAGTCCACGCACCAGGTGGTCACATGATGTTGCGTATGATGCTTGTGCCTCACCGCTGCCACCTGATTCTCATGGCCCTGTCTTTCCCTTACCTCTTGTTGCATGAGTATGGAGAAGCCCTCTTGGCTGGTCTGAACTGGATCCTTGGCCTTGACTAGTGCCTGGTGCTCTGGCATTTTTATTGCATCTCGCCTCCTGGGTTGACTTTGCCCAAGTGACCGTCCAAGGAATATGGTTCCACGGTGATGGACGCCCATCCTGGTTGTCATCATGCCAGTACAGCTGTAGACACAAACTACTCATTTCAACCACGGTCCACAATGCCAGCCGCTGAGCCCTGCAGGACCCTCAGGTGCTTCATCATAACTTCTGGAGTTTGCACACTTCTTCAGTCAAACTGTTATGAGTTTATAGTCAACAACCAGCGGCTGTTCTTATTCAGTCATAAGAAGTGTTTCACTGGTGATGTATAAACCTATAACATAACCATTTTAGCTCCAAAGCACTATATGGACACTGTGCCCAGAGTTATATATATTTATGCACTTTCTTCTCATAACAACCCCATGTAGTCAATGACACTGTAATCACCACCATTTACAAATGAGCTAACCACAGTGCAAAGACACAAACGACATGCCAAGCACATCTAATACGAAGCCGTCCATTTGCAAACCAGGGTAGTCTCATTATAAGTCCAAGCTATAAAACTCCACTTTCTGGGGGCCGGTGCAGTAGCCTACCAGCTAAAATCCTCACCTTGCACTTGCTGGGATCCTATATGAGTGCTGGTTGGTATCCTGGTGGCCCCACTCCTTATCCAGCTCCCTGCCTGTGGCCTGGGAAAGCAGCAAATTTGGCCCGAGGCCTTGGGACCCTGCACCCGCGTGGGAGACCCAGAAGAAGCTCCTGTCTCCTGCCCTCAGATCGGCAGCTAAGCTCCAGAAGTTGTGGCCACTTGGGGAGTCAATCAGCGGGTGGAAGATCTTCCTCTCTGTCTCTCCTCATCTCTAGTATATCTGCCTTACCAATAAAAAATAAATATATCTTTGAAAAAATGAATTACAGATGTGACACCATCATCACTAATAACAAAATAGTCTCTCAGCAAAGAACTAAGTCTGCACTCAGACTGGAACTTTTTTTTATGGCGAGCACTTTGCTAGTTGTTAACATGCAGGACTAAGGTCTTCAAGTTCAGGTTCTCGCCCATAACCTCACCTGAACTAAACATATCCTTACCCTACAACGAGACATTGCACTCTTGCATTTGCCCATTAAAGAACCAACACAAAAAATATTCATTGTAGCATTATTCATAATAGCCCTAAGCACAAAAAAGATGTTACTGTCCATCACTAGGAGAATATATAAATAAATTAGGAATATCATCATACAACGGAGTATGAAAAAGCAATATAAAATGCAAAACAATGTGAATGAATCTCACAGACATTATGCTGAGTGGGAAAAAAGTGAAGAATTTAGAATCCACTGTCTGATTTGATTTGTATTATTTATTAAGGACAGCAGAACTGACATGATAATGAGTCTTTACTTTGGTCATGGTTGATGCGTGCTGCCGGGGAACTTCCTGGGATGCTGGGAATGTTTCACTCTCGATTGTGGATGCTGCTTACAGTTAAACAGATATGTGTAAAAATCCCTGAAACTGTATTTGAGTCACGTGTTTTACACATTTCACTTTTTGGTGTTTCATACCTCAATTTCAAAAAAGTCCAATAACATCTGCAATTCGAACAAAAAGTTAAGGTGAATAATAGTAATAATAATAATAACCTACTTGATAGTTCCCTAAATTTGTGCTGCTTGAGTTTTGACCTCTTGAGTTTTAAGGGCAAAAATAGCAATGTGTTAAAACACCACACAGGCTCCTCATGCTGCTGGTGAATGTCTCGGGGTCCGCTTGCCACATCTGATTCTTTCCTGGGTCAGAGGGCTCCTGTTCAGCCACCTCCTTCCTGTCCTCTCTCTGACCCTCCTTGTGTAGTGTCCATATCTGAAGCGGACCACATCTCACAAAACATAAACACACTCCACTTCCCCTTCCGCCACCGCTGGAGCTTTTCCTGTAGCCTGCCTCCCTCTGCCACTTCTCTCGGAAGCTCTGACGCCACAGTTGCTTAGCTCTTGGCAAGTGTCGCTTCCCTTTCTGAGTGGGAATGATCTTGTGTTTTGAGGTCCAGTCTCTGAAAACAAGACAGGTTTTCTTCACAAGGCCAACATCTTTAACATCCTGGCAGGGATTAGAGAAAGCCCCTTTCCCAGGTTCCAAGTCAGGATCTGGCAACCTTGCGGGATAGACAGCCAGGATGGAGCTTGGACTTATTTTCCAATCTGTGCCAGAGAGGAGCCTTTGGGTTATGACAGGAATCATGTCCATAGATTAAAAACTCACACACATGTTCAGATGGTGGTGAACTGTAGAAGGGCTCTGCTCGGAGTCAGGAGGCTCACCCAGCGTGTGCAGAATACATTCGTGAGCGTCAACAGCAGCAGGAAAACATGATGTTTGCAAACATACGTACCTGACTTGGGATGGAGAAGTTGCAAACAGAAAGTGATCTCCTCTTGTGGACAGGCACAGCGGAGAGGATGATTTAAGTTCTGTTGTGCGAATTTTTAAAAGATTGAGTATGATGAATTATTAAAGATGTGCGTTATGAGTCGGCAGGACAATATCAAGGAGCTCTGAATTATTTACACTTGATTGCTCTCTGTCTGTGGGTGTCTGACGTGCCTCATCTGCTAGGGGATTCTATGGGCTGTTCTTGGCCCCAAGCATTACCTGGTAATCCATCTCCCTCGGATGATCCTGGACCATCATGTTCATTTACAATCATCTGACTCCCTGGAATTCCCTGTCACAAGGATTCTGTTTTCAGGAATGTCTGCTTTGGAAGCAGCATTCTGCTATAGCAAGATGCCAGCATCATCTGCATTGATTGGAGTCCCAGCTGCTCCCCTTACAACCCAGCTCCCTGTTCATTTGGGGGATAAAGCCACAGAAGATGGCCCAAATGCTTGGGTCCCTATCATCCACTTAGGACACCCAAATAGAGATCCACGCTCCAGGCATCAGCCTGGACCAGCCCTAGTCATTGTGATTATCTGGGGAGTGAACCAAGGGATGAAGGGTGTGTGTGTGTGTGTGTGTGTGTGTGTGTGTGTGTCTTCCACCTCAGTCAAATGAAGAAATAAATCTTTTAAAAATGTAACTAGTATTCATAGATGCGTGAGAAGAGGCGGTGTACCAGCGCCAAGTTGGTGTAGCCAATCCCCTACCATTCCCGAAAGCCTCAAGGTTTTTCACTCTCAGAATCTCTAGATCAAGACCCTTCCCTTGATTGACAGACTTTCAATGGAGGAAGAAACCAGCAATTAGAGGGATATGGTGAAAAGTCTTCAACACCACCCACTGTACTTCTTTTTGGTCCACAGCCTTGGTGCCATCGCTGGGCTTCTCACTTCTTCCTGACATTTGGGCTGTCCCCCTACACTTGATCCTGACTAGGGTCTTCAGATTGTCCGTGCACGCAGGAGGAGGAGTCTTGTTCCAGCCCTGAGTGATGCCTGAGAAGGCCTGTGAACCCAAACAGTGTGCCTGCCTGCCTGCCTGCCTTAATTCATTCCTTCCTTCCTTCCTTCCTTCCTTCCTTCCTTCCTTCCTTCCTTCCTTCCTCCAAACAAACAAACAAACCTGTATGTATTGCTGTTATTTTTTAAATGTCTATATTTTATTTGAAAGACTTTTATGGAGAGAGAATGACAGAGGGAGAGAGAAAGAGCTTTCATCTGCGGGTTCATTCCTTTAGAGAGTAGCTGAAGCTGGGCCAGTCTGAAACCAGGAGCCCAGAGTTTCTTCTGGGTCTCCCACGTGGGCATAGAGCCCAAGCACTTGGGTCACTGTCTGCTGCTTCCCCAGGTGCCTTAGCAGGGAGCTGTATCAGAAGTGCAGCAGCTGGGACTCAAGCCCATGCCCTTGTGAGGTGCTGGTGCTGTAGATGGTGCTCCTTGCTCTGCCACCTTGCAGGCTTCTGCATGGATTGCTCTGCCTCCCTCTGCTTGTCCCTTCCAACTCTGGAGAGACAACTGAGTCCAGCCGCTTGCCAGCCACTCTCCCTGCCCTCTCCCCATTGTTGGCTGGTCGCACCAATGGCTTTCACAAAACTCTTGTGTGTTGGCGCAGGGGCCTCTGCCTGCCACGAATTCCCCCTTCCAGAGGGCTCCTGGCCAGCTGCTGTACTCTGTGTGAGATGTCTGGAGGAGACCTCAGCTCCTGCCAGCTAGCAAGCAGGTGACCTCTAACTCTGCCAGGGCCTATCCATGCTGATGCCTCAGTTTCCCCTCCTTGCAGAGCCCTCAGGAGGTCTCTCTGTGTCATTGCCTCACTCTGTCATGAGCTGCTAAACCTGTCGATGCGTTTTCTTGTGAATCTCAATACCTCCTTTTCCTTATGCTGGAAGAACGTGTCTTTAGGAAGACTGCTTTTCATTTTCTGTCCCTCTGCTTCTGGTCTGTAGAATCGGAGTGCATCTGGGGAGGGGTGGGTCTTGTGAAGAACAGGTGACAGGACTGGGCTGCTATCCCCCTGGCCCCCAGGAGGGGAGGGACTACGGCCAATGCGGAGCCACAGAGGTGCTGGTGCACAGTGCCTTCCTTGGCTCATCCTTTCTGATCCCAGCTGTGGCTCTGCATCTCACGGAGCCCAAGATGCTGCTGTCCGCCAGGCACAGAGCTCTTCTGGCTCTCCCTTATTGTGGGTAGCAGTCCTGAACGTCATTGGCTGCTGTGTTAAGCTGGGTACAGTGACAGGTCTGTGCAAACCTGGCTCTGAAGCAACTCAGAGATGCAATTCCTTCCAGCCGTCCCATTTCACAGGTGGGAACACTGAGATCCAGGGCATACCTGAGCTCTGCTGTAAGCTCAGCACTGAGCTTGGAGCTGGAGAGTTCGGGCCAGGCCTGGGCTGAGCAGAGCCATTCCTCTTCTTAGACTGCCCCGGCAGCTTTATCTGCGCTGTGCCTGTACCCTCAGGTGCTTGACGGGCTCTGCCACCTCAGGTCAGCCCATGGGAAAACTCTGGGCCACCACCTGCTCTGCCCTTGGCCCAGGCCCTAACATGGCTCTCACCTGTCTCCCAACAGTCTTGCTGCACAATGACCATCCTGCCTGTTGATGGGTTTATTCCGTGTGGTTTATTTGGCCTCAGCTGAGAAGGTCTGCTCGTTTCTTTGTTTTCTCCAAACAGAATCAGCTTTCTTGACCCCACCCTTTTGCGGGGAACAGCATTGGTCTTCCCTGCTGTGTGAGTGGCAAGGGGACCCCTAAATTCTCTGCTGTTCCTCTAGACCTTGCAGAGGCACTGTCGATTCCCACGAGAAGGCAATCGTTTCTTCTCTTCCCCCTTTTCAGCTCCTGTTGCCCTGGTGCAACAGCCTGCAAATGTTTATTAAGTGTATAAGCAGGAGAAAGGAGGTAATTTTCAGTCTAAACCATCACAGATAGTACTCAGAGTTGCCGTGTGCTCCCCTTGGAGAACAGCCAGGTGCTGGATTCCAGGGCTGAAAGACTGTGGCGACAATACTAACTGATGTGGTCTCCTTCCATGGTCTCTCGTGCCCCCAGGTAGCACAGGAGCCCTCCCTCTCTGCCTGTGCCCCTCATGCGAGGTCACAGGGAGCCTGCTGGGTGCTGAGGAATCCCTAGCCCAGCCCACCAGGTCTACTTAGAGCCTCAAAATGGAGTAGATTATTTCTATGTGTTTTGTTTTCTTCTGAGTTCCCTGGATTTTCTTGGGTCTTTATGCTGAACCCAAGCTGCTTGGCAAGGGCAGAGAAGGGTCCCCGGATCAGACCTGCAGAGTGCTGTCCTTTCCAAACTCTCCAGCCTTACAGGGGACAGTCTGGCCTCACTAAGACGGTTGGGCAGGAGGTGTTATGTATAAGCCCACTGACTTCTCACCTCACCAGCGTCCAGTGCTGTCCTGTTAAAGTTTGCCTCATCACTTCAGACAGACGTCCCTGGGCTTGGGGAGCCAGTTATTTCTGGCTGGGAACAGATCCCGTTTGCATAATACTGCTTGGCTCTTTGCTCTTCTCCGCTCCACACTGCCCACCCGCCAGCCTGACTCATCTCTTCAAGAACCTTCTCTGTCCTGCTCCAAACCACCGGCAGTGATTTCCTAAGTGCATTTCCCAGTCAGCTCCCAGACGCTGGCTAGAAAGAACAATTTACGGGAACAAAATGTCCCCAAGTTGTAGCTGCCACAGTTCAAAATCTATTTGAGAGTGAGCTATGGGGATGTGGGGGAAGTCTCAGGATATTCCCCTAACGAATCCATTTAGCCCACGATGAAGCTGGATTGCAAAGCAGATGAGAGATCTAGGAGCAGAATATGAGTGGGTACTGTGGAGTGGGTGGTGGTGGAACTGTCGAAGGGAAGGCAGGTGGGAGATGGGAAGAGGGGGGATTCCCTCCCATCCTGGGCGATAATAATCAGGCCTTCTGCATGTAGCTGTTTGGCCTTAGAATCAAAGGTGATTGGAGTCCCAGGTCTGATGCAAGTTAACAGACTCAAACGAGCTTGATGGGCCATTCAGAGTGGCAGCTCCCAACGCGACTACTATGGAGCTCCCCCGATAACCGTGTTTCCTTTCTCCTTGGCATCAATCACAAGGGAGGCTGGAGAGCAAACAGAAAGCTTGCCTTAGAAGCTGTCCTGTGGCATGGCAGAACAGCATCTCTTTAGACCCTGCTGCTCCCTGTCCTGACCACACAGCAGAATCGAGGCTCACCGCTGGCTTCCTCTCCCTCCCTGTCCTCAGCTGTCTGGGGTTTTGCCAGACACATTCTTGCTCTAACTAGGCGACGTAGGTTGGTTTTTTTTTTTTTTCTTCTCCAAAACCCTCAGGACCAGAACTGATTAGGAATTGGGATTTTTCAATTTGGGAATATTTGCATAAATATCATGGGATGTTTTGAAGATGGGGCACAAGTCTAAACAGAGAATTCATGAATGTTTAATCTACTTGTATGTGCACAGCCGAAGGAAATGCATATACATTGCTTGTAGTGCTTTGTCTGTACTTCGGCTGTAGAGTATCATATAAGGTCAGCGGTAGAATTTTCCTCTTAAGACATCATGTCAGCACTCACAAATCTTGGATTTGGAAGCATTTTGATTTTTTTTTCTTTTTCAATGAGAAATGTTCCACCCACATCTCCAATCAGATCAAAGCTACAGCTGTAGATCGGGGACCACTGTGCTTCATTAAGCTGATTCATCCTTACTGTGATCTATTTCAGCATGAGTGGATTTTAGTTTAACTAGTAGAGCACAGTCTAATTTCTATATTCTCTGGGATGCCTTTGATTCAGTGTTTCTGATCCCTGCAAGATCAAGGTCTAGGTGCATCTCCAACCTTGCATAGTGTTAGGGTCTGAACATGGTCAGATAGAGGGAGAGTCACACATGGATCTTCCATCTAGTGGCTCACTCCCCAAAGTCACAATAGCCACGTCTGGGTCAGGAACTCCAGCTGACTCGGCAGTTGGAAGCCCCAATACTTGAGCCATCATCCATTTGCCTCCAAGGATGTTGCAGTAGCAGGGAGATGGGTAAGAAGCAGAGCAGCCGTGGTTTGAACTGGTCCTCTGATGTGGACTGCAGGCCTCACCAGCAGTGGCTTAACTCGCTGCGTCACAATATTGGGTCCTTTAGTATTGCTTTGGAACCTCAGCAATTTAAGCATCCTTCTAGAATCATTATGCTCCACGCCCTCCCTATCCTTCTCATATTTCACCTAGACTGACTCCCACTCCCAGGATTCCACCATACCAAGATTTTTTTGTTTCCTAGCAGCATGGTTTAATGCTGACTGTGCTGGACTCTTCTCCTTCACTACCTCTCCAGATTCCCCTCAGCCTGGCAAGAACTCTCCTCATTCCACAATGCCATCCTGCCCTGCCCCGCTGGACACACAGATTTCCCAGGGCTCTCCAGACCAATAGAAAGATGAATTGAACAGTATGTTCTATTGCATTTGAACTGGTGTCGTCATATATCCTAGATGGCTGAGTATAGACTAATCCTTAGCAATGTGTCCAGATTAAAAGAAATAATGGCCTACAGCTAGCATATGGCTAGGAAATCATGTAGGATGGGTTTTTGGGTTTTTTTTTTTAAAAAAAAGATTTATTTACTGGAAATGCAGAGTGATAGAAAGAGGGGGAGAATCAGAGATCTTCCATGTGTTGGGTCCCAGCTTAAATGATCACAGCAGCTGTTTCTGGGCCCATCCAAAAACCAGGAGTCCAGAACCCCATCTGGGTCTTTCACGTAGGTGGCTGGGGCCCAATCACTTAGGTCATCTTCTGCTGTGTTCCAAAGCACATTAGCAGCAACTGAGTCTTGAACCAACACTCTGATATGGGGTGCTGGCTTTGCAACTGTGGTTTAAGCTGTTATACCAGAACACCTACCCCTGATTTTTTTTTTAACTTTACATGGATTACTCTCACTGCACAAGCACACTGCGTGTGGGAGTTGGCCAGAATGATCTTCGTTGTCCTTTCGTTCTATTAATCTTGGCTCTAAACAAAGCAAACCAGAAGGGACCCCAAGGGAACATGGGGACTGTGTTCTGCACCCTTTTGCGGAGGTAACTGAGATTCCCTCATAGCTGCCCTTCTGCATTAAGTGCTACCTCTTGTTGTTAGCTTCTAAGAATCCCAGTGGCTAAATATTTAATGAACTGACTGCGTGAATCTGTAAAAGTACCTGTATTTATGTCTGAGTGTGTAAGCCAGTAAGGTCAGTGCCAACAAGCTGAAGCTTGATCTAATCAATTTCTAGAACCATTGACCCAATATTGATTGCATACCTGCTGTGTACTAGGTACCATGATAACCTTCAGGTAGATGATGATGAAGACCTACACTGCTCACATGGGTCTCAGGATGATCTTCATCCCAAAAACGAGTGGTTTCTTGTTCTGAACTGCAGGAGCCTGAGCCTTTCCAGGGTCCGGTCCAAGCTGTACCTATCACAGGTGTGCCTCTGGCTACTCATCTTATTTCTCCTGCTGTGCTGTAGTCTTCCTCAGTGCTCTGTGGTGTGCTTTCCTAATACTGATCTCATAACTCTGTAATGGCCATTACTTCCAGGCTTCCTGGCTGTGGCACATGGGATGCCACACCTGCCTGCATGATCTTGTTTTACTCACACAATCCCAGGAGGACACTCATCTTGACCTTACTTACCATGGTTCCTACCAAGGACTGGAATTTGGCTTCCCTAGTCCCTGCAGTCGTATGAACTCTGAAGTCTGATGTTAATGGTTAATGAATTGTACTAGGCCTTGAGCATTTAGGGAAGAGCTTCACCCAAGGATGGCTTGTGAAGCTGGAACCGTTGGATGTGTTTGCCAAGGCAGAGGTGCATAATCCAATCAAAACGATGCTATAAGGGAAAGCCACATGTAGGGTTCAGGAGAAGCTTCTTCCCTTTCTCTGCTTCTTGTCTCACCAGGTGATTCTTTTTCCATGTGTGTCCTGCCATGGCCAGCTTCCTCCATGTGCAGTTCATGGGACCACCCAGTCTTGAACTATGAAGCTCCGAACTGTGAGCCAAGGTCAACAATGGCCTTTCCTCCTAAATGGGCTCTCATAGGTCTTCCAGTTAAAGCAGCAGAAAAAGTTGAGTAATTTACATGGCTTGTGGTGCACATGATCTGGGCCCAGCCTCAGCAACTATCCCTTCCTCTCTCTCTCCTTCACAGCTCTGCTACCGCTTCACTATGGTTGACCGTGGAGAGCATGCCCCAGCGCTTCCCTCTGCCTGGAATGCCCTTCTCCCAGCTTGGGACGTGAATCCCTCATCAATGTCTTGGGGTCTGTGCCTAAGGCTACGTCTTCAGAGAGGTCTTTGTTGCCCAGTACCATCTGACATACCACCTCTTCGCTTGTAATGCCTTGATTTGTCATCTCTATTGAGAGCTGAATGCTGGTGGCACTTGGGGCAGATTTTATCTGTCTGCCTCAGGGCTAGGTCTCCAGCCCCTAGCTTGGCACAAGGTGGATCTTGATACTTGCTAGATAAATGCAGTTATTTTTTTTTTTTTTGTAGATGAGTATTGGAAGCTCAGAAAGATTAACTCACCTATTTGAGGCCACAGAAGGAGGAATTTCCAGAAATGAAATTTGACCCCAAGTCATTTGATGCACAAGCTCCATTTGTATCCAACACGCTTCCCCCATTAAGCTCTTAGTGTCTCCCCTGACAAAGATTGTCTGTGTTATATTTCAGAGCTTAAAGTGCCTGACACATGGGGGGAGGGGCGTTCTAACAGTCGAGTGAACAGTGTCAGCCGAAGAGAGACATTCTGATGAGGATGCAGCATAGACAGAGGTACTCTGACCCGAGAGGCAGAGCGGGAACAGGAGATGCCTTTCTTGGTGACTAGTGCATCACCAGGGCAGCTTAGGTGGTATGCAAAACAAATCCTACTGAGCAGGTGTAGAACACACCTCCTTTTTGCAGCCACAGCCCTGCCCTCCTCCCACTGCCCCACCCCTGCCTTGCTCATGGTGCACCTGTAAGCTGAAATGCAGCTGATGATTTGCTGAGCTTATGACGACTTCATTATGAGCCGGGGCCATGCTGTCTTCAGAGAAAGAGCAGAGAGCCAATAGCTAGCACACTGCAGTGGCCGCAGGACTTGGTCAGCTCCGAGGATACAGACACAATGCTCAGGCTTGTGAGAGTTCGAATCCCAACCAACGAAAGCAACACAAACACTTACTTTGTCACTTCCATGAGGGACTCTGGAATCTCAACAGGAAATGATGATTTGGTAGAAGGGTTGTGGCAGAATAACCAGCTGGTCCCAGGAAGGAATCAGGATGTTAATCCGCCATGTGGGAGGTCCGTGTCCTATAACACAGAGCTGGTTCAAGTCCCAGCTGCCCCGCTCTTCTGATCCAACTTATCCTGGAGTGCCTGGGAAAGCACTGGAAACAACCCAGGCACTTGAGATCCTGCTGCTTACATGGAACTGCAAACGGAGTTCCTGGCTCCTGGCTTTCCCCTGGCCCAGTCCCGGCTGTTGTGGGTCTCGGGGGAATGAACCAGTAGATGGAAGATCTGACTGGCCTGGCGTCAGGGTGCCTTTCAAAACGCATCAAGAGGAAAAGGGAGGGTCGCTGGCTATCAGAGTCCAGCACCACCTCCTTCCTCTGGTTCCATTGTCACAGCAATCCTGCTTTCTCCAGGATGAGCGCACAGGAAGGGGCTGTAACCATAGCGCTCCCTGGGGACTGGCCCTTGTGAGCCTAGCTGGCCAGCCCCTCCAGGCTTGGCTGGCCAGAGGGTTGCAGGCGACCACCATCTCAGCATCAGCGCTGCGCTCAGCTAGACGCACATCTCCTTTCCCCGCTGTGGCATTGTGGCCCCAGACAAGAAATGCCTTTACTCACCACTCAGCATCATTCGCTCTCATTCTCCCCAACCCACCGCACTCCGTCCACTCTGAATCAGAGAAAATCCGCCGCCTGACAGAGGAGAACCCACACCAAAAAAAGCCCCATTCAAAGCGTAATCACTTGTTTCTACAAAGGAATTGTCTGGATTAAATCCGTGTGTCTCTGCTGCGTAAAGCTAGTTCTGCGAAAACGAAGGCAGCGTCTCATTCTCACCTGCTGGAAACCTCAGACCCCACCCTCCCGCTTGGCTGAGGTCTGTGCAAGGAAGGCCAGGCGGCCGCCGGCCGGCGCCCCGCCCCGCAACTCCCACGCCATGAAGTCCGGGGGAGGTTGTGCTCTGCAGTCGCCCACCGTGAGCACTGGGGTGTGTGTGCCTGTCACGGCTTGACCCGGCGGCCCTTGCAAGAGTTTGCATTCAGAAGGTTGCGCCCACTGAACGGAGAGATCTTCGCTTCCACCAGCAAACCAGCAGAGAGCATGCTGACTGCTGGTGGGAAAAGGGAAGGGCGGGGAAGGACGCCCTTGGACATAGCTCTGTGGGTACTGGAGTGGGTATGGCATGTCTGGAGGGCAGTGTGGCCACAAGCGGTTCCTTAACAGCCTGTTTGCTGTTAGTCTCCGTGAAGCATCCTCCTTGACTTCGTAACAACTCTACTCTCAGAAATAATATGCAGATATACCACTGGGTTATCTGGAATGAATGCATGGTAAACATGTTGTATCAGAAGTGTGAGGTTCAAGTGTTGAAACACCAGCGTATGCCTGTGCCACAACTGGTTTATTCATTTACCTTTTGGGGGACACTGCTTTTCCCCCCAATAACAATCCATTCCAAATGGGCTCATGGTGAGTGTCTGTTTACAAGTGTCTGTGTAGACACATGCCTTCATCTTCATTTCTCTTGTGTGTATCCTGACAGAACTGCTGAGTCACATGGTGGGTTTAACATCCTGTTGAGCATTTTAAGAAACTGCCAGACTGTTTTCCCAAAGGGATGTGTGATTTCACACCCACGCCAACAGTGGGAGAGGGCCAGTCCCCCTACATCAAAAGCATGTATAAAGACACACATGTATGATTTATTATAAACCGTTTAAAAATTAAGTTGTGCTGTACCCCTCGCTCCAACATGTGAAACAGCATTTTATCGGGACTCCTGTGTCTGTCTCCTTTCCTGCCGCAGGTCATCAGGATCCAGAATTTTTAAATTTTACTTTTAGCTATTTGCGATGGAGGGTCGGGGGGAGAACTCTTGCCTACAGCTTCCCTCCCCAGATGCCCTCCAAGGCTGGAGCCAGGCTGGGGGGTGGTGGGAGGGAAGCTGGGACCTCCCAAGTGCCAACGGCAAGAATAATGGCTACCGGCAGCATCACTTCTTCCTTCCAGGGGCAGGCGAAAGCAGAGCCAGAGCTGAGGTTTGAACTCATGCTTTGAGATGTGACATGGACATCTCAGCCACAAGCTGAATGCCTGCTCTTAGTGTCCCAAGTTTTGTTTTAATCCTTCCTCCATTATTTTCTAACTGCTTTACTATATGTAGTAATTCTTAACTAATTTGGTTTTATGTTTTTTTAAAAGGAAATAAACCACGGGACTTGTGTCATTTGGTCAGGATATATACATATATTTTGGCATTTTTTTTTACTTCTTTTTATTATTATCATTTTATGATACAGTTCCATAGGTCCTAGGATTTCCCTTATCTCCTCCCCAATTCCTTCCCCCCTCATGAGTTCCCCTATATCTTTACTAGAGTATAGCTCTTCATAAACAGTCATATGTCCATCATTGCGGGCATGGACAATGGTAGAAAGTCCAGCATCCTATTGTCAAGATATAGTAAACAGTTTCATTGGGAGTCCATCTTTGTCTGGAAGTAGAGATGCATACTGCGTTGTCTCCTCACATCTGGATATAATAGTCTCCATTACACAGTTATTATACATCCCCTTAAGTGAAAAGCCACACTATAAACTCAGCAACAGGAAGAAAAATGGGAATTTACGATGCCATGAAGTTAAATGACATGCTGCTAGGTATGATAGTCTCCATAACACAGTTACTATACATCCCCTTAAGTGAAAAGGCATAAAGCAAAATCAATAGCAGGAAGAAAAAAGAAGAAATTAACAACACCATGAAGTTAAATAACATGCTACTGAATGACTAATATATTGCTGAAGAAATGAAAAGGAAAATCAAGAACCTTCTAGAAGAAAACGATGCATCTGTATGATCTATGAGTCAGTGAAGGATTCAATCAGAAGAAACTGAAAGGATGAAACTGACAACAACAACAAAAAACAAAATCCACAAGATCTGGTTTCCACTGATCTTTGTTATTCTTAAGATGCAGTCATGTGAATGTGGGAAGATGTTGCTCCCTGAATGTAGAAGCTATGTAAAATCCCATCGTATGAATGAACCGCCATGGGTGCACCTGTCCTGCCCATGGACCTTCAAGCTGTGTATACAGGGACACATGTGTGTATTTGCTCAAGTTTCTTGAACATGCGTATGTGTGTGTATGCATATATTATATATACATATCCATTTACTTGTCTCCCTACAGTCTCATCTATCTGTTGTTATCATCTGTGTCATCCACCAGTCGTTTATCTAGCCTCACACACGGATCCCAGAGAAGCTGCCGATTCATAGCATATGCGTATGTTCAACTCTGTAAGTGTAACCATCTTTTTTCTGTAAGTGCAACAACTGCTAATCCCACCAATGGCATGATAGCTCCTGTTGCGTAGCAATAATTAGCCCTGCCTGATTTCTGTCTTTGGGTGTGTGTGTGTGAAATGGTGTTTCATTGTAGACTTATTCTTCGTTTTCTTGATTACGGAAGAGACTGATGAATCTTCTGTTGCTTATCAGCTTTTGAACCTTCTTTTTGTTAAATACTTCATGATCTGCCCATTTTTCTCCTGAATTGGTAATGTTCCTGCTATTAAAATGCAGAAATGTTGTTGATATTGTAAGCCTTTGTTGATTTATAAAAGTATTATGAGGA
Source organism: Ochotona curzoniae (assembly GCF_017591425.1). Lineage (NCBI taxonomy): Eukaryota > Metazoa > Chordata > Mammalia > Lagomorpha > Ochotonidae > Ochotona > Ochotona curzoniae. The sequence continues at coordinate 392,539 of NW_024465655.1, read as the reverse complement.
TCTTATCGCAAGTCATGGCTTCTGTTTCCACTGTTTTCTCACGAAGTGCAAGTGTTGTTCATCCATTGTCCTTAGGGTTGCAGTTCATACGTTACGCCGAAGGACTCATTCCACATGCTGAGTTAACAAAGACTGTCTTACATTGCTCTGTGCAGATCTTTTCGTTTTATCATGTTAAGCTAAATCTTCATGAGAATGATTTGTAAGCACGATATGAGGTAAGGATTAATCCATGTCCTCAGATGAAAACTGAACTGAATAAGCCCCACGTGGAAAGTTGTTCACGCATCCTCTCCCGGTGATGTACAATGCTTGTGTGGTTATAAATCCAGCTCCCATGCATGCCCTGTGTGGGTGTGAGGCTCTCTGGTCTGTTCCAGTGGCTGATGCATTTATTCCTGCGCCACACCAGGGTCTCAATTTCCCTTCCATTCTAATGAACCTTGTTCGCCACCTCATCTTGTTCTTCAACAGTGGTGTTGTCTTTGCTCTCTGAATGCAAATACACCCACTCATGCACACACCTAAAAATTGGTTCGTTGAGTTCTCTAAAAATCCTGTTGGTAGTTTGATTGCCCTTGGATTGATTCTAAGAACACACGCTTAAAAGAGAATGAACATTGGGTGTCTTTATGACCTTAGGTATTTCCACCCAGTAGTGTGAAATGGCATTCCCTTTGCCATCTCTGTGCCTTTCAATAAATTCCTGTAATTTATAGCTCCATTTCGCTTCCCTCCTCTGCTTTTATTGCTCTATAACTTACCCTTTCAGTCTGAAGGACTTCCTTTGATATTCCTTGTAACAGATCTGCCAGCACTGATTTCCTCGTGTTTCATTTATCTTCAAATATCTTTGTTTTACTTTCATTTGTGAAAAAATAATGTCATTAGCTATAAAATTCTTGGCTAACAGTATTTTTTCTTTCTGTGTTTTGACAATGCCCGATGGATTCTGCCCTCTGGCTTTTCATTGTTGGGAAGCACCATGTTTGTGGTTTCCTTGTTTCCGTACAGGTGATCATCTTCCTCTGGTGGCTCTCAGGACTTTCTCATCATCTGTGAGCGCAAGTTTCCAGATGATGCTTTGAAACTACCGGAATAATTTGAACATCTTACATCTGAAGGCTAATGCTTTCACCAAGTTGGGGAAATTTTGTGTTATTATTCAAATATTTTCTGTGCCCTTCTGTCTGTGCTTCTGGGACTCCAACTCCATATTTAATGAGATATTTAACATTTTACCGTAGATGTATCATTTTCCTGTTCATTTTCTTCCATTTTTTTTTTTACCTCTGTGTTCTTGGGGTTTATTGAGTTTCCTCTGCTATCTCAAGTTTGCTACCAATTTTGTTTTTTGGCTCAACATACTTTTTAACTTTGTAATTTCTAATCAATTCTTGATTGCTTCCAATTCTCTATTAGAGTAAATCTGTTGATTTGTATTTTTTAAATTCTTTAAACATGTGTAAAGAAACTTCTTTGAGGTCTTTACCTGCTACATCCAATGTCAGTATACTTGGATCCCTTTTCCACGGACTCATTTTTTTCTTCAATATGATAGCACTTTCCTATTCCTTCGCCCATGTAGTCACCTTGGTCATCTCCCTTGAGACTGTAGGTGATGCGCCCTAGCAACTTGGAATTTTTTTTTCTGTTAACTTTTGTTGCTGCTGTTTGTGTACTATTATGGGTAATTTAACTCTACCAACTAAAGCTGTAAAATTTATTTTTTCCATGGTGTGAAATTGCTGGTATCTATGCCCAGACAGTTGAAACTGGTTTTGTGAGGTTCTACGCCAGCATGGTTTCCTGGTCAGAAAAAAAAGTTAATTAATGCAGAGTGTGCCCTGACTCATCAAGTCAGTAGGACTGCCTCCATCTCCCAAAGACCGCTGGGTTTACATAACTACTGGTCCACAGAGACACCATCTTATCATGGCTCATCTGATGATGGCTCATCATGGCACACACTGGGACAGGGGAGGAGGGTGGCTGGGCGATAAATGAGATACGATTCTGACTAAAGAATTGTTTATAAAAGTCCGACCGAGTCTGTCAATTCAGGTTATTTCCCCAGTCCCTGTGAGTGTTGTTGGTACAACATGCCTAGCATTGGATCCTAAGGCTACGAGATTAGAGCTATTCAAGCCCTCTCTAGTCAAAGCAGCAGGTTTGAAAATGTCTATCACATGTCCCAAGGAGATGCAGAAGACACTGCAAACACTGAAGATTTTTTTTTAATGTAGAGGTGACAGACCTTGTTAGTTGTCTGTTTAGCTGGCCAGTCCAACATCACTGCGGAAACAAAAGCTAAGATGAACGTGAAGGATCATGGCCAGCTTAAATACAAAGGCACCTTTACAGCGCTTCTGTCGTACTTGAGAACCCCGGCTGGAGCAGTATGGCATGTGCGGCCTCAGATCCAAGGTAACAGGCCACTGCTCTGGCCATGTGTTCTCTTCTGAGCAGAAAACAGGCTTAGAAATGGCTCAGGTTTATGTGGAACGGGCCATAAATACTCCTTTATGATTTTGTCCGAAGACTGTATTAACGTCTCTGCCTTTGGTGATAACGCATTCCAAAGAGACCTGGGCTGTCTGGACAGCCTCTAGGCTCTCACGCTAATCCATTACATCATGCTGACGGGAGAAGGAAGTAAGCAAGGAGAGGCAGGACAAGGATACTTCACAAATCTGGTGGAAGATGGAATGAGAATATGTAAGTTTATTTTGGTACAAAAGGATTTTTGCAATCCATGCATAGCTTTTCCATACATCTATTTTCTAGAAACTTTTGAAGGTCTTCCTATATTGTAGAATCATGGGCTCCAGACAGAGAGAGAAAAGCCAGGAATATGTCACTCCTGTAAAGATTTTAAGGTGTGGTGGTCAGGGATGGAGTAACATATTTTCACCAAGATAAAAGAAAAATGACAGCATCTTGTCTTTTGTTCCATAAAGAAGGAAGCACAGGGAAGTATACCACTTTGGGTTCTAGGAACAATGCATTCTACACTTAGGAATATTGTCTGACATGTGTGCCCAGTGACAATTAAGATCACTAGTGTTGCATGGGACCCAGAGTAGGAAAGATTGACGAAACAGGTCCAGGCTATGGTACAAGCTATCTTGGCAGCTCAGTCAGTTTAGTATGCTATAAAAAATTGGCCTTGACTGGGAAGTGTAAACTACACACATTGATTTCTCACAGTTCTAGAAGCTGGAAAGTCTAAGATTAAAGCAGATCAAAGCAAGCCTGGTGTCTGGTGAGAGCCTGTTGGCCATTCTGGTTAGATCCTTCCACAAGCAGACAGCATACAATGACAACAGGTAGTGTGCCTCTTATTATAACAATGCAAATTCCATTCATGAGGATTCATCCCTCATGACCTGGCTAGTCTCAAAGGCCCCATCTTCTGACAGCATTGTATTTCAGCCTATAGATTGTCAGGAGAGAGGACTGAGGGTTCATTTAATCCATAACACCTGCCAGGAAAGCCATACAATCTAACATACCCAGTTTTGTTGGAGATCCTGAAGTAGTCAGTGGTGGGGAAAAGTTGCATCATGTACTGTTTTGTGAGTCTCCAGGGTTCTGGAGCAAGGTCACAGGGAATTATAATCAGCTTCTGATTATAATTGTTGTGAGGCTGCACCCTGCTACATCTATCTAGAAGGCTTGCTTATTTGGAGCAAAATTGTTTTTTTTGTTGAAATTTTCTCCTTCTGTTCTGAGTCCAACTGACTTGTTAAGTCACCAAGTGGAAGCATTCAGTAACAGTCTCTTATAAAATGGAAATATTACAGGTTTATGACTGCAAAAAACCAGGAGATACAAGCTGGCTGCGGGAGCATACTTCCCACACTCCCATGCTCTCTCTGGTTTTGCACATGGCTCTAGGAGGATCTCATGCGCTGTTGAGTGGCCTTGATATGAGAAAGCAAGCTGAAAACAGATGGTGTTACATCATATCTACATCCAAGGGTGACCTTGAAAGGCAGCGGGGAGGGAGGAGCGCTGCAAGGGCTGACCCTGGCCATTCACTTTGACTGGGAGGGGAGCATAGCTTGCAACAAGCAAACACAGTATATATAGCTTCCTGGACACGTCCAGAGGTCTGGCCAAGCTGCAAAGAAAACAAATGGAAAATCAGAGACAAGGCAATTGTCAGGTGCAGGCTTGTGGATGGACACATGGGAGTGGGGACAATGTGTGAATGTTTTTGTATCACACTTTCACACCCACTAGAAACCCTTCAGCTGAGGAACCATTGAATCATAAATACAGTGATTCAGTTAGCCTAGAATTAGCCAGCCCTCATCCTTGCCACCCCAGAATTGGAACAAGTGCATGAACCCAGTGGACATGGCAGCCAGGAGGGAGACGTCTGTTCGTTTCATAGCAAACAGTTGGTGGGCATGGAACCTTGATTATTGAGCACACTAGCTGTGTGGTATACTAAACTGTACAGTGTGCTGTGAAGAGTGGGAGGTAACCTCCCAGAATGTAGGACAATTCTACTGACAGCTGGCTGACAGCACAGCATGTACTCCTGCTTGGAAATGCTGATCTAACTCTGGCTGGCTCTGAATGTGTAAATGGATGGCACCCACCAAGGCTTAGCCTTCCACATTGCACAGTTCCTGCAGGGGACCAAGTGACCGTTCAGTGGCTGGCTAGACAACCTTGTCTTCTTGGAAGGGTCCGTAACTTTTCTTACAGGGATATCTCCTCTGGTTATAGGTTTGTCTTTTTTGCCCATATCACTTCAGCCAACCTCACAACTGGAAGAATTACAGGTTTCCTGACACACATGTTAGGGACATTCATACTACAAAACTTCCAGGAGTAGCTAAGTAGTTTCAGGAGTGGATTCTTGACCTTAGAACCTACTGGTATGTAACCTGTGTTGTACCAAGAGGAACATACAGTCTCCCAAAGCAAACGAAGGACCTACTGGAAGCTCAGCTGAAGAACCATCCTAGAGGAAATGTTCTGTAATGATGGGTACTTTCCTTGGACACCTTTATATAATTTATACACAATATTTTGACATACAAAGCCTGGTCTCTGGGCTTACTTCTGCTACCAGGACATACAGTGATGTCCTGGTGGCTGCACATAGCTCCTATTGACCAGGCCATGTTTGATACCAGGTGTCCAAGGTCCAGCAGGAACAAAGGAGAAATAACCATGCTGCCATGAGTAATTGACCATGACTAGCTGAAGAAGTTTGGGTTGCTCTGCAAAGAAGAGATGTGGAAGCCAGCTCATCCATTTGGTAATACCCTGCCTAGTTTTCACCAGGAAGAGGCAAGTGCAATGAACCCAGCCAGAGAAATCTCAGACCCTTTGGCGATGCAGGGTTTGGTCATATTGTTTAGATAAACAATCAAGAACTCCAAAAAAGTTAGTTGCAGACAAGGGAATTTTAGAATGGAGAATGAATGAATGACAGTGAGTGTGCATAGCACTTGTACTTTCATGACTTTCAAATCAAGTAGGGATTATTCCAGAAAGTCAAGATTGTCTTAACATTAGGAAGTCAATAAAAGCAAGTCAGCACATTGACAAAATCAAGAAAAAGCATTGTGGTTAGCTCAAACAAAGAAAATCATTTGACTAGAATCCAGGATTCAACAGCAAAAGCTTTCAAGAAACAAGGCATAAAAGGAAACTGCCTTAACTTGATAAAAAGCTGTCTACAAAACAACTATAGCTAACATGACATGGTAAAAGGACAATATTGAATAACAAAGCAAGGGTGAATCACAAAGCAAGAATGTCTATTTAAATACAAAGGTTCATTTCAATTGTGCTGGGGATCCTAGCCACAAAAAAAAAAAAGGGGGGGTGGGGTGGGAAAAAGGATAAAGAATAAAACACAGAAAGACTAAAAAGGGAGGAATAAAATCGTCTTTATTCACAGATGAGATAATTAGAAGAAACAGACAACCTGATTTTAAAGAAACATGAAAAATAGGAAACCAAACTGAATTTAGTAAGGCCACAGGATACACACACACACACACACACACACAAATCAGTGTATAGAGTCAGTTGAACCTAGAGTTTTGGTGTACTGGGTTAAGTAACTGCTTGGAAAGTCAACATCTTATATTAGAGTTCCAGCTTGTGTCCATGCTTCCTTCAAGCTTCCTGACAGTGCATCTAAGAGAACCTTGGAAGTCTGTGGTGCTTGTGGAAGCGAGCTGGGTTGAGTTCCTGGCTCCTGGCTTCAGCCCCAGCTGGTGTGAGCATTTGAGGAGTGAACCAGAAGGTGCAAGGTCTCAAGGTCATCGTGTGTGTGTGTGTGTGTGTGTGTGTGTGTGTGTGTGCCTTTCAAATAAAGAATTTTCTGTATTCTATACAATATGCAAGAATAATAGAAATAAATATAAAAGCTTACAGTTACAACAGCATTACAAAGCATAAAGGAAGGAAAACTTTTAAATGTATATATATTTACTTTATTTATTTGAAAGAAGAGAGAGAGGGAGGGGGAGGGAGAGAGAGAGAAAGAGACCTTCCATTAGCTTTTTTATACCTCACATGGTAGAGCTGGGCCAGGCCAAAGCCAGAAGCTAGGAACTTCAGGTTGGTCTCCCACCTAGGTGGGTCATCCTCTACTGCTTCTCCAGGCACATTAGCAGAGAGCTGGATCATAAGTAGAGCAGCCGGGCCTGGAAGTGGTACCTTCTAAACAAATAAAATAAGTCTTTTAAAAAATGAATCTGGAATAACTGGGTATTTGTCTAGCAAGAAAATGAATCTTGATTTCTCCATCACACTGTCTCCAGGGACTCATTTTCCAGGTGATTCCTGCACTCACATATAAAGATTAAACTTACACAGGAATAAACCAAGATTCTGTTTTTAGGAGGGATGCAATAAATGCTAACCATTTAAACAATTAAGAATTGTATTTAATCAACATCAGGAACTTGTGTCAGATTTTCTGCAAGTCTGAGGCAAACTTACTTATTTTCTAACAAAAGATTTGCAACCAGAATATTTACTAAATGATAACAATAATAATACTACAGAGCAATCCAATACAAAAATTGGCCAAGAGTTGAATAGAGACTTCACAAAGGAAGTGCCAATTATTTGCACGTGCCTGCAAATATGCTTAATATCACTGAGAAGACCAATTAAAACTGCAGTAAGACTCCACTTCACACTCACCAGAAGGGCTAATTAAAAAAGATGAACAGCACCAAATATATTTGAGAATATGTGTGCCTGGTCTAATTCCTTTGCAAGATTGTTTGACTCTTATCAGATTAAATACACACTATTCCTTTATCACACAGAAATTCCATTCCTAGGCATTTATCCAGAGAAACAAAAACATATGTTGGTCCAGGCACTTGTTCAAGAGCATTCATAGCTGCTTTAGTCACGACCAACAATCGCTGGAAACAACGGCAATCTGCTCATCTCGTAATCTGCTTAGCAATACAAGTAAATGAATTGCTGAAGCCTGCAATGAAGTGAACGAATCTCAGAAATATTGAGTAAAACAAAAGAAGTCAGATGAAAGATCAACACTGGATGATTCCGTGTTTATACAGAATCCAAATTAAACCATAGTGCTAGAGATACCCACACTTGCCAAAATGCAGCATATGTTTAAGACTTGTGAATTCTGTTACTTATGAAATGTCACTTAAGTCTTAAAAAAGAAACAAGAAAATATTGAGTATCTGCTATGTATTGGGCATAGTTCAAGGTGCTAGGATTATAGCTGTGCACAAACTGGTGTTGTTATCTGTACCTCTGTGAAGTTTGATTCTAGATCACGCATCAGATGTCTAACGAGAAGTTTGATATGTTAACCTGAGGCTCTGTCATCCTGGGCTCCACCCTGACATTAGAAGGTAGCTTAGAACGTCATGTCTCCTCTCTGCTCCATCCTGTCAGCCTAGTAGCAGGTGTGCTCAGGGTGTCAACACAGGTTAGCCTGCCTGGTTGGAAAACTGAGCTTTTGGAATCTGCCATTAGAATGAAATGTGCCAGCTGAACTTCAAAGAAGCTCTGGAAGAAGCTTTTTCTGAGACATGCTTTGTGTTTGAGAAAAGCAGGATTCGCTGGGCTATGTTCTTGAGAGGGGTTTACAGAGACTGGCTTAGCTGTAATTGGCAAATGCTGTAATTGATTGCTTCCATCCATACATAGAGCCTGGTCTGTATGCTTCCTATTAAAGGGGCACTTCCCAAAGCACGATTGACATAGAAAGAGGCACAAGGAAGACCAGGCTTTCTGCTAGAATAGAGAAGCAACCCCCACTATCCCAGGACATGATTTTCTGTTATGCTTTTGAAGTAACCAGATCCAAAACTGACTTTGGCTGATAGACCGAGATCTTACTTCAGATCCGAGAAAATCCAAGGTCATGGAGTCATCTCTCTCTCTCTGCCTTCGTCTGTCTCAAAAAGCTACTCAATCATGCACCATAGAAAGCTTTGTTCTGTCTACAGCCATACCACCGCGAATGCGCCCGATCTCATCTGATCTCGGAAGCTAAGCAGGGTCAGGCCTGGTTAATACTTGGATGGGAGAAAGGCTTGTTCTAAGGTACAGAGTGAATATATTAGGTTGAAGAGTACCAAGATAAGAGAGAGAGGAAAGTTCAAGATTCTTTCCATATGGTACGCTGTGGTATGGTACAGAAAGGTGAAGTACAGTACAGTGCGGTATGGTATGTTGTTATATTGCCTTTCTGGATGCCCTCTTTTTCTACTGGGATAAATTTTTCATTACTGCAGATATCTGCATGATTATATTTGGTAGGAGTCCATTGCTTTTTAAAGAAATTTATTAATAGTAGTTGCATAGGCTTATCGGCTATATACCATGACATCTCAACCCATGTACATCATGATTGTTGATCAGATCAGTGTAATCAACATTTTCCTTTCTTTGACGTAGAGGCTTGGAGCTGCCTTATTTCATTTGTTCATACAGTACATACCAAGCAATTGTGAATGTGGTCCCCCACTAAGCTGTGTAACCCTAGAAAGTCTCACTCTGATTTGGTACTGTCTCTGTGAACACCCTCAACCCTCCCCCAACCCCCTCAGCTTCTAGGAATCACTGCTCAAACTGAGGGTTCTTTGTTTCTTCGCTTGAGCCTGGGAAGGAGAACATGTGGTATTTGTCTTATGTCTGGCTTAATTCACTTAAGATAATGTCCTCTAACTTCATCTGTTTTGCTACAGATAACAGGATTTAGTCATCTTTCATGGCTGAGTAAAACTCCACTGTATATGCATCCATGATATTTTCTTTATCCACTCATCGGATGATGGATCTCTTGGCTAATTTCACATGTTGGCTATCTTGAACAGTGTTGCTATAAGCATGGTGGAACAGGAATCTGACTTCATGTCTCTCGAGGACAGTCCCAGAAATAGGAGTGATGGATCATAAGAGTCAAATGTATATGTATTTTAAGGACCCTCCAGGGTGCCTCTCACAGTGACTGTACTAACTGACCTTGCGATCAATAGCGTATAATTGTTCTCCTTTCTTCACGTCCTCTACAACATGTGTTACTTTCTGTATTTTTGACATAGCCATTCAAATTGATAGCTTAATTTGATTATGATTTGCATTTCCTGGATGACTACTGATGGTGAGCATGTTCTCATATGAACTGCTTTGCCTGTTTCTTATCTTTTTAAATTTTTATTACTTGAAAGTCAAAGTTACAGAGAGAAAAAGAGGCAGAGAGAAAGAGAGGTATTCCACCTGCTTGTTCACTCCCCAGATGCTCCCAACAGCCAAGCTGGACTGGTCCAAAGTTGGGAGTCAGAAGATTCTTCTGAGTTTGCCACGTACATGCAGGAGCCCAAGACCTTGGAACATCCTCCACTGCCTTCCAGGTCATTAACGTAGAGCTGGTTTGGAAGTGGAGCAGACGAAACTTGAAGCTAGAAATCATTGCCTGCACTCATGTCTTCAATTGTTTCCTCCAGATTTTCTTCAATACATCCCATAGTTCCAGTCTTTATAGTATGACATCCAGTTTTGACAACATCATTTTTTTTCAACATTTCAGATTGTGCTTTCCCAATATGCGTTCTTGATATCTTTCTTAAAAGTTAGTTGGCTGTACTACATAGATTAATTTCTGGGCTCTCTATTGTTGGCTTTTATGCCAATACCATGCACTTTTAATTACTATAGGCTTGTAGAATGTAGAATGCCTTGCAACTGCTCCCTGCTTCAATGCTGTCATTATTAACGTTTCGCTCAGAATCACTTCATTATTCTGGATCTTTAGGGAGTCCGTGAATTTTAGAGGTTCCCCCCCCCCTAATTCTATAGAGAATGTCATTGGTATTTCGGTAGGAGTTGCACTGAATCTGCAGATTGCTTGAAGTGGCATGCAAATTGTAACAATATTACAAATTCTTCCAAACCACGGATACAGAGTATCTTTCAATTTCTTATATCCTGGGCCAGGTGGGTATCTTGTCCAGCTCTCACGGCCAAGCGCAGGTCCTGCTGGACATGGTGCCCTGGCAAGCATAAGTCTGGAGCGGTGAGATACAGGCAGGGTCCTTCCCAGATCCCTCTGGTGAACCCAGGGAGCTCTGTGGGATAGATCTTTAATTGCAGAGCTACAGGTCCCTGAGGGTAGCTTACTCAGACCCTCCACAGTGACTAGCTTGTGCAAGGGACTTGTGCACTAGCAGATGTAATCCCGGAGGACCTTCTCCAGACCACCATGGGATGAACACAAGTGTACCTGTGACTTGTAGGGCCGGCAGTCACAGACCTAGGGCCACAGGGCACAGAAAACATGTCCCCCATCCCCACAACACATGCAAGGGTGATGGGGCAGCTTGTGATCTTGCCACTTGCCACCATGTGCTAAGGGATGCAAAAGGATCTTTCTTAGTTGTGGTTCTGTGGGCTTGTGTATGGGCTGCTGCTGGCACTAAGCCCCAAGAGGACTTTCTCTACACCACACCAACTCCAGGGCATGTGTCCCATCATTCAGCAACAGCAGGCTGCACAACTGTGCCCTCTGCCTCCTGAAGCCCCTGGCTCCAGCTTTGAGGATTTCCGGTGACAGCAGAGATGCCTGCTATCCTGTTGTCCTGGTAACACGAGGTTCTCTTGATCAGAAAGCCAGGGGATGCAGTGTGCTTTGTTCTCCTCGCTCTGCTTGCTTTCCAAGTCTCTGTGCTATTCAGAGTTCCAGTCACTTCTGCACTCAACCTGGCCCTCGGTCGACCTCCTGGAAATGAGGTCCTTTTTTCCTGTCCTTATCCTTCTCTGTGACGAAGGCAAGCACAAGTCCTCCATCCTGCCATCTTGGGGCTCCTCTCTGCTCGCTGTAGACCCCATTTCTTATCATGGTCTCACCTGGAATGTTGCTATGTGACTGCTTAAGGGTGATGACTCCCTAGAAGCAGACTTGGAAACAGGACCTAAAGTTTGTGTAAGTTTGCGTTTGGGAAATGGTAGGGGAATGAGAAAGTGAAACAAAGAAAACCAGGGTAAAAAAATGTGTGCTCTGGTCAGCTACCAATGGGAAAACACACTCAAAATCATTTTGGTTGTCCTAGCTGAGGGGGTCATTGAGTGGTACATCAACCACATCAGACATTGGCTGTCCAAAGTCTGTTTCTTTGAGGGATGGTGTTCATTCCTTGGCGTGTTTGGCTCAATCTCTTGGGCAAAAGGGGTCTGACAGCAAGAAAAGGAAAGAAATGCAGGTGCAAGCTTTCTGAAGTGGAGGTGGTGCTTCCTGAAGTGTGAGGCAGGTGGACAACACCTGCGACATAGCACTGCGCCTGGCACTTGGCATATATTTTGGGCCCAAAATTCAGAACAACATGATGGCATTAGTGTCATCACCTCCGTTAAAACCACCGTACTAAGTCAGGGGCTCAGGAGCTGCATCAAAGTTAAATTGCTGATGGGGAGTTGAGACTTTGGACTCCAGATCTATCTCTGTGTTACTTAAGTTCCTTGAACTGTTCTACCCTAAGAAGTATTGCTTCACTTTATACACAAGAAAGTGGAGGCTCATAGGAATCAGCCAACTTGCCCAGGTCTTCCAGCAGTTAGAAAAGAGGCTCTCTGCCCAGTCCTATCCCCAACCCTGCACCGAGTCCCATTCCGCCCCTTGTTGACCTCACTACAGACTCAGCTTGTACTTCTGCTTTCGTCCTTCAAGGATTTTACTTATAGCTGCCTTGAAATGGGCTTCCCCAAAATACCCAGTGTCCCAAAAGGCCGCCATGTTCAGAGTGAATTGGCCAGTTAGGCTCTTTCATTAGGATCTCTTCCTGGGGAGAATTTAGTTAGCTTCCTTGATTGCAATTTCCAAACCTTCATTTGTTTGCTTCTTAATCAAACAAATTATGCCTCTAGTCTTTGAAGACAAGGCTATTAGAGAGGATATATAATTTGATTAGTCTGAAAATTACATCAAAGTCTTAGATCTGGTGTTTAGAGAGATGTTTTGGTCAGATTTGATTGCAAGGCAACCCTTTAGTGGGCTTCAATCCAGTTCCCCTGCAACCTAGAGAGAATATCCCCATTGGGTTTCCAAGAGCGTTTAATTTTGCCCTACCATCCTTCAGAGCTGCTTAGATAGCAGACAGGAAATTTGTCTTCCTTTTCCAGAAGTTCAACTTACAGGGGAAAGAATTCATACAGGACCAAACAAATCAGGAGGCACAGATTCTTTCCTGTTCGCATTGCAAGAGAGGATGGGAGAGATGTGTGTATGTGGGACAGACAACAGCATCCTTTAGTTCGGCCTCCCAGAGCTCTGTTAATCATATCATTCGCTGTTCTACACAGTCAGAATAGCTCTGTCCCCTCCAGCCAACAAGGATTTGAAGCAAGAGGAAGTGGGACTTCATGCCTTACATTCCCACAGTTCTGGACTTGGCAGAGTTAGTTTCTGGTCCCCAAAGAAGCTGGTCTTGTTGAGGATACATCCCATGTCCTGTTGAACTACAACCATGGCTACCACCTGGGTCCTTTAGATTCTAGGTGTCCAAAGACCAGTACGTGAGAAAAGGAGATGTCAATTAGGAATGGATGAGTGTCTCTGGTCAGCAGGCAGGAAGAGGTGAGGCTGTATTTTCACAGTAGAGGCAAGAAGGTTGTGTGTACAAATCAGTGGGTCCGTATAGACAATCTCAGACTCTCTGACCCGTGGGGTGCTGGATTCAGGCCACTTGGGAGTGTATGTTTACGATCTTGCTACCAGGAAAGCTACCAAGATCTGCTGAGAGTGAGGCGCAGGCCATGGAAGAGGGAGACAATGAGCCATTGCAGAGACATGGCTGCAGCTCATGCGGCCGAGCTCTCCAGGCTGCATGCTGGGAAGAGAAGCTTGCGGGCATGGGAGGGTTGTGCAGACTAAGCTCCATGGAGAAGCTCCATGGTGATGCAAGTGGGCGTGGTAGCTGTGGAGGTCCACTGCCCCCTCCTCTCCTCAAGGCCACTTGCTAGGATGAGGAGAGCAGTTCTTGGGCAGCAGTGAACTGGGCCCCTGGGCCTGCAGAGCAACCTTTATCCTGGGACCTTGCTTCCCAAGTGTCATTCTTTCCACCCAGTGGCTGAGCATGGAAAGTGTCCTGGCTGAGGCTGTTTCGGACTTGCCCCCCTGGCCTAACTCTCCTTCTTCCGACTGTTCTTTCCCCCTCTCTGTCCTTCCCGCACAGGGCCCTGCAGCCTCTCGCTGCCTGCTGCTCCCCTGCCTGTCAACCCATGACAAACACTTCCCTTCAGCTTGTGTTATTCTGATTGTCATCTGCTCCTTGCATGACCCGAAATGGCTCAGGCAGCCTCAGAAAAAGGGTAAGTAAAATCCCTTTCCCTCACCCCCCCCCAAAAAAATGGAAAAACATAAAACCCTTTTCAGCAGGGCAGTGTGAAGGAGAGAATGGGCAAGGCTTTTAGCTGTCCACTTTCTGGACATTTTCAGAAATGTAAGGAAATGAGAATAACCATCATGGAGAAAGTCCAAAGCTATTTTCAAGGGTGTGAAAATGCATATACTTGTCAGATTGAATTCTTCTGTTCAGCCATGATTTGGGAGTTTTCCAGCTGAGCGAAAGAGGGGAGTAATTGAACTTGTGGTCCTGAATCTTGATTGGGTAAGGACTGGCCCAATTCACGTCTCACTCCAGTTTTGTTGAGTCTATCAAGGACAGCATTTCCCCTTGTCCTGATGGAGCGCCCGGCCCCTCCTTGCCTGTCTTCCTTCTCCCAGCTGTGCACCCCGCAGGCAAAGGGGTGTCTCTGTGAGAAGCAGTGGAAGGGAAATGAATACACCCAATAGCAAGTGGTGAAGTCTTTGTTGGCCGCTGGACATGGCCTTTCCTTCCCGAGTCCCAATCAGCAGGTGCTTCAGCAGAGCACAGAAAGTATGACATTCTCAGTGAAGAGACCCCATTCACCAGTCCACTGATGGAAACTGGTTACCTGCAGCCCCAATCTGTGTCCTAAAGGTGAGTGATGGAAAGATGTCAAGAGGCACAAGACGTGTGTGTAGGAATCTCCAGGGATAACAATGTGAAATACCTCCCCTGTCCAAAGGCAGACACCTCCCCAGCCACTGTGTTCCCATGAAGGTGCCAATAACACTTCCCAGACCTTTAAGATGCTCTGTCTGCTGTTTGGGGATGGGACAACTTGTGCCCGCCACAGTTCTGGGCTTCTGGCATGTTTTCCCAGGAGGTGTAAGTCTAGGAGCAAACTCGGCACATCCCACTGTGCCTGGTGAGGGGACCCAAGGGTCATTCTCAAGTATGAGTCTCCCAGAGCAACTCTTCAAAGATTCAGGATGTAGCCTTGTCAGAGGTCTACACTCACAGCTTTTTCCATCAAGACTCCCTGCCCCTCAGATGTCTAAAGTTTGACTGCAAAAGCATTAATCCTTACATTGCAGAGAGAATACAAAAACAAATACCAATTTTTATGACTATGGTAACAGGCACAAGTATTTGAACTGCCCCAAAAGAACAGCATTGTATTGGTGTCAACAAAGAATTTCACTGTCTTTTATAATTGGATGATGGGCCACTCCCATTCCATGATAGGCTTTGAAGCGAGACACATAAGCTGAACAATTGAAACCACAGTGACCAAACCAAGCAGATACTATTCCCTGCCTTGTGTGGAAGTGGTATAAACCAAGCCATATGGTGAATAACTGAGATAAAGAAAAAAAAAAAAGCAAGATCTAAAATTAGGCTTCAGCGAGAGCGGCCTCTTGTAGCTCTGTGATTCTCAGGACTGAAAGCACCAGCAAGTACTTTTCCTGCAACAGTCTGCCTGCCCGTGTCTGTCTTTTAAATAACGCGCAGGCTGCTGCTAACATTTCACCATGCTCATTTCTCGTCTCCTGAATCAATAAATGAAAAAAGAAAATAGGACTCAATTGAATCAAATGCCCCACAAAGCCTCAGTCATTAGACAGACAGAGGAAAGGAGACAGATGGATGGAAGTGGCCTTGGTTGTGATAACAATGGCTGCAAGAGCCCGGGCTGCTCCTTATGCCAAAGGCGACATGGGGGTTCAGCCCACCAGCAAGGACATTCTAAGGCTCATGTGATGCCCCCACCACAGTGGTCACTGAGGTCTGCAGGTGTCAGGCCACTCTCCCGGCTCACTGGAGGTGGATGAGGCAGGGTCCAGGCAGGTGCATCTTGCATCCAGAGCGCAAGGGTTATTTGCAGATGCTTGAACATGAAAGGCAAAACTGGGCACGTTGAAGTTTGTGATGGATGGCCTGCAAGCTGCACTGAGACTCGTGGGGCCACTGTCTGAGCTGGGCAGTCATTTGAGTCAGGGGCAGTGTTCGCTGAGCAACCAGGAATTGCATCCTCTTGTTGATTCCCGTGCACTTCATTTCAGTGTATCATGCGACCCATATTACAGACCGCAGACATTTCAAACCTATCAATGCATTTATATCTTAGTGAAAAGAGCAGTGTATTTCTACTTTGTATGATAGGTATTTGTGTGGGCTTTAAGTCCCTCCTCAGTGGCTGGTTTTGTGGCACAGTGAGTGAAGGCTTTACCACCACACTGGCATCCCATAGGACCTACTCTGCTTCTTGCTCCCTGGGGAAGCAGCAGAGGATGATGCGAAAACTTGAGTCCCTGTCACTCATGTGGGAGATCCCGGGAGAAGCACCCAGCTAGAGGTATCAATATTCATGACCTCTTCCCTTTATGGCATGCTCTAAGGTCAGCCGCAGATGCAGGGTGTTACTCAGAGGAGTGCTATTAGACTAGCCAGATAGGCTTTGTTTCTTGCCATGTTGAGGAGTTGAGGCACAGAGAGCATGAGAAGATAGGAGATCTACCCAGTCACACAGCCAGCAGGTGGCTCAGCCTGGACTCTGACCAAGGGTTTCGATTGCACACCTGTCCTTCTCGTGGTACACAGGCCCTGCTGTGAGGGCTTTTCTCACTGAGTCATCCCTGCAGCTTGATGTGGCCAAATCCAGCATCCTGCTGCTCCCTGTTGGACCATTTTTATGAATTAATGAGAAAGGGAAGGGAAGGAATGAAACTCTCCATGAGATGCTCTGATGATGAGACTTGAACTGGGGCCATTTGACCTTCAGATTTGCCTGGGAAGTATTTTAGAAAACTCTTCGTCATTTAAATAGCTGACCTCAAAGTTGGTAACGTTGACGCACTTTCTAGTTGAAGAATACTTGTTTCCCAGAGGTCATAAATCTCCCTAATCAGTGCCTAATGGTTGTGGAGGTGACTGAGCAAGCATTCCATTAATTGAAAGAGGAATGTTTCATCTGCCACAGAGATTTCTCATTACAGTTCATTACATTCACAACAGAGCCCTGCTTGCAATTCTTTCCCAAAGAGCCTGATTACAGCACATCCGATGGTGTTTGGGGGCAGCTCTCACATTGAGCATCTCTGCTGTGAACGGGGAGTGGTCTGTGCTCAGCAGGAGCTGGGCCAGATGGGTCAGCTCCACCCTGCCACAGCTCCATTCAACGAAGCTCTTCCTAGGTGGGTGCAAATGATGTAAATCTATCTTTGATGTCCTGAAGAAATGCATTCATTAAAAGTCAAGTGTGGTTGTGGGTAGCAATCAGGTTAGAATTGATTCTGATTCTAAAGGAATCCAGACGAGCCAATCCTGGAGAGATGCCACAGGCCTTGAGCAGCCTGGACAGCCATCCGTGTCCAGACATGATCCAGCCTGCCCTTTTTCTTGTCCCAGGAGACAAAAGCCAGCAACCTAGCAAGCTTGGGTCTCTGTTGCCTCACTGCAAAGTGGCCCCATCCAGGACACATGGCTAAGAGTCCCCACAGGTGTACAGGATAAACGGCTGCCCTTACCAGGGGGAGCCCCTGGGCTTGCCCAGCATGTACAGCTTTGAGCGCTTTTTCTTGAGGCCTCTGGATCGCTTCTAAATGTGTTTCTGGTTTTCCTTTTTCCTCCACCTCATGGGCCCCCAAGTGCAAACGCATTCACAATCTTCTTTTGCTCCTATTAACTCCTGTTTCAACCATCTACGTTTTAGTAAGAAGTGTAACCTCATGACTCCATGCATATTCTACATACCATGTCAGTGTATCTGTGTATGGACAGAGATCAGGTGTAGTATATGTGTGAGGGCATTTCAAAAAAATCATAGAAAGAGTAAGGAATGTTTAGTTGGGTGCAAAAAAATTGCAATCCATACATCTGTGGGGTCTCCAAAAATGTTAAGAAATACGTGTACTTTAAAAAAAAAAATACTAGATTTCAAAAATTTTTGCAGAATAAACTTATGTTTAAGTCGCATTTTTTCATGAATTCTTTCATGGACTCTTATGATATATTGCATATTAAGTGAAAGCCCATACGGGATGGTGGAGCTGCAAGAAGCAGCTTAACCCGTGACACCACAGTCCTGGCCCCACGTTTGTTTTTAAGAATCCTGTAACTTGTGACTTGTACTTGGGGCTGGTATAAATGTGTTGTGTTGCATAATCTGCCATAAATACATACACGGTGCAATTTATCAGCCATCCAGTGATGGGCATCATGGTGACTTTCATGTCATTTGCTATTACAAACAGTGTCATGTCTCCCCACACACACTTGCCAGGGGTTATCCAGGGGACAGAGCCTGCGGCCCATCCACGTGGCCTGAGGGCTAAGTGGACAGAGGACAAGCAGGAAGGAGGGCCGTGTGCAAGCCCACATGCTACCTTCTGATACTCAGAATCATAGCCCAGGAGTTACTTGAAGGATTTTAAGATAATCCCAAATGTCTTTTGATTCCGTTTTTCAAGATCTTTTTTATTTTTTATTTTCACAGAGAGAGAGAGAATCTTCCATCTCCTTATTCACTTCTCAAATGGCCACAACAGCCTGGGCTGGGCCAATTTGGAGCCAGGAGTGAGAAGCTTCATCCAGGTCTCCCACCCACGTGGGTACAGGATCTCAAAACACTTGAGCCGTCTTCCACTGCTTTCCCAGGCGCATTAGCAGGGAGCTGCATCCGAAGCGGAGCAGCTAGGACTTGAACAAGCGCCCACATGGGATGTCAACACCGCAGGCGGTGACTCTACCTGCTAAGCCAGCAGTGTGAGTAGGGGAGGGGAAAGAGTGGCCTCCTTGATTTTTGTTTGTTGAAGTGACAACGTATTCACTAAAGAAAGGAATCTACGCTGACACTTGCTGAATCTCTGGAGGGTGGGTGTGGCCCAGCTGGCTCCTGCCCGAGGAGCTGTGGCGCTAAGGACGCTGATTGGACACAGATGTCTTCTCTGTGCGAGGGTCTGAACATGCATTCAAGGGCTGGGCTGCCAAGGTGTGACTCCTGGCTTAGCTACTAAAATAGCCTAATTTCCCTGGGCCTCAGTATACATATGTGCAAAATAGGGCTGGTAATCCTTCCGGGAGTTTGTTCACAGAAGTATTGATACAGATACGTAGTAAGTACTTTATCTTATTCCACAATATGAAATAAAATTGATGTGGATTCAGAAAGTAATTAGGAAAAAATTAGGATTTGAGAGTGAGAACTGGGATAGAATAGTGCCTCTTTGGAGCTGCCTGTTGTTCTAGTCCATTTGAGGCACTGGAAAATATAAATATAAATATAAATATAAATATCAATATCAATATAAGTATGATTTAAGTAAAATAAATTTTAAAAGTGCATCTGAATTTCCTACACCATTTAATGCCTTTGTCCTATTTTACTATTAAATAGATTGCCCTCGAATTTAAAATTGTTTGCTTGTGCTTTTAAAAGTTGGATTTATGGCTCAATAAGCTATTTGGGTTTGAGCCTGAGTACAATGTATCCCTGATTTTGATTCATGGTTCAGTTCCAATGCCTGTGTTGGCAAAATTTTGGGAACACTGTTAAAGCTGTTTTAGGAAAAGGACAATCTAGTGAAACAGGACTTATTCCAGCCCATCCTCACTTGTACCACATGAGGAGGGGTCTTGCTGCAGGGAAATCATGATGCTACTTTTAGGATCGTTAAGAGACCTGAATTTGCTACCACCTGTACCGCACTTACAGGAAGCCTCAGGATAACCCTATTCCAGTGGCAGCTGGGGCCATTGAGGTGGTAATTAGGAAGCTGTCCAAAATTCACACTCCATGTTTAGAAAATCCATTTTGCAATGTTTTTGGTATAAAATCTTCTATTTCCTTACTCTAGTTTTGAACAAAGCCCGTGAGCTAATCGCTCTTAGCAGGCCCACCTCCCAGATGGAGTCTGATGAGCTCCTGGCAGGGCTGGCTTGGGGTTGGCAAATGGAGCCTGGTTAAGTTTCCAACACATAAACTTTCAGGGACACATTCAAACCACCTCAGGCAGGACTGAAGCTGTGGGAACAGCAGAACCTTGCCCCCAGCTCCCTGGAGACAGGCGTGCATAGAGACGAAATTGAGTAGCAAGAAGTGAAGACCTAGGCAAAAGTTTGAAGCTGGTGCTCGAGAGGAGAAGGTGGAAGCAGGGCTGTCTCCCTCACACATCTCCCAGTCAGGAGCAACGAGGCCACTGCCCAGCTGTTGTGTGTGTGTGTGTGTGTGTGTGTGTGTGTGTGTGTGTGTGTGTGTGTGTGTGTCTTGCACTGTCTGTTGTCAGAGCAAAGCCCAGCAGCGGTGGGTCTCAGGGATGATGGTCTCTGCCATCCGAGCAAGCTTTCTCTTCTGAAATGGGACACCGATGTTGCCAGGTAGGCGGAGGTTGCCAAGGCTAGTGACACTGCACTGGGAGACCACAGGCTGTTCTAGTCCGGATACACAGAGGAAAAACTCCAGTGGGGGTACTCCTGGGGACACGCCCAGATGACATGAATTTGTTTATAAACAATTCCTCTTGCTGAAGCCAAGACAGGGATGTGGTTGAGCTGCCTGCCATCATCTGGTGAGTGGATCAAGGAAGCGTGGCATGTGTGCACCACAGAGTAGTATTGAGCCAGGTTGGGCAAAGAGACTGAGCAGAGTGAAGTGGGTGGATGAAACGCCACAGGAAGGCTGGCCCGGCTGGGAGGCACGGAGGAGCTGGGAAGGGGGCAGGCTTAAGGCCACAGCCGCTGCCGGAGACGTGCTGCTGCCCTTGGCAACACTAAAAGATTGAAAAAGAATGAAATCCTGTTATTTGCAGCAAAACTGATGGAACCAGAGCACATCGCGTTGGCTGAAATAAGCCAAACACAGGAAGACAAATACCGCGTGTTCTCCCTCCCATGTGAACACGGAGCATTGATGCCTGAGCACCAGGAGGGGTGGAAAGGAGAAAAGGCTTTTGGGAAAAGAAATGAAGGAAAGCTGAGTGTGGTCATTAGCTGGGGTACAGATCCGAGATGGCAATGAGGGGGCTGGAGGGGAGCGGGGTGTGGGAGCTCTTTATTTTGCTACCTCACATTTCTGTTTTGCAAGTTTAAAACTATTTGGAAATTTTAAAAAAATGCTTAAAAAAAAATAGTCTGGGGCCCAGCGTGATAGCATACTGGTTAAGGTCCTTGCCTTGAACGTGCTGGGATCCTATATGGGCTCTGGTTCTAATCCCAGTGGCCCCACTTCCCATCTCAGGCCCCCTACCCTGTGGCCTGAGATTGCAATCCAGGACAGCCCAAGGGCTTGGGACCCTGTATCCATGTGGGAGACCTGGAAGAAGCTCCTGGCTTCTGGATTCGGATTGGCTCAGCCCCAGTCATTGCAGCTGCTTAGCGAGTGAACCATCAGACAGATCTTCCTCTCTGTCTCTCCTCCTCTCTGTATATCTGCCTTTCCAATAAAAATGAAATAGACAATTTTGAAAAGTAGTCTGGCCTATTTTACATGGACCTAGGATAGAAAAATTTTATTTTGGACCAACAAGAACATGATGGCATGAGGAGCCTCTTTTTCAGGCAATGAAGAAATTCCATTTATCAAAGTGACATCAGAAAAAACTCCTGGCTTGTTCAAGGTATTTAATACTCTGGGGTGCCTTAGCTATCTGAGGTGGAAGGGATGTGGAAGCCTCCAGAAATAAGCCCGGAATTTGCTCTGTGTGCCTGATGTGGAGCCCATGACCCTTGTATTTATTGGGAATGGGCTGCTAGTCTAGTCTGGAGTCCAGCATGTGTGAGATTCCTGAGAACCCAGGGAACCCAGGAAAATGCGCACAGGCTGCACATAAGGCTGTGTCCTTGAAGAAAGTGTACAAATCATAGACCCGGTGCTGGGGCTCACGGATGCACACCTTAGGGAATTTGGCATCTTAAAGGTTTATTCTCAGAGGCTGCTGTTGTGGCACAGTGGGTTAAGCTGTGGCCCAAGACACCACTGCTCTTACCCCACTTGAACTCCAGTGGGAGTACTAGCTGCCCCACTTCTCACCCAGCTCCCTGTTAACGTTCCAGAGAAAGCAGAGAAAGATGGCCCAAGCACTTGGGCCTCTACCACCCATGTGGGAGACCCGGAAGGAGTTCCTAGTTCCCTGTTTTGGCCTGGCCCATCTGTGGCTGTGGAGTCACATGGGCAATGAACCAGCCAGTGAAAGCTCTCTCTCTCTCCTCCCTCTTCTTTCCTCTGTAACTCTTCCTTTCAAATAAATAAGAAGCTCTTGATAAAAGACAAAAATGCCTTTTGCACGTGCTTCCTTGAATCTCGCAGCTACTCTGTGGGAGGCCCTTGGTATTTCTTCTTGCAATCAAGAACAGAAAGGAAAAGTTGTTCACTGCAGGCCAGATTACGCTAATCGTAATCTCAGATCTCCTGACATTAGATGCGAGTTCCTCCTTCCTCTCCATCAGGTTTCTTGTCTGTTCTGGTCATTAAACCACCTGCTCTGTCTCCTGCCAGGGCCTTGTCTAAGGTGTCTACTGCATGAACGTGTGATTGCCTCTTGCCCGGTCACTGTCTCGTCCCTACCTGGTAACAGCTCTGGACGTTGAAGCAAAAGGTTTTCACCTTGAGGGATTAATTCATGGTGGAAATGTCAGGTGCTACTGACAGTGAGTGCAGCGGAAGTTTTCATGCTTTCGGGGGAAACGAGCAAGCTTGGAAGTGGCTGCTGCTTCTCTCCCATGCAGACCTGGTGTTGGACGTCAAAGTTGCCAAGGACACAAGTGTTCTTGTCCCTCTCCTAGTTCTCTTCTGCCTGTGGGCTGATGTTTAGTGTCCCTCTGTCACCAGACGATATGGCTTTTGCTTAGCGACTGGGGCCACAGCCTACCATGCAGATGACCTTGGAAGAGATTACACTTCGGCTAAACTTAGAAGTCCTAGAGTCCCTCCGTGAGAGCCATTTTGTTGGACTGCAGGGCCGCGAGGAGAGATGCCTCAGACCACACGCATGCAGGCCAGGTGGGAGGGTGGTGGTGCAGGGGGCTGAAGAGGCTACCACTTTGCGCTGCCTGCAGAACTTTCTTCTGAGAAGTAAAGCCGTCACAGGTGCTTCTCTCTCTCTCAGCCACCCTCTCACCTGGAGCTGAGACTGCCTGGGTAGAGCATCAGCCACTCAGCTGGTCTGGCCTGGCCTGTCCCCCAGGATAAACAGACCCAGCTCATCAGGCTGCCTGCCCCACTTCTCCTTAATGGCTCCTTGGAGAGCCACGGGGGGAGGAGAGAAGGGAGCAGAAGTGCAGAAGGGTGCGTCTGTCTGAGCCTCCTCTCACTGGCCTAGACAAGCTGGGAGCAGAGAGAGAATAGCTTGCTTATCTAGGAATGTCCATGATGGGCCACGGCTATGGGTAAAGCAAGCCGAACAAGCCAAAAAAATAAATAAATAAAAGTTCCTCTGCTCCTTCCTTCCAGCTCAGTGAATGTCTCTCTGTCCTTCCTCCTGGTACCCCAGCATAATTCTCTTCTGTCAAAAAATGTTCCCCAACTGGAATTCAAGGTCAGTTCCTTGTTCTGCAGTGGCCACTAAAGCCATGGCACTTCCTTCTCGGGAGCATCTGCAGCCTGAGCCTGAGCTCCCCTCGGATAATAATATGTTTCATCTATGAAATGTGAGGTTGCTAAAAGCAGCTAGGAAGGAAGGATCCCTGGCATGCTGCGAAGGGCATCTAACATCTTCAGCTTTGCCCGGTGCAGGTCTGGGCCTCCCTTCAGCCAGGCACAGTGGTGAGGAGCCCACACTGCAAGTGAGTGAAGAGCGAGGGAGACGGGTGCTAGAATTGGTCCTTGTGAGTGGAAACAAAACTCGCACCTTTTCAGGCTATTGAAGCTGTCTGCATTGACACGTGCTGGGGTTAAGTGAAACAGCCTTTGCAAGCTCTATGTTCTGGTCCTGGATCTGCAGAAAAGACTTTGTAAGTCTCTCTGCTTCTCAGAGCCATCATTTGTACCTCTCTAAGATGTTCCAGTTTCAGGATTCTGTAGTTCCTTTTCTTTCTTAAGAGGAGACCCAAACAAGCCCAGGGAATCCAGGGTGTCAAGTAGTCTGTACTGTTTGCTTTGGGACAAAGTGATTATCTTTGTTTCCACCTGTCTTATCTCATACCCAAGAGGTTGCCAATGCCACGGTGGCAACAAAGCCAGTTCCGTTTGTAAAAGGAAAGCATATTGATTTATGGAATAGCCACCTCCTAACCTTGAGCCAAACCAAGGACACTTCTAAGAGTCCACTTCCATCTTGTCAAATTTTTCAATCAATACAGCTGCTTTGAGGAACCTAGCTGTTACAGTGGTTCAAAAGACAGCTTCAAGGGTGTGTACGTGAAATCGGATGCAACAGACAAAGCCAGCCATATAGCAGAGGCAACTTCGGAGCTGCCGAACCTGGTGCAAAAAACCCAAGCTAAGTTTCTTGAGCGCAACTTCTGGGCCGGATGGCAACTCCAGATACGCATTCCCACTAACACAGGAGCCATATCTCTTTTATTTCACCAGTGGAACCAGTGCCTGGTACACAGTGGTTGATCAAGAAAATTCTTTGAATTGGTGCTCTGTAATAGCACCTAATCGCAGAGCTGCACTTTTACTACCATTTTGTCCGCTCCGTTTTCAGTCTCCCAGCCCTGCCTCCCTGTCTGGGTCATTGTTATCTTCCTCAAGATGACTGCAAAAGGCTTCCTGGCATCCTTCCTGCCGCTCGCGTCTCTCCATCCAATCCATTCCCCACACTGAAGCCTGAATAAGCATTCTGAAACAAAAATCTGCACATAAACCACACTTAACATTCAAACTAAATGATCAAAATTCTATTGCCTTAAAATTGTTCACAATTGATTCTTACTTCCTTTTCATGGCTCTGGGAACTGGAGTGTTATCTGTGTTATCGTTGGATGTGCTGTATTTGGGAAATGTCCGGTGTGTTTTGGAGTTGGTATAGCGTTCACCTAGGTCAACATGTTCAACTTTTCATTTCGTTAATGCTTTTATTCCTACTTGCTTTGTCAAGGACTGAAAGAGTGACATGAACATCTATACTTATTTATATGTCTGTCCACTTGCCATTTTAATTTATCAAGTTTAAGGCTGTTTTTAATTTCATACAAGATAGAATTGCTAAATCTTCCTGTTGAGTTCGACCTTTGGACATACTGAGAATTTGCTTTGTTCCATTTTTTTACAGCTCGGCCTAGCTCCAGAGTTTCTTCATTTCCTCCATCTTTCCAGACATCTAGCAATGTTCCTTGACTAAAGTATTTTCTTTCTGAAATTTACTGCCATCATACCACCTTTGGCTTCTCAGAGTGCATTTTTCCCTCCATCTCTGTACTCTCATTCTTCCTTTTATGTGAAATGCGCCTTTTGAAACTGACATGTGGGGAAAGACATTTGGCCCAGCAGGTGTTAAGATGTCCGTGTCCATCACCGGATTGTCTGAATCAGGAACGCGCTTGTGTTAAAGCAGACGCTGGCAGGGAGCAAGGGATGGCTTGAGGAGTTGGATGCCTGCTCCCCCTGGGAAGCCCACAAGGAGTTCTCTGGCTGCAGTCTGGCCCAGCCCTCGCTGCTGCAGGCCAGTGGGAAGAGAATCATCAGACGGGAGAGCTCTGTTTTTATTTCTCTCTGTCTCTTTTAAGTAAAAGAAAAACAGCACTTAACTGGGTCTTTTATATATATAAGCATTGAGAATCTTTGTCATTAATTTCATTGTTAGTTCCTTTGCTATTACTGAAATATCTGGTTTTCACTACACATCTTCATGCCAACACATGTGACAATTTAATAGAAATGAGTAAATGTCTTGAAAATCACAACTTCCTAAAAGTACCTCAAAATTAGGTGATTCTTAAGTAGTTTGGACTTCTTACTTAAAATACAGAAAAATGCCACATTGAAGTGACATCACTATTGAGTTTTTCTGAATACTTATGGAAGAAATGCTATTAATCTTACTCCAGAATCTTCCAAAAGGATAAAGAAAGATTAAAAAGAATCGTTCCCAATTTGCTTTATAAAGTCAGCACTACTTTCACTGGGTGGACACCTGAAAATGATATTTCCCGACAGGGAAAAGTCACAAAACAATTTTATTTTTGAATACAAATGAAAACATTCTAAATAAAATTGTATTAAATAAAACATAATGAACTATATGGAAAAAAATAAGATATAATAGCTATGTTCTAAGAATGTGTGCTTGATTTAACATTCAAAAGTACTAAATGTAATTCGCCATATTAATAGGGGAGAAAATTATTATCGTAGTAGATACAGGAAAACATGACAAAGTTAAACATCCATGTTTGATTAAAAAAATCAGGAAACTGAAGATAAAAGGAAATGACTCAGCAAAAAGTACATGTAATGTACTTTAAATTATGATAAATTATGATACATCCCCTGGAGTTCAGAAGCAAAACAAAAAATGTCCACGTCATCACTTCCACTAATCAATACTGGGGATCCAAGGCAGCATAAACAGCCTAGCAAAAAGGAGTATAAAGCATCGAAAGAAAGAGCCAGCGCCAGTGTTCTTTACAAATCACCTGGCTGTATACACAACTCACCTAAAAACATCAGTATCAAATGATTACTCTTAATAAAAAATCTAATCATATTGCTCTGTACAAGGTCGATATCCTGAAATCAGTTGTATATACTAGGAATAAACAGAAAATGAAAGAGTTTAATGCCATTTTACAATAACACTTAAAAATTACCTAAGAATAAAATTAACACGAGATTCACAAAATGCTACATCAAAATCCACGTTAATATTTCAAAGTGATAAATATTTGGATGGGTCTACCGAGTTAATAGATCCAGTCTTAATATAAAGACACTCAGTTTTTTTAAATTTATCTACAGATGAAATAGTCTCGGTTAAAACCCCAGCAGGCTTTAAAAAATAGAGATTACTCAAATAGTAAAATTAGCTAGACAGGCACAGAATCCAGAATAGTCAAAATAATTGAAGGGAAAAAATAACAAACCTGGTAGACTTCTGTTATCTGCTTTTAAATCTTAGTATAAAATTACAGGAATCAGTTCAATGAGGTACGGACCTAGACTAAATAGGGGCCAGAATCGTAGCGTAGTGGGTTAAGCCACCAGTGGTGAGATCCCACATGGGCACTGATTCGTGTCCTTGCTGTTCTACCTTACATCTAGGGCTCCGCTAGCGACATGCAGAAGCAGCAGAAGATAGCCCAAGTACTCAGGCCCCTGCACTCATGTGGGAGGCCCCGATGGCATCGAGGGCACAAGATGAAGTCCACACTCCTTGGCATTGCCCATAAAGCTCTCATGGGGGACTCCTGTGTGCCTCTTCCATTCCACATCCTCCAGTCGCATACACAGCTGGCAGCTCCCTGGATGTGCCCCCCTTCTGCACAGGCTTAGTGCTGTGCTTGGGACGCTGTCCCCTAGCTGCTCCCCATTGGCTCCAGCGCACCCATTAGCACTCCATCTGGATATTGACAACCACAGCAAATGTTCCTGACACATCTCCAAGCCCTGGGACATCCCATAGCACGTGTATGATGACCAGTTCCTTATTTATGCCTTTATTCATTGAATCAGGGTATTAAGCTTCTCCAATGATAACAGCATGGACCAGCCTTTGTGAT
Organism: Ochotona curzoniae; assembly: GCF_017591425.1. Lineage (NCBI taxonomy): Eukaryota > Metazoa > Chordata > Mammalia > Lagomorpha > Ochotonidae > Ochotona > Ochotona curzoniae. Next base: position 365,045 of record NW_024465655.1, on the reverse strand, counting down.
CTCGTGGGGCTGGCAAGCACACAGCAGAACTGAGCAGAAGAATGACGTGGGATGTGGAGCGTCTTCTTTGAGGTGGTCTGTTACCCACTGCAGCCCTGCAGGGAGAAAGCGAGTGCTTTGGAGAGAAAGAAGTAATATCCATAAGATAATTGTTTTAACCTTTTCCTATTACTCATCACCTACCATGATCAAAAGAAAGGATAATTTTCTTTCGACTTGCCCTTGAAATCATTACGTCTTATTGCTTTCCTACTTCTTAGTATAAGCCAGGAAGGACAGTGATCTTCAAGGAAGGTAGATTTTGCAACTGTAATTTTATTGCTATATGCTGTCTACAAAGCTACCTAAGACTTAAGGCAATGTGCAGGGTTGTAAAACCTGGTTGTTCAGGCCAGACTAGCTAAATTCATACCCCTGACTGACCACTAACAAGTTTCTTTTTAAGATTTTTTTTCTTGAAAGAATTATGAGGGGGTGGGAGAGGTGGGTTTTGGTGGAGAGACAGATCTTCCCTCTGTTGGTTCACTCCTCAAATGGTTGCAAAGGCTGGAGCTGGGCTGATTCGAAGCTGGGAGCCAAGAGCTTCCTCCAGGTCCCCAACAGGGGTGCCAGGACATAAGGTCTTGGACCACCCTCATCTGCTCTCCCAGGCCACCAGCAGGGAGCTGGATAAGAAGTGGAATAGCTGGAACTTGGAGTGGTGCTCATGTGAAATGCTATCGCCACCAGTGGAGGATTTGCTTGCTACAACACTGGACCAGTCCTTACACAATACCACTGACATCACAGACTTGCTAAAAGCATGAAGTCAGTCAGTACACAGGAAGGACATGGGATGGTGGCTGCGAGTCATGCAGCCAGCACTGTGAAAGGGTCACCGTTCATCTGCAGAACAGGTACAAATATCAGGCAACACTTTGTCATTTCTGTACTCCTTCTTACTCGTGTATCCCTGCCTCTCCCAAGCTCCGGGTTCACATTTCTCACAGCCTAGTGGACGCTGAGTAAAATATGAGAGACCCAAACTTTTTAAAATTTTTTAGTTTTATTTTTAATATTGTGTACATAGTTGAGAGGGATACACACCCTTGCGTGATCACAGTGGGGAGGGTCAAGGTATGGAGGAAGGTGCACGGGACAGGCGTTTCCATTTGTTTCTTCCGTGTACACAGGGGAAGAACAGGAGGGGGCTGCTCCTGGTTATCAAACTACAACAGTACCCAGGGATGGGGAGCAGTCATCTGATGATGCCTTAAAGATGCCAATATGAGGAAAAGTGTTCTGAGGTGTTTTGGGGGGTGGCTTTAATAGTTCTAAGAAGTTGTTGGTTGGCTAAGCAAGTTCACCTCACTGCATCCAGACTCTTGCTGCAAAGCTTGGCCTGCTTTGCTTTCCATCCTCTGATGAAGTGACTGATGTCCCCCACTGTCACCTGCGCCAGGAGATGCCCAAACTTAATAGCAAAACAAAAATCTCAATTTCTCACTTCTTGACTTATTATTATATTACTGTCATTCTTATTATTGCTAATTGTTTGCTACCTAGACTAAGAACATCCAAATATTATTTTTTCCCACCTTCTTTCATATCCATTTTTCCAACACAATTTGAAAAGTCTTCCAGACTTTCTGCTTTTCAGGTTCCTACTGCCACGCCTTGAAGTGAAATCTCAGTGGATCACACCTTGGCATTATTCCATACTCTCTCCGCTGACTCCCTCTAATTCAGACTGGTCTTCAGACGTGCCCTTTGAGATCACAAGATCTTGCTCAGAAATCCTCAGTGGCACCTAGTGGTCCTTGGAAATCAGTCTCAAATCGACAGGCTGGCGTCAGTGTTCATCATAACTTCACCAACATTCTACCCTGCAAATCAATGTCTTCTATCTTGCACATATCAACATCTCTACCCATCTACAGCCCTGACTAAGAACCCAGGCTGGGGTTGAGGTGCCGAGCTTGCAAAGAGCTCCTTCTTCTACTACTGAACCCAAACGTAAGGCTTAGATCCATTGCTCACCTGCTGTCACTGAGGCAGAGTACCCAAATCCTCAGGACCAAAGAGAAGCAGAAGCCAGAGAGCTGGTTCCTCCAACCTGCCCATTCAAATCCCCAAAGGAAAAAGGCAGAAGGGAGTGTCTCATCCAAGAGCGTCAACTTTGAAATGATCCAATATTCCCAACCATCAACAGAGCACAACCTTCCCAGTGTCCTGGAACTGGACCAGTCGGACTTGGACTCCTGGAGTGGAGGGCACCTAGCGGAATTCCAGTGCCTCCCTTTCTCCACGTCTCTCGCGCTTTGCACCTGCTCACCTCCCACCTTGAACATCCTCCCCCATTTTGACCTGTTGAGCTTCTACTCATCCTTCGGGATGGAGAATGACATTCTGCTTTCTGATTCGCTTACTTTAAGCACATGTCTTCTGAGAACACGGACTGGACTTGCAACTTGGTAGTTATCTTCTGCCTGGAGTTAGGAGCTGTTTTCTCGGCTGTGTGTTTTTACTCCTAAATGGACTGACAGCCTTTGAAGCTGTAAGCACGTCCTCTGTGAGTCCACAGATATTAATTATCTGGGCCAACGCTTTCCTTTCACACCACAGAGGCTCAATAACTGCCTGTTGCTGAGAGAAGCTCTCTGTGCACCAAGTTCAAAGCATGGATTTCAGGGAGAAAGGGGTCGAACATAGGGTCACATACAAGGCTGTTCATTGCTGCCATACTTAGCATGAAAAAATGAAAAGGTCCAACTGCCTCTTAATGCAGTCATGCATAAATGGACTGTAATTTTTATGTGTGTATGGCGAAATGCTCTACTGAGCAAAAATAATAAATTAGATCTACATGTTTCAGCGGAAAAATCTAAGAACATAATGTTCAGTGAAAAAAAGCAAGTTTTCCAAGGTACTCCAATAAAAGAAGTTCATAAAAAATAAAATTAAAACGTAAATTTTGTGGGTTTTTTTTTTGAAAGGCGCCAGTTCTAATTCTGGCAGCCCCACTTCCCATTCAACTCCCTGCCTGTGGCCTGGGAAAGCAGTCAAGGACGGCCCAAAGCCTTGGGACCCTGCACCTGCTTGGGAGATCCAGAAGAGCTCCTGGCTCCTGGCTTCAGTTGGCTCAGTTCCAGTCATTGCAGCCAACTTGGAGAGCGAATCAGTGGATAGAAGATTTTCCTCTCTGTCTCTCCTCCTCTCTGTATATGTGACTGTCCATAAAAATAAATCTTTTTTTTTTTTTTATAAAGGCAGAGTTATAGAGAGGTGGGGAGAGACAGAAAGAGATCTAGAGAGATCTTTAATCCACTCGTTTATTCCTGAAATAACCTGAAAGATGTGAATTGAATCAGTCTGAAGCCAGGAACCAGGAGCTTCTCAGGGTCTTCCATGTGGGCACAAAGGCACAAGGACTTGGGCCACCATCTGCTGCTTTCCCAGACATGCTAGCAGAGATCTGGAGTGAAAGTGGAGCAGCCAGGACTTGAACTGATGCCCATATGGAATGCCAGTGCTGCAGGCAGAAGCTCAACTTACTATGCCAGAGCACCATCCCCAAGATAAGTTGAATACGACATAGTGAAATCTGCAGAAACATGCGTGATTTTCTCAAATATACATTTCCAAGAATTTTTTTTGAAAGTCTCTCAAATACATGGGTTTCAAAATCTTTTTAAACAAACCAATATAATTTTGAATTCCATTTTGCCACAGAATTTTGAAGCACCCTCATTTTATAATTTACTATGTGTGCAATTTGCAAAAGCAGATAAAAGCATATATATATTGTTTGCATGTTCGTGAATAAAAAATGATTGTAAACATATGAATCAATTTCAAGTTCAGGTCATCTATTATTTTGAAATTTTGAATTTTGTGAAGTGACATAGATTCAGCATGGGAACCTGATTGCTTGTCATAACACTCTTTGTTTTCTTCTGTATTTTTAAAACTTACCAAAAAAAAAAAAATAGAACCATGTGCCATCAGGTCCAGCTCTGTGTTCTCCGGCTTTATGTAAATGTCAAGGTCGAGGAAGGGAAGAAGGCCAGGGGTCCAGGCGAGGGCAGTGCCTAGGGGTTGCCACTGGTGAAACCCAACCAAATCCTTTCAACCATTTGGTCTTAATGATTCTCCTCTCCTTCCTGTAATTGAGGGGGATGGGAGGAGGAGGGAAGCAGAAACCTTTGCCTGTTGCCTGGTTACAGCTAATGAGATTACTGTATGTTGTTTCCAGGCTCCTGTAAAGATGTGTCTTGGGCTCAGCATCCCTGTTGGATTGGTGCTGCTTCCTGCAGATGTCTCTGTGCATTGTGCATGTGTGCAATAACCGCAGCTAAAACATCTCAAGGGATTCCTATATGCTAGATGCTGTGTGAGACGCTCTCTGTACAGCTTTGTACCAGCGGATTCTTTCTGCGGCAGATACTACAAAATCCTCTTGAAATGGGTTGAAACCCTAAAGAAGTGTGTTAGGTCCAAAGGTCATGCAGCCTTCAGCACTGACTCAGGCCAAGTCCCAAATTTCCTCCTGTCTGTCCATCCTACTCTTTGAGAAAATTCCCGAGAAAACTGTAACAGGTTTGGGACTGTGGATTCCTCCATTTTAGTCCAATAAGAGAGAGTCATATCAGCTCAGATGACTTGAATGGATTGAATCAGGCCATTCGACAAGTTGCCGTGGATGAGAGGGGGTGTGGCTACCATCAAATACTTAGAGCCCTAAATATCGGGGTCTCCCCAAGATATATTTACATCCATCTTGTCCACATGACAATGACATAAATACTATTATGATCCACATTTCACAATTGGGCAGATGACTCAAGGAGAGATTGGTGGTTTAAGCGAAGTTAGTCGGCTGACTGCTATATTCCGAGCTGTGCACACTGCCTCCCCAGGGCCTGATGGTGTATGCCTCTCTGTAACTCACTGGACTCTGGGTCGGGAGTGGAGACATCAGCCCCCATGATGATCAGCGTTCACACCTGCTGCCTCTATCATCCCTTTCATCTTTTCTCCCTCTGGAACTCTCTCCCTGTCATCGTTGGGAGTGATCTATACAGGTGGACTCACCTGATTACCTGCCATCTTTGGGAAGTCAACATCTGGAGGAGCTGAACCATTCATCACTAGCCTTTGAACACAAAAATTGTGGAAGTAAATAGATAAACAACAACAACAACAACAAACCCTAACAACCAACTTGAGAAACTTGGAAAAGTCCAGATATGAACAGTTCTACGAGTCATGGAGCTGCTATTCCGAAGCCACTCAGGGCAACCAACAATCTCTGTGCCCATGAGCAGATGAGCCATCTGCCAAACCAATCACACTCAAACTGCAGATATCAGTTCAGTAGACCTGGGGCAGCCTGCAGAGTATTCATTTCTTATTTCTTTTGAGACATATTTATTTGAAAGGGAGAGGGACAGAGAGAAGGAGAGAGATGGGGGGGGGTGGAGAGAGAGAGAGAGAGAGAGAGAGAGAGAGAATGAACAAGAGATACTCTATCTGTGGGTTCACTCCCCAAATATTTGCAACAACTGGTGCTGGGCCAAGCTGAAGCCAGGAACCAGGAACTCTGCCTGTGTCACCCACATTGGTGGAAGGGACCCAAGTCCTTGAAACATCATCCACTGCTTTCTAGATGCATTAGCAGGAGCTGACCAGAAGTGTAGATTAGCAGGGACTCGAGTCAAGTGTTCTGGCATCGGATATCCTATGTAAGATATTAACCCCCTGCACACCATACCTTCCCCTTCATTCCATCAGTTCACTCATGTGATCCCAACACTAGAGCAGCAGGGACAGAGACACTTTTAGCATAGGCGCTAGGTCCACCATCCCTCAGGGGAATAGGATGCATGAGATCAAGGAATTTGAGTATCTTCAGATTGAGGCTAGATAGGTAAAAAGGCCATCCATTCTGAGCTGCTGTGAGGTTGGCTGTCACAGGCCTCTACAGATGTGTAACCCTTCCCATGTCCTCAATGTCCCAAGAGGCCTGTCCCCAATGATGACACCTGGAGAAGACAGGTGTCTTCTCACTGGGGAGGCCAAGTCTGAGCTCACAGAGATACCCAGACCTGGGCACAGCCAGGAGAGTAACCAGGCCTACAGCAGTGCAATCCAGGGGTGGGGAGGGGAGGAGGGCCAGGGGTTTGTTCCAGGCAGAAATGCAGATGCAAGAACAGGTACATAATGGGGAGGGGGAACAGTGAAGATTCTTAAGTTCCTTCCCTTCTCCATAACCTCCCAGACGGCCAAATTCTACAAGATGGTTTGGGTTGGAGCCCCAGCTTGTCATCCTAGTTTTCTTTTGCATTTGTAGCACTCTCCCAAGGGAAAGCCCCCCACCCCCACACCTCTCCCCGGGACCGCAAAGGGTGAACACCATCCACAGGGCAACAGAAGACAGAGGATGGTTTTAATGTGAAAGAAAAAATATTGAAAGCTCCATACAAGAGACACAATCAGCTCACCCATCTTCCTTTCTTTCCAATCTTTGTGTCTAAGTTTTGAAATCTCTGCTTTAGCCTCAAAAAGCAAAACATGATCCAGCTCTGAGAAAACCCCTTGATTATATGCGATGTGAGTTTTACTTACAACAAAAATCTCCCACGTGCAAGGCTGTAGCTCATAACCCACTGGAAATATGTTGCTCTTATCTCGTCTCTCCAGCAGCCTGGGTCTATCCAGTGTTCTCTTTCTTGGCAAAGGTCAACCAGGAAGTGCAGAACAGTCAGATCTACAGGGAAAGAAGTGCAAACTCCAAAAGCCAGAAGGACGCATGGTCAGGATCACGTCCCAGCACTGTGCTGTGCAGGGCCAGGCCACACTGACGTTTTGCACCCTGATAACAGAGCTCCTCTCTTTGACCACTGAAACAGAGTGAGAAAAGAAGCAAAGGACAGACCGCCACTCCAGAAGGACCCCCAGGACACCTGTCAGAAATGATTCCAAGTGGGAGAATCTTACAAAACGTTAAGGATGTCAGGTCTTCATCCGGAGATGGCTGATGGCAAGAAAGAAAATGAGCTCCACATCTCATCCCCAAACCCTCAACTGGGGGTGTGACTCGGGGACAACTCCACATTCTGAAGCCTTCTGCCTCCATCCTGTGTCATCCCCAGTGACACTGTGTTCAGGCTGCTAACTCACCTTAAGACGTAGGTGACAACAGAATATAGGGCAACTGGAGCATCACTTGGCATCTCTCCCCATCTGGACCAGACCACGCTGGCCTCTGCTCCCTTCCCCACTTCCTGGTCCTCTCCCATTGCACCTGCAGTGACCCCCACAGGGTTGATCCTCTTCTCAACTTGCCTCCAGATCCTAGGAAAGCATCATGATGTCCAGCAGAGGACTGAAGCTCCATGATGCTATTGGGACTTCGAGCCCAGTCCACTGTGAGCCAGACAACATTCACAAGCTGCCCATGTACTAATGTAGTTCTTGAAAAATACAAGCCAGGCCCGGCGCAGTAGCCTAGTGGCCAAAGTCCTTGCCTTGCATTTTCTGGGCTCTCACAGGGGCACTGGTTCTAATCCTGGCAGCCCTGCAACCAATCCAGCTCCCTGCCTGTAGCCTGTGAATGCAGACAAGAATGGCCCACAGCCTTGGGACCTTGTACCCGTGTTGGAGATCCACAAAGAAGCTCCTAGTTTTGGATCAGCTCAGCTCCAGCCATTGCAGCCACTTGGGGAGTGAATCAGAGGATGGAAGATCTTCTTCTCTGTCTCTCCTCCTCTCTGTATATCTGACTTTCCAATAAAAATAAATAAATCTTTAAAAAAAGAAAGAAAAATGCAAGCCAGATTAACAACAAATCAATTTGGAGAGTGTAATTTCTGAGGTTCAGCTTGCTGTCCCCCCAAACTCCATTATCCAAAGGAAAAAGCAGAAGGATTGCAGAGCAACAGAACATTGCACATGACCCAGGGGAAATTCTGCTTCCCTGTGTTTTGTGTTGTGTTGGCTGCGAGCCACAGACCTAGGAACTGAGCACAGGGACAAGGGTCTGGGGATTACATTTCCTGTGCCCATACGCAGAAAGGGGACAGTCCTGTTGTCCTTTACAGATGCCTTGGTCTATAGAAAAAAAAATAATAAATTGGAGAGGAATTGGTGCAGTTTGGTAGAAGGAGACGAGAACTTAAAGGACCCCTTTTTCGGTGACTGACAGGAGTGGTCCTGCCCTGAGGAAGCCTCAGCAGCTCCAGGCAACACATCACAGCGCAGGGAGAGGCTTGAGGAGGCTGAGCTGGTGATGCAGCAGCTGGCCACAGCTGCCCGCCTGGGATTCCTGATGGAATCTTCCTCCCAAGCAACTAAAATAGGTTGAGGTTTCTGTTGTGCTGGTGTTGATATTGATCTTCAATACCTCTCTCTCTCTCTCCCCATTTTTCAACACACACACACACACACACACACACACACACACACACACACACACACACACGTTTTTAACCTTTTGTTAAAGTCACTGAAAGAATTTCCAAGCTCTTCTCAATTGTTGTCTTAAGACTGGAGTCAGACCTCAGGAGCAAAGAATCCATGCTTGATGAGGGATGGAGGTGGATTTTGACTGTCTAATGCATGTGTGCACCTGCACATACCTCCACGCACAGATGGAAAGTTAGAACAAGTTGGACAAAGTCTGAGAGAAATAAGGCAATTGCATCCCAATTGAGAAAAAGGGTCACTTGCCTCAAACCAGGCTGCTTCTCAAGCAGCTCTCTAACTCCAGGGAGTATAGACTTCAACCTGGAGGGAGAGAAGGGAGTTGCTGCTGGGTGGATAGGAATCCTAGTCCCCCTCCTTACAGGTTGTGAATCATTATTTTACTTAAGGAAAGAGTGACAGAAGAGGGCAACAAGAAAGAGCTCTTCCATCTGTTGGCTCACACACCAAATAGTCCAAAGCCTAGAGCCAGGAACTCCATCTGGGTCTCCCATGCGGGTGCAGCGGACCAAGGACTTGGACCGTCTTCCACTGCTGTCCCAAGCACATTAGCAGGGAACTGGATCAGAAGTGGAGCACAGATATGAGAGGAGAGCATTGCTATGCCACAACACTGGACCCCTGACCCAATGGGTTTAATGCTCTTACTGATCACAGTCCTTAGAACTCTCTAGTCTATACAATAGACATTTGACATTGGTGGAGAGAGTGTATGTGAGGTTTGTCTAAACAACAGGACAAGTTGTCAGGCAGAGGCACGATGGATGAGGCAGCCATCTGAGACGGTGGCATCCCATGTGGTATGAGTTCACATCCCAGGTGCTCCACTTCTGACTCAGCTCCCTGCTGATGCACCTGGGACCACAGTGCAGCATGGTCCAAGTGCTTGGGCCCTTGAACCCACATGGAAGACTTAGTTGAAGCTCTCATCTCCTAACTTTGGCCTGGTCTAACTCTAGCTGTTGTGACCACCTGTGGAGTGAACCAACAGATAGAAGATTTCTGTCCACCTTCATGTGTCTCTCTCTATATAATTCTACTTTTCAACCAAATAAAACAAATCTATTTTTTTTTTCAAAAAGACAAGTGAGGAACACAATTCAGAATGCACAGCCCAGCTAAGACCCCAGAGGGACTTTTGATTGAAATGTCACAAGTGGTCTCTCACACCGTTCAGTTGAAAATACAAAATACTGTTATAGTGACATATGTAATTCGAAAACTTCTGCTAGCCATATTTTAAAAGTGGGAAGAAAAAGAATAAATTTTAGCAATGTATTTTACTTAGCCCCATAGAGTTAAGATATTATCATTTCAATATGGAATCATCTGTTCAAAAACAACCAATGAAATAGTTTCCTTTTGTTCTTGGCACCAAATCTGTGAAACATTTTATATTCACAGCACATCTCAGTTAAGCTTAGCCACATTCAAGTACTCAGCGGTTTGGAGCTGGTGGCTGCTGTATTGGATAGCGCAGGACTAGACCAGAGATGCGCAGAAACAGGGAGTGTGTAGACTCAGCATCCACTCTGCCCCAACTCATGAGCAGGCATGGAGGAAGGGGAGCTGGGGAGTGGTGATGACCAGTTACCCAACCTGAGGAAATCCTATGGTTCTCCCTGCACAACACATCCCAAACCTGGTCCCTTTGCACCACTTCTGTGGCGGTCGTCCTGCTCCAAGTCTCCATGGTCTGTCACCAGCATTGCTGCTTTCCTACTTCTCAGTCTTCTTGCTGCAGCTTATTCACAATGCAGCAGCCAAATTAATTCTACCAAAGTGTAGGTCGAATCATGCACCACCTCTCCCCTGAACTCTTTAATGGATGCCCATTCCACTCCGATTAAAAGCCAATGACCTCAGAACAAACCCCAAGGACTCTCTGAGTTACATCTTCAGCTACTTACTTTCTCACTATAGCAGCACACTGCTGAAGGAGAGGCAGCTCCAAGGCAGTTCCAAGGCCACTCCAAGGCAGTTCCAAGGCCGCTCCAAGGCAGCTTCAAGGCTCAGTCCTTTGCCTCCATCAAGTTTCAGATTAAATAGCGCCTTCTGTTTGAGATTTGCCTTATGTAATGCTGCAAGCTGCCACATGCCCTCCTGCAGGAGCATCCAGCAGGTGCATCCCTGGCTCTGCTGTGTAATATATTCTTGTGATCGTTGTTATCCGTCCCTCGCTCCTCCACACATCCCCCCCCCCCCCCGCGCATTTAAGAATGCTTCTTAAAGGCAGGAATGGTTGTTTGGTTCATAGCTGTGTCTGTTCATGCAAATAGTCTTGCCTAGTACGTAGCAGGTGCTTCATAGATATTGAATGAATAATGAATGAAGGAATGAAGACAGAAGCATCGTGCTCTTTGCCCACCCTCCCCAGTGTCAGACTCACCTTCCCATCACACTGAGAAGCCTCTAGAAGGAAGTCAGAATCAGGGCTAGTTCGCCAACCTCACTGAACAAATGCCTCCCTCAGGGCCATGACTGTTTGCTGGGTCTGTTCAGGTTTTTACACCCCTGATTCCCTGGAGAGGCTGGTGGCAGCTGTGAATGTTTCCCTTCTCCCCATATTCCCAGAGATATCATTTCCTATCCAGTTTCTGGAGGTTGACAAACCCTGATGCCCACCAAGTAAGATCTCAGGGACCTCACACTAAGGATTCCTGCCCCAGAGCTCCACCCCCACACCGTTTTCCTATCTGTCTTTGAAATTCAATCTTTGTGCTGCTCCAAAAATGGAAACCTCAAAGAAGATGCAGAATTCAGGTAGGAGAAATCCTGAATAGCTCACCTTGCCAGCTGCAGACAGCATTGCACTGTCTGTTCTTGCCGGTAAACCTCCACTCCATGGGGGAAGGTTTGTACACTGCTCTTTCCCTACACCCCAGTGACAATAAGTCTGGTTCCTTTCATCAGATCTCCTGGGAATACGAAAGAAGAAAGCAAAAACAGTCATCTTAAAATCTTAGGACTCTCTTATCCCTTCCTCCAAGTCCTTTCACATCAGTTTTTGGCACTATTACCCCAACCATGCTCACTGGAAATGCCTGTGCTGAGTAGAACCGCAGCCCTGGCCTGAGCTAGCCCAGGGACATGTCTGCAAAGATCCAGCCAGAGCAACAAGGACAGAGGAACAAAGAGAGGCTCTGGGGACCTTTACCGGTGAGGCTGGCATTTCCCCTGTAATCTCCTTCACTTTAAACTCTGGAATATGACGATGGAAAGACACCAATCAGGTGTTCTTTCCATGTCCTTCCCTAGTAGCAATTGTTAGACACGTGCAACTGGGGCATCCCCCAGATTGGCTGTCCTGAAAGCTCACTCTTAGTCTGGGACAGTTAATACATGCTTTATCTTCAATGGGTTGCAAAGAGAAGCCAAACTTACATTATTCTGAATCTTAGCTATTCATCAACTATAGAGCAAAAGCCTTAAAAACGTGGTACAAAATTTATCCACAGAGCTCCTTATCTGAAATATATTTAAATAGAAGCATGAATTGGGACCTCAATTGAAATCTCTGCAGAATTCTTAAAATCAAATGAACATGTGACAGGCTGTGTCCTCCCATCATGAATCTACCTCTTAGAAGATAAAAAAGCAGGCTAGGGTAAAACAGTTTGTATCACAGTCTGATAACAGTGCTCAGTTAAAAATAAGCAAATTGCCAAGAGCCTCTGATAATTTGTGAGACTTCCTAAAGGAACCAGAACTGCACAGCAGTAAAACCTGGGGGAGAGGAGAGGAGATGAAGTTCCTTAAAGATCTTGGTGCACTGAGTGAGGAGCCAAGGCACTGATTGTTCCCAACTGCCTCCTTTTTGTCACTGGAGGTCAGCCAGAGGCTCATGGAGGTATGGAGCTTTAAAACATCAGAGACATTAGCTAGCGGAGGCTGCTTGTGCTAGATTCGTATCTTCAATTCAGAACAATGGGAAACTTACAGGCTTCCCAAAGCATTGTCCTAGTAAAGGCTGCTTCTGTAGAATACCATAGATGGGTGGCTGAAGCAGAGAGGCTGGAAGCCCACGGTCAGAGTGCCAGCAGCTGGGGTGATGGGTAAGGATCCACTTTCTGTGTTCTGGAGGGATGTATTGCTGTTGCCTCACCTGGCAGAGAGCGGGCAGAGAAGGAATAAGACCCCTGGGAACTCCCTCCAGGAGTGAACCATCTCCCATCTCACAGCAGACTGGAGTATCGATGTGTGAATCTTAGGAGGACACAAACAGTAGATTCACAAACACGCAGAAAGGCAGCTCCAATCAGAGGGTAGCTCGTACTTTTCTGGATAGAAGGCTGTGGGGGAGGGAAGTTGATTATCATATAGAAGTAGATTGAACAGTTCAGCCAAGCCAAACAAAATCATGTTTTCCTTCCCCCATTCCCGACTCATTGTTTGACTTTCTGATCTTGTGGCAAGAGAATTTTCCAACTGGGCACAGATTTTTCGAAGAGGCCCTCATTTCTGTCTTGTTTTTGTCTTATTGTCTTGGGATAATTTTGTTGTTCTACAAAATGATGAGTGGAGGAAAAGAATGGCAAACTTGGAACGATGTTTTAATTTAGCAAATGACAAAGATTCTTAAGAGTTTGTTTTGTTTTTACTTTATCACATCATGAAGTACGATAATTTCTTTTTTTTTTTTTTTTCCCTTAATGTTACTCTATTGGACCTACAGTGAGCTCAACTGTCACAGCAAGGGCAGTACCTTCTAAGAGCTGTGTGGTCAGGACTGAATTATAGCCGAGTTGACTCCGATGGAGGCCGAAAAATCTAGACAGGTCCATAACATCTGGAAGATTTTAAAAGACTTGTCACACAGGTCCTGCGATTAAGGCCAATGGTTGGGTCACATCATTAAAAAGTCTATTTCAAGAGGCATGCAGGTTGGACACACCTTCATAATATGCTATGATTTCTTTAAAGATGTATTTATTTCATTTGAAAGCTTGAAGTAGTGGGAGGGAGAGATCTTTCATCCACTAGTTCACTCCTCAAGGGGCCACAACAACCAGAGCTGAGCTTGTCTGAAGCTGGGATTCAGGTGATTCTTTCAGGTCTGTAGTAATAATCTATAATTGTGAAGAATTCTAGGATTTTTTGAGTGTATGCATTGGTGTGTATGCCAAGCATGGGATAAAACGAGTGGTTGGAGTTCAATGTCTGGAAGTGTCAAGGCTATGAAGTTTTCCAGCTGGGTTCTCTGTCCTAAATCTTCAGTAGAATAAAACAGGTTGGTATTGGATGCTGTGACTAAGGAATAGACTAGGACAGAAATGAAAGAAACATCCAGTACCAACCTGTTTCTCCATTCTTCCTATGGCTTATGAACTGCAGCAACATCTCTAAGCAAGACGCTTTTATTTCACACTACATTCTCACTCTAGAATGTGGTAACCAATTTCATTTTATCCTAAGATCTCCAGCCAATGCTCTCTGTCCCTGTATCATGAGACATAATTAAAGGTCTATTTCCAGAATATGGAAACACAAAATAAGGGCTTTTTTTTTTTTTTTGGTGATTTCCAGTGAGAAAATCAGAGTATAGATTAGTTAAAACTCATTACACTTTCTCTGGCAGCTTAGTTTTTAGCTAAACAAGCAGCTTGGATATGCCCAGAGAAGATAATTGAGTGTAGGAGATTCAATTTTACTTCAGGAAGGAAAAATATCCCTTATTGAAACTTGAAATGCATATGAAACCAAAGAATACTTCTATAAAAATAGCATGAAAATGTTCTCCTTTTATTCAGATCTCAAAATATAGTGCATACTCACACCTTGCATTTCCTCCAAAGGAAAGCAAAATTTCCATTTTATTCTAATGAAGACTTAGGACAGACAATGCAGCTGGAAAATCTCACTGCCTTGACGCTTACAGACGCTGACCTCCAACCACTTGTTTTATCTTGTGCTTGGCAGAGTGACACAGAAAGAAAGAGAGAGAGAGAGAGAGATCTTCCATCTCCTGGCTCCAATGACTGTAGTAGCTTGGACTGGGCCAGGCCAAAGCCAGGAGCCAGGAATTCCTGTAGGGTTGGCCGGAACTCCAGCTGTTGGATCATCATCTTGTGCCTCCAAGTACAGGAAAGCAGCTGGATAAGAAGCGGAGCAGCTAGGACTCACTGTGATGTGGGAGGCTGGTGTTCCAAGCAGTGGCGTGGAACGGTGGGGGGACTTTGCGGTGAAATAAGGTCACTTTGTGTTACTCTGCTTTTGAACAACATAAAATACACTAAAAAAAAAGAGAGAGAGAGAGAAATACAATCCAATATCGAGACAAAGATGGAAAACCTAAGTCTATGTGATAATTTTCTGCCTGTTTCAGAAAAAAAAGATAGGGTGGGATTTTAGGCTATTAAAATCTAAAGCATTATTCACAATGGAAAAAGATGACAACACATCCTTCAGCTGGTGGCTATTTAAGCAAATTGCCTGCAATGGGAAGACCAAGTGGTTCATTTTACAGTACAGCTACACCTGAAAGGTTTGTAGGAGGTTGTTGCTCACTGAGAGAAGTCAGAGTAAAAGAACACACATCGTTTTATTCCATTTCTATTGAGTGTCAAAAAAAAATGGAAAACTCATACAGATAGAAGTGGCCTTGGCCTAGAGCTGCAGGTGGAAGTGTGGAATCTATGGACATATTTCTCTTACAAGTGATGGACATGATTTATAATCAGGTTGTGATGGTTATACAGTCTTACTCTAAACCAACAAATTGTTTATTTTCAATGGACAAATTTATGGTATGAACATTGTGTTTCAATAAAACCGTTAACAACAACAACAAATCTGCTATCAACTCGGACATCGTCCAGTGCTAGGTGTCCAAGGACTTTACATGTGAAGTTTGTTCACGTTGAGCATTGTTCTTAGGCAACCAGAGCTGCACTCAGATGCTGCTCATAGGGTGCGCCTGGATGCGTGGGAATCAGGACCCGTGGCCAGTGGTCAGGAAGAGGAGTCCCCTGCACTTGCCTGCACCACCTCATGGGAGTTCAGGTCGTGCTTCCATAATGATGAGTCCATGACCATTCCTCTAAGCTCAATGTGGGGATGGATCATGGATAATGGACTTCGGGGATTTCTGGGTCTCAAGGTAGAAGCATACCTAGTAAAGGAAGAGTGGCTTCCTCGAGGAGGAAGACGGAGGGGGAGTGGTAGGAAAGAGCATTAGTGACCATGCTGGCCTGCTAGCAATGCTGGGGAGAGATAATAACTCAACTTGGCAGAAAGGCTCACCGCCCTCCACTGGCATTATTTCTTCAAGGCAGATGGCTTTGAGTGGCTGTGAATAGCCTTGTATTTGCATAATGGTTCTCTTGGTTCTTCTTTTTTTTCTATTACCTCCAACTAATTGCTCTAGAATAACATTGCTATTTCCAGCTAACCCCTATCCCCAGGGACATACACATGTAATATTTATGTTTTTTTGGCTTTTCACAGTGCAACACTGAGCCTATGACAGTGTTACAGGGGCTAAGGCAGGACCCTACAATAGAGGATCAGAGGTGTCTCCTAGCTCTTTCTGTAGATGCCACAATGAGAAAGCGGATTGGGATTTGGAGCCAGAGTTCAGTTTTGTCATTTGCAAAATCTTGGTGAGATTTTTCTTGCCTTGATATGCAGCAGAGTAAGGAGGTGACCTGGTTTCCATTGATGAGAACCAGAACTTAACACCCCAAAAAATATTCCGGTGTTTTCGTTATTTTGAGCTGAAGGCAATGAAAAGCAGCAGGTGCAAAAAGGGCCGCTCTGGCTTCTCCCTTCCTACCTAAAAGCAGAACATTCATCTGTGAGACAGCTGCCCAGCCTGTCCTCGGGGAGAAGAGCTCACCTGTTAGTGGATACGAGGTGCCATGGTTAGGACGTTAGAATAGATGTCCTGCAAAATCCTCACGCTAAAGGTTCTGTGCCCAGGATGGCACTTTTGAGAGATGGCGCAAGCTTTGAGCCCAAATCTTTTTCCTTTATCTTGTCATGTTGCCTACATTTATTGTTCTTTGTTAAAATATCAGATGTATCTGTTTCGTTGTGCCTTCATATCTTACATAGGATAGGCTCCATGGACACGTATTGTTTATTTTTAGTTATTTAAAATGCAGGGAGAGAGTAGGGAAGAGAGAGAGGGACCATCATCTACTCTTTGACTCTTCCAATGGCTACATCAGCCAGAGCTGGGCCAGGTCATGGCCATGAGCTAGGAACCTCACCTGGGCCCCCCACGTGGGTGACAGGGACCCAGAGACAAGCCTGCAGCTACTGCCTCCCGGAATATATATCAGCAAGAAGCCAGAGTCAAAAGTGAAGGACCTTGACCCCAGACATGCCGATCTAGGAAACAGGCATCTCAAGATGTAATGTAAAGCCACTAGGCCACAACGCCTATCCCACGTGTTGTTGCAGAGTGAGAGAGGTCACACTGCACTCGAGTGTAGGATGTTAGGAGGAGTCGTTATTTCCCTAGCTTGGTGACAGTAGCTCCTGCTACACTCAGGGAGCGACTGTGCTGAGCCCTCAAGTCAGGGGTTTTTAAGCTCTCTTCCTCCAATCAAATTGGCAGCCATGTAGTACAAAGTTTCAGGCAGGAAGGGAGTTACCAGAGCCTCAAGTTAGAGTTAACTAACCTGCGGTAGCACAACAGGTGTTATGAGGGGCCGGGTGTGGGGAACCTCCTGAGTAATTTCCGCATTGTCAGTTGTTCTGAATGGTGCAGAAGGAGGAGCAGGGTACTATTTTCACACCTTCAATCAACTTGAATGCCAGGAGGGGAGGTAGGAAGGGTGGGGTACCCTGTCCGCTGTCAACACACCTGACATGTGGCATGTTCCATCAATGGTGGCGCCCCATTACAATGGAGCAATATTAACATCCAGTAAAATCTATTCACTTTGTCTCCTGCTAATCTGTATTTTATCTGCTTGATTTTCAAAATTATCTACAGAATCTGAGGGAAAAGATAAAGGGTGTTTGTTTTGTTTGTTTTGCCCTGCGCTCTATATTCTACATTTTTAAACCAACAATGTCAGTTCTCATTTAACCTATCCAAGGATACTAAGGAGCTACCTCCTGTGATAGGTGGTGATGTAAATAAACATAAATAAATTCTTACAGTCCTTGTACTCATGTTCTCTATTTCTAAATCACAGAACAAATCAAAGCCCTCTTCAACATAATAGCCTTGGTATAGCTGAAGACTTTATCCAACACAGTTCCTCTGCGATTTCTTCCATTCCGGCCACACATCCCAATATTATGGTGGACATTCCTTAAAGGAGATGAATGTTCTTTCTTGTCTGGGAGAATGTTGGCATCATCTTTCTTCAAATACGTTGTCCACCATCATGTCCCATCTGAACAGATGTGGCTAAATCCTCCCCACTCACGGCACTGGTGACCATTCATGAGAAACAGCAGCAATGCCCAGAGGGAATGGTGCACCAGCCAGCAGGGAAAGCTATTGCTCCTGGGTGTTTACCCCGAGAAGCCTCTGTTTGGTGTTTGATAAACATTAGCCCACAAAGCTCATTAAGCCAGACTGGAGGAGGAGAACGTAGAGAAAGAGAAGGGAGTGTGTGCTCACCTAGAGGGTCCCCTCCAGGGATGAGCATGTTGACTGAAGTCAACTAGCATATCTGCCCACTTCAGATAGCACCCTGAGGGGTCCCTGGAGGCAAAACAAGGGTGATTCACTGGCATGACTAGCCCCATTCTATGAAACAGAAAGGAAAGGCAGCTTGGCTTGAGTTTGCTGGGGATGATTAGGTCCAATTCAGCTCCATTGTGGGCCCGTAATCCTTCTCCACCGGGGAACAGCAGGAAGGTTTCCCAGGGGTGACATGGAAGCCAGCTGTGTCCCCATGCTTTCATCATCCTAGGTCCGCATTGCTCACACCATCTCCCTTCTGGACCACACTGTTCTGGGCCTGGAGCACCAGTCAGAGCTGTCACAGCAGCTCTAACAAAACTGCTGGTGGAGAAGTCACGGGCATTCAGTCTGCACTTGCTTCAAGTTTACTCCTCAAGTGTAACTTGCAGAAATTATATTCTGAGCATGCTTGGGTTGTTTCTTAATGAGCACTTCAACACACACCCGCATCACAGCTGCTATCTGCATGACTGGCGTGCTGGCCAGGGCTCTGTGCTGTTGCCATGGGCACAGCTGCAGGAGCCTTGAATGTGTAGTGGGAAGAGAGGAGCTTGTTGGGTTAGCCTTTCCCAAGTGGGAGCTTCGAGCTGCTCCAGCAGGTGCTCTTTGGAGGAGAGAGGAGAAGTCCATCCCGGAAGTAGATTTTCTACTAAGATGTGTTTTCTGTGGAATGCATATGACAAATAGGAGTATATTTGGACATGTCCTGTCATACTCAACCACGTAAAGACGTCAGCAATGTAAGAACACGTGACTCTCCTCTCCATGGCACTGATCCCATGAACTGTGAGCTGGCTCTGTCATTGGGGCAGCTTGTCTCATAAACAGATCACGCACTTGTGAAATCTATGTGTGAGAAAGGCTTTTAGCGCTAAAGGAATTTAAAACATGGTTAGAAGTTGACTGAAGCAATTAAATGACTGTTTTTTCTTTCAGTGTAGGAAGTTGACAGGCAGGTAATGACAGGCTTGCTCCACAGCAAAAGTACTCAGGCCTTTCCAGTTTCCTAGTCAGGTATCTTCTGCACGTGGCCTTATGGTCACAGGATGGACGTTAGTCTTGAACACAACATACTCCCATAGCAGGCAAGTGCGAGGGCCAAAGCAAGGCTCCAGTAGGTTTCCAACTTGTATTTGCCCCTTATCCTACCCAGCCCTGACCAACATCCTCTTTGTATCTCTTTTCAGATGTTTTGGCCAGACCACTGGTAGCCAAGGGAGATGGGAAAGCAGATGTGAGACAAGAGGGAGCAGGTTTGTTGTAACTGGTTAGAGACAGGAGAATCCACAGGGCACAGCTAAGCACATTATCTCCCTGAAGCAGAGGTATGCCAGGATGGGGGCAGTGGGTGGACTTCGGTGATATGAACTTGTCATAGGTTTAGCATGAATGTCACAAAGACATTCCCAAGTATCAGATGCTGGGAAAAACTCTGCACAGGAAAACTGGATTTTGTTCTCAAACTCTGCCTGAATCAGACAAAAGCAGGGTTATATCAAAGAACAATAACGAGGCATGGACTTAGATTTCTAAAATAGTCCAGCACTGAGGGATGGAAGGGAAGATCGTGGTTTTCAGGGCCAACTGTGTTGAGACCATCAATTCCCACGATAACTGCAGCTCCCACTTTTCAGTCTCTGCAATCAGTGTGTCTCAGAAAACAGAATTGCTCCCATGAGGCCAGAAGCCAAGTCAGCACAAAGAAGGAATGTGATGTGGAGAGCTGACGCCATCTCCCAAGTTATATAAATACAAGATCAAAACATCCTTCTCATCTTCCAGAAGCAGGTGTCTATATTGCCAGTTATTATGAAGAAAGTCATAGCTTGCAGAGGTAAACTCTTTTAGTGGCAAAAGGAGTGAGCTGGAAGCCAGGCAGTTCTGTGTTCACATTCACACTTGGACTTGCTGCTCACTTGCCTCGGCCGAGCCTCAGTGTGCTTTCTGCACATGGAGATGAGAAAAGCCCTCATGGCCTAGGCAGCAATGAGCCTTAAAGGAACCCAGGCACATTAACCCCCAACACTGACCTCAATGGCAACCCTTCAATATCAGCTACTCTCAATAGTTTTTTTTCTTCTCTTACCTTCAACAAAATAAAAGCATGTGGACTTATGTATAATCATTCATTATAACAATGAATGTATGTGTGCTAGCTTTCTCTGTTGTTGTTGACTTTAATTCAGGCACTTGAATTAATGATGTCTTGGGATCTCTTCCTGTTAGTGGAATGCTAAGAAAGTATAATTAAAACCATCTCCATTGGTATGTTTTATTGGCAGCCCTCTTGTTAGATTGCAGCTTTAAGAAGTCTGTGGTGGTAGATTGGACCACACCCTGGAGTGCCAGTACTTCAGGGGTGGCTTCCATCAGGCACTGCCTCCAGCGACTTCAGTTTGCTGCTGTCCTGCCTGCCCTTCTGGCTCCAGACACAGCTTGGGCTGTCTTCCAGGGCTGCAGAGTCATGCTGGCTATTCTTTCTCATTCTACAAATCTCTTCCGCAATCCCTCCTGTCTAACAGTGAATCAGTCATTTTTTGGATCCAGGTACATGTAACATGCTACCATCCATGATCCATTCTGCCTTCCAGAATATCACAAGAGACATTGTCAAACACCTTGTTGGACCTGGCACAGAAGCTTAGCAGCTAACGTCCTCTCCTTGCACACGCCAGGGTCCCATGTAGGTGCCAGTTCATGTTCTGCTGGCCCCACTTCCCATCCAGCTCCCTGCTTATGGCCTTGGAGGCAGTAGAGGAGGGGCCTAAAGCCTTTGGATCCTATACCTGTGTGGGAGACCTGGAGGAGGCTCCAGGATCCTGGCTTTGGATCAGCTCAACTCTAGCTGTTTCAGTCACTTGGGGAGTGAATCATCGGATGGAAGATCTCCCTCTCTGACTCTCCTCCTCTCTGTATATCTGACTTCCCAATGGAAATAAATAAATCTTTAAAAAAAACATACACACATACACACACAGACTTTGTTACATCCATGCACAGGTTGATCACTCCAGGCCAAAATCCCCAAGATCTGAATGGTTCCAAAATCAAAAACTATTTCAGCATTGGTACAATGCCATAAGCACAAAATTCCACACCCAACCTGATGTGACACCAAGCATCTTGGGAAAAGGGATACTTAAACTGAATGTTGTATTTGCCTGATTTAGCAGGATCTGGCAAAGGCGGTGATGTCAAATTGCATTGACTGGGGTGGCTGTTGTGGCACAGCGGGTTAAGATATCTCTCAACATGCCTGCATCCTACATTGGAGTGCCTGGTTTGAGGTCCAGCTACACCATACTTCTGACTCAGCTTCTTGTTGACGCATCTGGGAGGAGGCAGATGATGGTCCAAGTACTTGGATACCTGGCACCCACTGGGATGACTTGAAGGAGTTTCTAGCTCCTGGCTTCTGTCTGGCCTATCCTTGGCTATTATAAGCATCGAAGCAGTGAATCAGTAGATGGAAGTTCTCTTCTTCTGTGTCTCTATTTCTTACTTTCTCTCACTCATTATCTGTCACTCTGCCTATCAAATAAACAAATCTTTTAAGAAGAAACAAAATTGAAACACACGTTTCTGGTATGATCTATCTCTCATGTTAGACAATAAACTCTTTTAATGGCAAAAGGAGCGAGCTGGAAGCCAGGCAGGTCTGTGTTCACATTCACACTTGGACTTGCTGCTCACTTGCCTCGGCCGAGCCTCAGTGTGCTTTCTGCAAATAGAGATGAGAAAAGCCCTCATGGCCTAGGCAGCAATGAGCCTTAAAGGAGCCCAGGCACATTAACTCCCCCAACACTGATCACAATGGCAACCCTTCAATATCAACTTTTTAAAAATTATTTATTATTGTTGAAAAAGACCAACAATAAGCCAATGTGATAGAAATTGCATCTCGTCTGGTCATAATACCCCCAATAAAATTCCCAGCTTCCCAGAGACCTGCAGAGCAGCAAGGGGAATCCACCTGGACCTAAATAATCACCGTATATTTTTATCTGCCTGCACCCATGTCTTTCCTTTAACAATTTTATTTTCTAGTAGAGCATTTATGATCAGTGTGAAAGTCACCACCACTCTGTGGCACCCCATCTGTTGTCTCAAGCCTCCTTCACCCTTATTGATACTGTATGTAGGAGATCCGATGGCTGACTCTAGTCGGGGCTAATGGAGGACGGCCTTCTTCCCATAGAACAGCCACCACAAGCCTGAAACCAGGCACTAATAAAGCTGCCTTGGAAATGACTGATACTGAGTGGCTTTAGCCTTTCCAATTGCAGCCACCAACATGTTTGATGTAAAGTGGTATTCTTCCTCTCCCTCTCCCCAAAAGCTGTTATTTATTCCTCCTGTGGACAATGTTTTTGTAACAACTTCTTTTTTTTTTAATATATTTCTATTTTGAATTTTGCATTATGTGGTACAATTTTGTATAGACTGGGATTCCCCCCCCCCCCGAAACTCCCACCCCTAGTCAGATTTTTCCCATTTTGTTACAAGAGTGTAGTCCTCCATAAGGAATCATAATTCTATCAGTCTCTTATTTAAGTTTACCCTGAAAAAACACATGCAAGGGCAAGGTGGACTCTGGAAATTCCTGCCAATTGGCTAAATGCCACTCTTTGACTTATGCAGCCAGCCAAATATTTCCCTCACCCCAAGGAAGCAAAGCAGACTTAAAATTCATAAGTGGAAAAGACCAAGGCAGCCAGTCATTGCACTTGGCACTTGCAACCCACTCACAGCATTAGGAAGCATGGCTTGAAGCAAAGAATATGGATGTCTTGGCTGTCTGAGACATTTTGGAGATGGCAAGACTCCAGAGACAGCAGAGACCAGCAGTTACCAGTGCTTTTGTAAGGAAGGAGAGACAAACAGATGGACACGAAGGACTTTTAGGGGCATGGAAACTGCTCAGCATGGCACTACCTTCCGCTGTACATCTGCCCAAACCCATGGAATGAGGAGTGGTGACAGTGACCCCTCAGGTAATCTACAGACACAGGCCAACAATGAGGTGTTGGCGTAGGTTCATGAACTGTACCCAGTGCATCACTCCAGTGGTGTCAGGGGGCAAGAATAAGGGGAGCTAGAGTTACAGGAAAAATCTCAGCATTTACCACCTAATTTTTCAATGAATCTCAATGTTCTGGCTAATCTAACAAATGAGTGACACCCAGTTAGAAAAACAAAATGCTGGTTGTCTAACTGGAGTATAGAGGAAATATTGACGTTGTACTTCTTCTGAAAGACATCAAAAGTGATCCAGGGCTGTTGTTGAAGGGTCGGGTGAAGACTGCATCTCAGAACAGTGAACAACCTTTGACAGAACCTGCAGCCATGGGGATGGGGGCTTAGAATGGGCAAGAACCTTCCTCAAGGTTCAGAGAGATGTGTGATGATTGAAAAGGCATCATTCAGATCTCCCAATGGCAGTGTGCTAAGCTGCTGCACCTCAAGATACACCATCCACACTCATGCCAAGGCTGTGCTTACCACCCACGACCATAACTTCTCCCAATCATTATGGCAAGAGCGTGAAGGAAGGCTCATTCCAGTGGGATGCAAGGCTCAACCAAGGTGACTATTTCAAGGACTGCCTATACTCTGACTGAATCTTTCTGGAAACTTCAGTGAAATTTGGCATCCCTTCCCTTCCCTTCCCTTCCCTTCCCTTCCCTTCCCTTCCCTTCCCTTCCCTTCCCTTCCCTTCCCTTCCCTTCCCTTCCCTTCCCTCCCTTCCCCTCCCCTCCCTTCCCCTCCCCTTCCTTTCCCTTGCCTTCCCTTCTCTTCACTTCTCTTTCCTTCCTTCCCCTTCCCCCTTCTCTCTCTGCAGGTGTTAGTTCTGTATTGGAGTCTGAAAGCGCTCCTTGCTTTCCTGTTTTCTTCCTGGAAGTCTCTTGAACATGGAATCCCCTCTCGGCATTTACTTCATGACAGACTTGAATACTGTAGCATTTCTTAGCCTGATCAGCTGAGTACTATTGTTGCTCCAAAAAATTGAACAGATCAAGCACAGAAATTGCCTTAACCATGATGAAACAAAGACACAAAGACCAAATTGGACTGATTTTCTAGTCAAGTCAGGAGTGAGAGCTTCTTTCTTATTTCTCTCTGTTGGCTTCTTTGTGTTAATCAGATTTTCTAGAAATGTGTATGTGTATACAGGTGAATCAATGAAGATTTAGTGAGGGAATTGACTGTGATTAGAGCAGCTGAGAAATCCCACCAAAGGTCTACTTTCTTCTGGTCAATTCTATACATAATTAGCCAACCTAAGTTTTCTTTTTGAAAGACAAATATATAGAGAAGGAGATACAAAGGGAAAAAATCCTTCATCCATTGGTTCATTCCCCAAGTGGCCATAACTACCAGAAGCTTCTTCCGGGTCTCCCACATGGGTACACGGGCTCAAGATCTTGAGCCATCCTCCACTGCTTTCCCAGACCACAAGGAAGGAGCACCCACTGGCCCATGCAAGGGTCATGACTGAGAGCACAGCATTACAAGCAGGGCCACTGTCCCTATTGGTTTGTGTGAGAGCCAGGACTTGGAGCAGGCCTGGTAAGGAAACTTAGAGAACTCCCCAACTAGTCCACAGCTCCCACTGGGAAGCTCAGGAGCTGGGGCTGGGCACAGCCGGGTGATGCAAGGCTGCAGCATGTGTCAATGTTTGTGTGGGAAGAATTTAGGGACAAACCAGTCTGGGCCAGAGCTCAGCATCCTCTGGCACACAGGAGAGCCAGGACAAGGTGTGGACGGTGCCTAGCAGGGCTAAACTGCAACACTTTTCAATGAGAACTGAGACTGAGGGTGCGACAAACCAGGCTCTGTAAAAGCATTTGCCAGCATGTGCAAGACCCGGGACTAGGAATGGACCTGGTAGGGGAACTCCTGGCTGTAGCTCTCACCGGTAAATGCAAAGGCTGGGGCTATGGGCATGCCTGGCTGAGCAAGACAGTAGCACCTATTGGCATGTGTGTGGACTGGATTGGGTCCAGGAGTGGGCCAAACTGGGTTATGCTCCAGCATCCACTCTGTGGTGGACTGGTTGGACCACAGCACCCATCAATTCAAGTGAGATGAACTGACCAGGCAGCTCATCCACTGGTATATGTGTTGGCTGGCATAGGTGACAGACCTCATTTGACTCTGCACTTGCTGGCATGCATAAGAGTCAGGTCTGAGGTCATCCCATGTGAAATTTCTTGTGGGGCTCCCCAACTGGACCACTGGATCAGACTCTGGCCTCAGTTGCTGGTGCCTGTGCAGAGGCACGACCAGATACACACAGAAGACATTACAGCCAGCTCAGCCAAACCAGAAGGAGTCTTCAGCTGCCTCAACAGAGGGTCAGAGGATGGAAAGCAGAACAGGTTGGATCATTCTCCTGGCTAGGCTTTGCAGCAAGTGTCTGGGTCTTTGGATGCACTAAGGTGAACTTTGTCAACCAATAAACATTGAAAAGATTTGCTCAACCCTGGAGCAATGAAAGCAACAGCTTCTCAGAACTATCAAAACCACTGAAATAACACCCTCAGAACACTCTTAATCACATTGGGGTCTCCAAGGTATCACCAAATGACTGCTCCCCCATCCCAGAGCGCTGATGTTATTTGACAACAAGGAATGGTCCTCTCATCCTCTCCCATGTGGACACAGGAGAAAAAAACTAAAAAAAAAAAAAAGAAAAAAAAAACTAAACATGTGTCCCACCCATCTTCCTTGGTAACCAACCCTCCCCACCCTAACAGAGGCCCACATGGGCATGCATCCTTCTCAACTGTATAAACAATATTAGAAAGAAAATTTTAAAATGTTTAAAAAATCAAAAACTAGCTGTAACAGATAATTTCTCTTTTTTACATGAAATTGAGTATCTTATTTGGAGGCTATTTTTATTTTGAATTGCACTGTTGAAATAAACATTTTGAATGATAGGAGAAAAGCTATAATTATGTCATCACTCATTTTCAACTTTTGTGTATTAACTTATTAGAGCTTCAGTGAAACATAATTTACCCAAAAAATCCATTTATAAGAACTGTATGAATAATGTAGAGGCATTTTACTTATAAGTATGTTGTTATATGGCTATAGAGACAATTAAGAGAAGAATTTGACACTTTCCTCTTTTCCCCCTCTTTCTTTATGTGTTTTTCTCTCTCTTTTCTCTTGTTTATCTCTCTCTTCTCTTGTTTATAGCTCTCTTCTCTCTCCCTCGCCTTGTTTTCTGTCTTTCCTTCTATCTCTCTTCCCACCTCTCTCCTCTCTCTTCTCTCTTTGCTCCCCTATTTCTCTCTCTCTCTCTCTTTCTTCCTCTCTCTCCCTCTCTCTCAAGTAACTAAGCTTGGTGAAGTATAATATAATTAGTCACATTATCCTGTCTAAAACTTTCAGCCCAGAGGGCATGGCTATACATGAAATTAGTGACTTGGCTTTATGAATGGTCCTCATAACACTTCAGTCACCTGCACAACATTGTGAGAATGCATACGACTGCATATTTTCTTTTTTTTTTTTAAGATTTAAAAAAATTTTTTTTTATTGGAAAGGCAGATATACAGAGAGGAGAAACAGAGAGGAAGATCTTCCGTCCGATGATTCACTCCCCAAGTGAGCGCAACGGCCGATACTATGCCGATCTGAAGCCAGGAGCCTCTTCTGGGTCTCCCACGCGGGTGCAGGGTCCCAAAGCTTTGGGCCGTCCTCGACTGCTTTCCCGGGCCACAGGCAGGGAGCTGGAAGGGAAGCGGGGCTGCCGGGATAGAACCGGTGCCCATATGGGATCCCGGGCATTCAAGGCGAGGACCTTAACCACTGTGGCACCGCGCCAGGCCCAGACTGCATATTTTCTTAGTGATAACTTATCACCCATTCTCCCCTGAGAAGATTAAGAGACTAATGTGCTACAGAAGTCAAGATCGGGAACAATGATGCTGGAGTTTCTGAAAGAGCAGAACTACCTCATTTCAGTGGTGGAGATGGCTCAGGCTCAGAACTATTGAAGGAGGAAATGTTAAATGCAGATGGAAAAGAAGATGCAATAAATGGTTGCTGACGGAGTGAGCTATTTGTGAGAATTCAAGGATCCAACCAGACCACAGAAGTGAGTTACCCCAGGATACAATGGGGGGCTGAGACTCCTGGGGTAAATGTGGACAGCAAAGAGGAAGAAGTCAAACTTGGCATATGGTGTGAGAACAGTTGGGTCTAGCTATTGTAGAAGCAACCAGAACAGAAGTAAAGCAACGCTCCCTGTTGTCACAACAAAATTCACTCCTCATGTGGATTTCCATTGCTGAGGCTCTGCTGATTAAACCCCATGGCCACTGTGGCACTCGGTTTCAGCAATAGGTGCCATCTTCCCTCCCGCATTGGCCTACCATAGTGTAGGTGATGCACTTTGTTACCCATTCTCAATTCAACCTTAGTTGAGATCACATGGATAGCTGGCAACTGGCTGTGTGGGAGTATTTGCATGCCAGAAATCACCAAATGCTAAAAATTAGAATCTGCTCTGTATGAGGATACGAACATTATATCAATGTTTACCAATCATTGCTTATATCTTTCTAGTTTTCCATTGTTGTAACCAAATGCTTGAGGGTCAGAATCTTACAAAAACATTTCACAAAATTCCAAAGCTGAGTGGCTCCATAGTCTTGGCTACTGTGGTGAGAAGAGATCAGCTGGAGAGACATGGAGTGAGAAAGTAGGCTTTTATAGGAACTAATGTACCTTATGAGACCAATGTGAATCCCTTCTGATGGCAGTGCTACCCATGATCCAAGAGGCCCAACCCCTTAAAGGTCCACCATGTCTCAAAACCCTCACACTAATGGTCGAACTTTCAACACATGAACCTTGGGAGGACAAACCACAATGAAACCTGAGAATGAAAATGAAACCTAAGCAGGCTCTTAGCTAGGATGGCCAGGGATGGTCTTGCCACAGAAGATCTAGGGTGACATTTACACAGAGTTGGAAGATGTGAGAAGAGCTGTGAGACATCCAGAAGAAAAGGATTCTGTCTCCAGGACACATCAAGTGAAAGGCACCTGTTGTAGCAGCACCCACCCAGGTTAGCTGAAGAAGAGTACATGAGAGAACCTGGTGAGGGGGAGTCAGAGGCAGATGAAGGATAAGGGCAAATCACGAAAGAGCTGAGGAAAGGATTCTAAGGAATTTGGCTTTTACTTTAAGGAAAACGAGGACTCATTAGACAATGTAGAGCAGTTGAGTGACATGAGAATGACTTAGGTCCTGAGAAGATGGCTCCTTCTAACCTCTTATATCTCCTTTATGGTATCTAGGACCAAAGCGCTGGGGAGTGAATACAGCAGGATTGTCATTAACAAGCAGCTTTCAGATCAATGGGAGATTTGCCTGATAGTTTTTCCAGTCCCTAGTGAAGTTCCAAGCTTCCTGTGGCTGGAAACAATCAGATAGACAACTGAGAGTCATTTATCAAAGATACTAGAAGGAATTTCCCGAGTTGGCAGGGATTTATACCCACTCACCTCTAACTTTATACAGAGGCGTAGGGGCTGGGCAACAGAAGATGTTTCTCTTCTAACTTGATTAACCCATTTAAAGCTAAAGAAGTAAACAGAATTTTTTTTTTAATATCAAGGTGAATGGTCCCATTTTTGTCATTAGGATGTTGATACTTTTTTTTTTTTTTGGAAATGTACTTATGATTTTGATATAGTCCTA
The DNA here is from genome assembly GCF_017591425.1 of Ochotona curzoniae. Classification (NCBI taxonomy): domain Eukaryota; kingdom Metazoa; phylum Chordata; class Mammalia; order Lagomorpha; family Ochotonidae; genus Ochotona; species Ochotona curzoniae. The sequence continues at coordinate 336,208 of NW_024465655.1, read as the reverse complement.
TCAGAATATTGGGGGTAAAAAGGGTAGAATCTTAATTTAGCTCCTATGTTGCTCTCCACGGTGCTGAAATGTTTATGGCTAAGATATAACTGTTCTCCAAGCTTAGTGGTTCATATTTCATAGTGAAGTTAGCAAGCTTGTGCCATCACATAGGTGGAGGTGGGGTGAGTTGGGGAAGTCAGAGAAAAAGGGGGAAAAGAATGTCTTAAGAACTCAGGGTATGACAGCTAGGATGGATCTCAGAAATTTCCCAACTCCTTAATTTTATCATCAAGGAAACAATCATAACAATCATGGAGAATAAGCCTACTTTTTTTAAATTTAATGTAACCAAAGTCCAGGACTCAGTGTAACCTGAGATGGGATAGAATCAGACAAGATGGGCCCAGTAGGATTATTCCAACATTTCCTCCAAAAATTTCTCATCCAGTCCTCCCCATTATATGACTGCTTTCTCCAACACAGTGGAAAGTTTCTGTAGAAATGCTTTGTAATCTGTGCATGGATTTCTCTAGCTTACATCTCCATTTGAACCTCATGTCCTCAGATATAATGTGGCTTCCAGTTAGAGTTGCCCCCTAGCCTCCACAGGCCTCTGCACAGGACTTCTATTTCTTATGGATGCTGCCCTGCATTTGACTGGTCAGTCATGATTTCCAGAAGGTTAAGACTTGAAGGAGCTAGGTCTGCTGTGATGTGTTACCCTCCTTCTGTGTGGCTGGCCTAATGCTGTAGGCTTGCATTTGGTAAGATGCAGTGACTTTAAGTACAGGCTAGGACAGAGAACTGGTGAAGCACCCTGAGCTCACAATGCAATCTGATTAATTCATACAAAAGGGAAAATCAAGGACAAGAGTGTACTGACATGGGGAACAGGCACTGATCTAGCTGGTGGGATTTTTCCTTGCCTGAATTATGGAGAAAAACATGGACGTGCCTAAAATGTAAGATTTATATACTTCTATGTGGGGAAGCGGCATTAAGTCTTCATTCTAGAACTTGGTTAAATTCTAATTAAATGTTCATGCATGTGTGTGTGTGTGTGTGTGTGTGTGTGTTTAACTGGGCTAACAGACATTAATAACCACTGAACTAGGGAATCGCAATTGACTCCTGAGCTGTAAATAGAACAAAGCCATCTGTGAGGCAGAGATGGTGGCCAGGCCTCCTGCCCTCCTGAGGCCCGCTGTAACCCTGCTTCATCTGGCCTCAGGGCCCCAGGATCAAGAGCAGGTGTGGGCCACATGCCTTCTCTCTCTAGGGGTTAGGAAGAGCCAGCTGCCTGAGACCCAGGCTGCAAACAAAAGCTGAAAAAAAAGGGGGACTTTTCCTGGCTGCGCCAGCCTGTGCCGGACACGCCAGGCTCAAAGGAGAGAGAGAAAAACTGGCTTTTCTGGCTGCAGTCCCACAGTGCACCCAGCGCAGGGGTGCTTCTGGCAGAGCGGATCCCCCCCCCCCCATTGGAGCCTGGGCTTCGCACGTGTCCCTGGATGCTTGGCGTGGTGCCTGGAGGACTGTCAGCATGGCTTGTCACCCCCTCAACTCCTGGGGAACTCTAAGGAAACTCCTCCACCATCTCCACGTCTCCACGTGGCCTTCCTCCCACACCAGAAGACTTCTGATTTTTCTTTTCTATTTCTCTTTCCACTCAAGTAGACACAAATTCTTCCCTTACCGAAAGTAGCACATTTCTTAATATAAGCATTAAAAAAAAATTAATATAGAAAGCAAATTCCATGTGTTTCATAGAACCAATGCTGGGATGCTCACCATCCTCCCTCCTTCCCTCATTCCCCGCTCCCTCCTGCCTGCCTCTTTTTCTCTTTTGATTTCTGCAATAACACGACTTCAATTTACAATCGCAGGGCTAATAACCACTATCCATCACCTCCAACAAGTAAAAAGCAGGAAGACCAGGAACATAGGCAAGGGTTAGCAACAACAATGGAACCGTGAGACATCAGTTTCTTTCTCCCACACTGTGGGTTTGGGGTACTCTGTATTAACTGCCACATCCCACGGAAGATATGCCCTATGTCACCAGGCACTTCTCAGCAAACGAAGACAAGGTGCCACCCATGAGGGCATGAGGAACCCCGCCTTCCATTCTACTGTCCGGAGGGAGTGCTGGTTGCTGAACGCAGCTAAGGGCATACCCCAGCTGCCGGTCCCCAGGTCCCCAGGCTTCCCCACTGTGTCTGTGTTTACAGGAGATGTAAGGATACAGCCAGGGAATGAAAAAAAAAAAAAAAAAATGGTTGCTGGGTGGGAGAGGCCCAGCAAGGGCTGAGTTCCTGTAAGGCCCTCCGGAGGCCACCGTGCAGTGCCTGATCCTGTATTACAGGCTGAAGCCGGCTTAATTGCTGGTAATTAAGGCAGGATCTATAGTTTCTGGGCATGCCTGGTGGGGGAGGGGCTGGGCTCTGGCCTTGGCTGAGCTGCAGGAGAGTCAGCAGCTGTTCCGCGGAGCCTTCAGCTCCCACACTCCCAGCAGGGCCTGTTGCTGGGCAGTTTTCAACACCAGGGGTCTTTACAAACCTGCTCCTGGAGGGCAGAGAATCGTCTTGATTTCAAAAGAAACCAAGATGGGACAGAAAGAGTTAATTTTTTTTTTTTTTTCATTTTGAGCATTTACCATAGGTCAGGAATTGTGCTAAGCAAATCAAATTCCCAAAACATCTCAGCTGGGTGAATTTTTAATTGATGATTATGATCAAAGATTAGATAATTCACTCAAGGTCCACAGTTAGTGTAGAATGCAAATTGAGCTAATTGGCTTGCGGAGCCTGTGCTCTCGGGCATGGCGCTACTCCGCAGTGGTTGTACCCTGGCAGCGTCTCTGCACCCCACGTTGCTCTAACAGTGCAAGTATCTGTTAGAACGCAGGCTTCCTGACTTCCCTCGTGCTAAGATCTGCTGGGTCCCGGCCCAATTTTTGCAAAGTGACTGTGATTTGGGGCTGAAGGGCAACTGCCCCTCTAAAGGAGGCATTTCCTGTTTCTCCCATGGTTCATTCTTGCCCAAACGTGCCCCCAGCCGATCTTAGTAGTTTATGGGATGTGCCTTGTTTCATGGGCATCTTGAGATTGTGACACTGACTTGCCCAAACAAAGCATGAGTGTTGTGTTAATCTGCTTTTTGTTGCTTTCACTGAAACATCCAAGGGTGGTGGTTGGGGGAGAGGGGAGAAGGTTTATGTCACCTTTGGGTTTGGGAGGTTCACAGTCCAAGACTGGGTGCCCCAACAGGCTAGGATTCCGGTGAGACTAGAGGATGGTGATGGAACATGGGGAGAGGGAGAGCCACCTGCTAGGTCAGGGAGCTGAGCAAGAAGCCCTGTACCGCTGCCTTCTCTTGGCATTTGCCTTTCAAGGACAAGCACCCAAGAACCTACAAACCACCCACTGGGCCAACCTCCGAGGCTCCAAAGTTAGATCAGGTCTCCACTCTTAACCCACTGACCATGAATCTAAGTCTTGGGGGACTGAGCCTTCAACGTACAGGTCTCTGGGGACACCAAGCTATCATCCAACCATACCAAAGCTACTTTCAAACACTTATAGCTTGAAAGATAAATTTATCTTGCTGCCAAAAAAGAAAAATGGATATCTATGCATAGTTTTTCATGATATACATTTTACATGAATTTTTTGAAGAACCCCCCCATATACTTAAATTCAATTTTCCTGTGTCAAAATAAATGTCTTTTATTTTCACTTTTAATGAAATGTTTGAAATATTTTGGAAGAATAAAACACCTGCCTCCTTATAGCTTAGAAAAGCAGTGGAGGATTACTAAAGTCGTAGGGTCGCTGCACCCCTGTGGAAAACCCAGAGGAATCTCCTGCCTCCTGAATCCTGGTTTTGGACTGGCTCAGCTCTGGCTGCTGTGGCCATTGGGGGCAGTGAGCCAGCAAGTGCAAGATCTTTCTATGTGTCTCTCCTTCTCTCTGCAAATCTGCCTTTCTAATAAAAATAAGTAAGTTTTTTCAAGAAGTGGAATAAAAGGATGAGGCAGTTAGGCCCCCGTTACGTGAACAGCAGGTGTACTTAGACTGTGTCACACACTTGAAGAGCAAAAGGCCCAGAGATAAAGTCCCATTTATGCAGTCTCATTTCCAAGGCCACAGACAAGCAGAGAACTGCTGGCTCAGGGTGGAGCGGGAGACGCACAGACAGCCCAGGAAGCTTTGGGGTCAGAGGCAGGCAAAGTCCCTGAGATGCCTGCTTCTCATAAGGCTGTGCCACCAGTGCTGCTTAATTATCCCTGCCCGGGCTTCCAGCTGGACAGAACGTGAACACTAAAAGCCTGAATCTTCCGGAGGAGGAGGGCACTTGACTGCCTGTTTCTGGGTAATCGGGATGGGAAACTTCACCTCATTTAGGTTTTCCTACTGTAGCAGTCTTCCCCAGGTACCTGCAGAGTTCAGATTCACATCCCCACAATGGGAGCCTGTCCTTCACAAGACTGAGGTGCCTTTGGAAGGAGGAGATGATGATTAAATGATGTATTGGTTTTCTCTAACTGGAAGAATCATTCACTCGGGTCAGGGTCAGGACCACTGATATGCTGGTACAAGGTTGAGTGGCACCTCCTCGAGTAACTGCAGAGAAGCGAGCTCCCTCAAGTCCACTGTCCTCTCCCACTTTGTCTTAAAACAGTATCTTCTTCTCATGAGAGGACAGTCAAGCTCAAGCTGCTGATACTGAAGGCTGGGAGGCTTTTCCCCATGACCTTTGTGGATTTGGCCCCATAACACAATGGAAGATTCTGGCCTCAGATGTCTGTGCTGTGGGCTTTTCTGAAGGCTTGGTCTTCCAGAATGCCTTAGGCAAATGCCTTCCTCCACGCTGCTCCTGCCTGATGGACTCTCAGAACTTTCTAGAACGGCACCAATCCTGGGCACAGATCCTGTTGCTGACATCTAAGGCAGGTGTGGACCTCACACGGCAGCTGTGGGCCCCTCCGCCCAGCTCTGCTGCTTGCTGGCTGGCTGGGCCTTCTAAACTTCCACTAGCCTCTCTGGACTCAAGACTGTCTCCCAGATTCGGAAGGAATATGTTTCAAAATCATTTGATTGGAAAAGAACAGAAGCCCTTGGCATACAGGAAACATTTCATGGAGAATTTGCCTGTTCTGCCCCTGATGATCTCTCTAATTTGGGCTCTCCCACCCCCCTCTTCCTGTTACCACTTGCTTCTTCTGCTGCCAGTGGTCATCCCATCTCCAAGCCAGCGCCCTCCCCCTGCCTCCGCGCTCCCAGGATTCCTGAGGTTGCCAGTGAACTCTGCCACCACTTGGTGCTACTTGTGACACCATGCTATTGCTTGACTATTTCACCCACTGTGAAATAGTCCCAAGTGCAGTAAAAAGGACCTGACACACAGTAGGTCCTCAATAAATATATGTTGAATGATGAATAATGAGACTCAGCTTTAACTTTTTTTGATTAAACAATAAATGGATAGTGTTAAGAAACGTGAGCCTTCCACAAAATTATCTCGGAATAGATCAAAGACCTAAGATGTATGAGCTAAAACTGTAAAATTCCAAGGGAAAAAAAAAAACCATAAGAGCAAATCCTTGTGACCTTGAATTTGGCAACAGAGTCTCATGGCATTAGCAGCACACGCAGCAAAAGACAAAGTAGATTGAATTACCGCGCTGCAACATTCTGAGCCTCAGACATTGTCATCAAGAAAGAGCAGAGACAAATCATCAGTAAGGAAGAATGCTGCAGGTGCTGGCATTGTGGCAGAGTGGGTAAAGCCACTGCCTGAGTGGCTAAAGGCATCCCATTGGGTGCTCGTTCAGATCCGCTTCTGCTCCAGCTCCCCGCTAACGTACCTGGGGATAGCAGCAGATTGTTCAACTGCTTAGATCCCTGCCGCTCTACGTGGAAGAGCCAGCTGAAGCTCTTGGTTCCTAGGTTCAGTGTGGCCCAGCACTGGCCAGCCACTGTGGAAATAACAAGCAGATGGAAGATCGATTTCTCTCTTAACCCCCATGACTGTGGCACCAGCACCTCATCTAAGCATCTTTTGTGTCCTGGCTGCTCCACTCCTGATCTAGCTCCCTGCCAGTGCACCTGGGAAAACTCTAAAAGATGGCCCAAGTGTGTGGGCCAGGGTCACACATGTGGGAGGCCTGGATGCAGTTCCAAACTTGCTCAGTTTATCCACTGCAACCATTTGAGAAGTGAACCAGCAGCTGGAAGACTTTCTGTAAGGAAGCAATGTGAAAATCCAAGCCCCAGATGCAACCAATTACACACGAGGGCTTTACTGCAGCGGAAGAGGTGACCACGGGCAAGTGGAAGATGGCTGTGGGAAGGGAGAGAACGCAGAGAAGAGAGAGGTTTCCTGCCGTAGCAGCAGGAGGGGCTCCGAGGCTGGCCAGTGGAAGAGCAGAGAGGGCCGAGGACCAAGAGAACGGAAAACTGAGACGGTGGAGAGCTGAGAGCTGGGAGCTGGGAGGAACAAAGAGAGAGAGAGGAAGGAAGGGAGCATCCATTTATAGCGCAGGGGCGGGTACTGGGAATACAGGGTCAAGGGGATTGGTAGGCAAGGCGGTAGGCGGGGCCAGGGATAGGGGGCCACAAGGGATTGGTGGATAGGAATGTCAGGGAACAAAACTGGGCGTGGAACTAAACAGCCTGAAACTGAATTGGAAACCAAGACAGAAGGTGGTGACAGGAGTCAGCCATTACTACTGTTGTCCGATGTCCCATGGGTTTGGGTCAGGTCTCCCTGCTAGATCCACGGCTCCAGGCACAGTGCCTGAGCCCAGCTTAGCATACGTGGTTTCTGTGACCAGAGACAGAACGTCCTCTCTCAGTCTTTTCTTCACACCTGTGTCGCTAGAGGCTTTATTTGTGCCAATAGCTGGTTTACCCCACAGCCCAGGAGGGTGCTACTGCCTCAGGAAGGAGTCGGCAGGCTGCCGCTCTGGAAGGTCACCCAGAGGGCAAGCACCTGACTGACCAGGGAGAAGCATCCATGCTGCCATCTTGCTGCGCCACACGACCAGGTTGTTGGTGTGCTGTAGACGTGAATCTATGGCCCTTTAAGAGAGAGAAAAAAATCACCAGGAGCCAATCTTCAAGTGTGTGTGTGTGTGCGTGCGCATTGCACATTGGACAGCAGGAAGATCATGACTTTGAGAGAAAAAACAACCCAGGCACACAATCATTTTTTAAAAAGATGTGTTTGATTCCCAATCGCCCTGGGACCATCTCCAGGCCTGAAATGGAGCTGATGACATTAAGCCTGCCTCTGCTGTATTTACTACATCATTTAATGTATTTGTTCATTTAAGGCCGTGACTCACTGCTTCCCTGAAATCAATTCTCAGCCGCTGCTTCTCAGCTGGAATTTTCCACCTGTCTGGTGTTCAGCTCTGCGTCCACGGGGACAAGTGTCTACCTTGGGGAGGAAAACTTGACCGTGTAATTTTACAATCTGTAAACTGTGAATGGTTGTAGTGAAAATATCCTTCTCTAACATGTCTAGGCCTGTGAGATCACCCTAGAGAGAAAATGTGATGAAACACAAAGCATCTTAAATCCGTTCTACGGGGGGGGGGAGTCTGGAATCTGAGAGGGAAGTTGGTGTCAACCGAACGTACCTGTAGTTGTCTGATAGCCACACTCTGACTCCTGACCACCACCCCTGGGAAGGACGCTGGTAGGAGCATCGGCAGGGAGAGATCGGTCAGCTGCACGGACATTGCTAAGGAGGCTTTGTGGAGAGCGGCGGTGGCTTTGAAGGAGGGAGGAGTGCCCGGGAGGACGGGTGACGGGAATGTCTGGCTGGGGACAGCAGAGAGGGCACACAAGCATTGAGGAAGGATCTCGGGACAGAATGGAGACTAAGCAAGGTGGTGGGCCGCATGGCTGCCGAGACGTGATCATCATTAACCTCTCCTTTTCTGAGTTCATGGTGAATGCACGTACATACTGACGGGCACCATATCTTGGCATGTTGGTGCCAAGTTGCAAACAAATCCCAGACAATATGAATTGCATCAGAGGTTGGAAGAAGTGGGCTGATTGTCTTTTACTCCAAATACTTCAGTACTGTTTGGTTGTTATAAACAATAGAAGAAATGTTATTCCTATGCCTATTTCTGTGTAGGGAAAGGAAATGTAAATGAAAGACAGTGGGAAGAAGATACAAGTCTATAGCGTAATTCTTCAAACTTAGAATAATCAGAGAAAATACTCACAGCACTGCACTTCGGATAGGTGTACTAGGAGAGCATGTCTCACCTTATTTTGGAATGCGTAAAAAGCCTCCACTGGTAGAGAACTGAGCACTTTATCAACAGGGCTAAGGACAAGAGCCCAAACTGGGAATCATGGTAAGCTGTGCACAGTTGAAGCCATCGGCTAAGTCAGGGAGAAGCAAACAGTCAGGGCAGGGAGTTGGAGTCCAAGGCCCAAAATCAGGGTTAGAAGCAGCCTATGAAGCCTGGGGGCTCAGCGATAGGCGCCTGGTGTCCATCCTTAGTGCTCTCATTCTGTGTCCATAAATGATGAATGGCACCAGCAGGACCTCACGAGGTCCAGGTGGCTCTTACCCAGCCTGGAAGCTGAGGTTACTCCCAGAGTGAACACTTTCAGAGAGACCTCATTAGAGCCACATGTCCAAACCATGCTGAACAGTGATTCAAAGACATCCATACCAGTCTTTGGCCTTTAGGTTAAGAGCCTTTGGGATTCATATATTTTTAAGGAGGATAAAGAAAGCCAGTCACTTGTTGTTTTGTGAACATTCAAAGCGATATGGCCTTAACCCATCACAGCATTAAACATTTCTTGAGACAGGGCTTGCCATATCCATAAGATGTCAAACTCTAGCTGTCTCCGCATTTCTTTTCATGCAAGCACTGGATGGAAATGAAGCCTCGTCTTTACATAGGCTGTACACAGCAATCCTCCAGTTAACCTTGGTTCTATTTTTAGATGTTCATCTCTATGCTCTTGGCTAACTAGAACACAATGCAGTGCCTCCAACTTAAATCAAAAAATCAGTCTCTCACTGGATGTGGGAAAATGCATTGGCTTTCTCCGTGTCCATGCATTCATTTTCACAAACAATACAGATGGGAATATATAAGTATGTTTTCCCCCCTAATGCTGTCCAACACACCAAACTGCTAAAAGAGCAAATACTCAGAGAGGGGGAAAAAAGACAGCAAACAGCACAGCAGATAACATAAATGGGCTTGAAAGAAGCAATAGATACTCTAGATCATGAAGAGTTCCAATTTGATTGGAAGGGCCCTCCAGTCTACGGCCATACCACTCTGAACGTGCCCGATCTCATCTGGAAGGGCCCTCCACCATCTCTCCCTCATAGAGAAACTAAAGAACATGATTTTTGAAACTCAGGCCCATGAACACAGGGCATTAAGGGTGCCCATTAGCCCAGGGCGTGACCCTGTATCATCAACTCTAAGACCAGTGGACCAACGCAAAAGCAGCCACCAAGACTTCTTACATGGTCATACTGGTAGGGAATTATCTGATTTAACTATCACAACATCTCCGTGAGGTAGCCATCCATTTCCCAGGTGAGCAAATGGAGACTCCCTCATGATAGGCTAGAATAACAATGCTCTAGAACATACCTTCCATTGTCTGAAGGATTCTCCAACATCAAGTTCAGTTTCTGCCATTGGAAGAACACCAAAGCCCGCAGCATGCAGGAGGAGCCAGACAAACACTGTGCCTCAGGGGGAACCCCAGCGTTCCCTTTTCCTGTACTGTCCCATGAGCAGCCTCTCTGTGCAGTTTTTGCTATTGCTGCTGAGGGTCCCCTGCCTCCCCCCGAGTCAACAGGAACGATTCCATCCTGTTGACCCATCCTTCCCTCCTGTTATTTTTTCAGCACCTTCTCCAGAATAACAGGGAGCAGCTACAGTGAGTGAGCCAGAGCCCAAGGGCGTCAACATGCAATGGCGTTGCTAGCAGGGAACTAATGTACATTGCGGATAAATTCTGGGTGTCAGTCTTGGTGTGGAAGTTGAGTGGAGTCTGCCGAATGTCAGGAGATTCATCCTTCCAGAACATAAAGCATTCTTCTGCTTTGCTAACCCAGTGCAGCCTTAGAGAAGAAAAACTGCACATTATATAAAAACGTGCGTGATAGTGCTTTGCATGCAATATTTGCAAACATAAGAAAATAGCATCTACCAAAATATATCAATAACATATTTAAAAGTTTAGATACAATATCTTCCAAATGTAAAAGGATTTTTAAAGGTGAATATAGTTTTATCGTGCTAGGAAAACATACTGTAAATTATCTAGATGTCAAAAAACCTTTTTGCCAAATGGCAATTATGGTGGTAGTGGAATATTCTCTCCCATATTTTGCAACACCCATTTTTATGTTTTGATCTCCGGATCGTCTTATTCTGCTGCAATTAATAATGACGAGCAGCCTAAAGAAACTCCAGCTCCCTTCCGGATACTGCTGCCACGTCATCACGCGTGGTCAAAGTGCGAGCTGTGTGTCATCATCTCCCCGGACGCCACCTTCTCTCTAGCGCGCAAACCCTTTAAAAGGGTAGCCCTTTAAAAGCTGTGAAATAAAAATACAAGACACGCTTGGTAAAACAGGAGAAGGAGAATGCGCTATGCTTTTTTATTTTTTTTCTTTCTGGAAGAAAGTTTCTAGGAATAGTTCTGCAAAATTAGAGATAGTTCGCCCAATTTGGCTAACTGAGGCCATTCGTGCAAAAGCAATAGCTACATGAGAGATTGCAGATTGTGACTCTGCTAAAGGCTATTGCATTTTCAAAAAGCTCCCACACAAATGCAAATGCAGGCAGAGGCAGTTTGTCAGATGTCTAACCACAGATAAAGCTGCCCGGCTTGGCATTTTTCTCACCTATAACTCTCAGAGGAAAAGAGGAATGATAAGTTCCTATTGCCAAAGGCAACGTTAGACCCCAAAAGCACAATGATAGAAAGAAAAGAAAGTGCTTTCAAAGTCAACAAATAATGATTGATTCTCAACTGTTGGGAAAGATAGAACCATCTGGCGACCACAGACCTAAACACCTTTTATCCAAAGTCCCTGATAAGCTGACAGGCTGGCGTCCGGGGTCGGGGGGAATTACACAAGATACAGACCCTTATGAAGAGCCCCCAAATCTGAACTCCTTGCTGCGCTGTTCAATGGAAAGCGTTGTTTGAAGCTGAAATGCTCAAACATCCTGAAGCAATGCAGGCTTAAGTACCTAGAACGAAGGCTCGTGTGAGCTTTTTATCCAGGCAGCTGCTACCTTCCTGGGGCACAGCTGACCAGAAATGGACCAAGTTCTGTTTATCTTATTATACTGGTCTTCCGCTGAATTAATTTAAAACAGATTTTTAAAACAGACTACAAGGCCCTTCCGGCATGATTAAACTGTGGTCATGCGTATAAACATTTAGAGGCAATAACCACACAGACTACTACATGCTACTGAAGTCTTTCACAATACATGTGAAAGTGCTTGGTACGTCAAGACAGTCCTGTTCAAACGAGATATTATTTTGTATACTCATTATTTACACGCAAAACAAACATAAATACCTGTTGCAGATGGGAGCTGGATGATCTTGTCCTTGTTGGAAGAGATGGGGTTCAGGCAACTCTGAGACACATGGACTAGTCCTGTCCAACAGAAAGGCAAAGAGAACCTCCACTCAGTAAGAGCTGATCTCACCTGCGTTGTTCTGGGATCACCACCGGCTCTTGCAACCACTTTGCCTTTGCAGTGCAGACGGACGGTGACCCTTATCCCCATGCTGTGTGTCTCTGGATTCTAGGGTTGGGTTTTCCATATTCTGCAGGGTTTTGCTCACACACCTGCTCTGGGACAGACGTGGTGTTCGAAACACAGCCTGATGGTGGGAGAGCTGAACCACAAGTGTGTTAGTGGACCTTCCAAAAGAACTTTCTAGCCCAGTGCCTTGCTTGTACTTTGGCAAGATATAAAGCCTAGCCTCCACCAGATCGTTGATTCTGTGTCTGACACACCCAACTTCCAAAGGCAAGAACGTGCTAGCCTATACAACGGGTAGCAGTAATCTCTTGTTTTCAAATGCCTGTTAAGATGTTGTATTTGAAGCTACCCGTGTTCTCCACGTGGGTATTACATGGCTGCTTGAATATTTTCATCCCCTACTCCTGTTATGGAACACAACAGAGAATTTCTGCCTCAGACAAGGGAAAGCCACTGTGCCTGGAGGGAGGGTAGCAAGTCACACAGGCAATGCAGGAAGCCATAAAAATCTCGCATAAAGATGCGCTGTAGTGTTTGGGTTTACGTGCTTTCCTTTAGCTGTTTTTTTTTTTTCTATCAAGATGATTTATTCATATTCCTTTCATTGAACATAATAGATTCTTTAGCCCGTCTTCACCTTTCCATGACCTTGGGTTTTATGGTGTGATAACTGTGTCGATTACAGGCACATGAGATACAAATCAGCTCTGGAGTAATGTGGATGACAGGGAAGCTGGCAGGGAAGCTGCAGATAAAAAGGAAAGGCTGCCCTTAAGAGACACCGAGGGGCTCGGCCAGCCATTCCAGAACCAGCCCCAAGTGACCAGGACCCCATGTGACCAGAGCTCCAAGTGACCAGAGCTCCAAGTGACCAAAGCCCCAAGTGACCAGGACTCCATGTGACCAGAGCTCCTAATGACCAGAGCCCCATGTGACCAGAGCCCCAAATGACCAGGACTCCATGTGACCAGAGCCCCAAGTGACCAGGACCCCATGTGACCAGGACCCCATGTGACCAGAGCTCCAAATGACCAGAGCCCCATGTGACCAGAGCCCCATGTGACCAGGACCCCATAGACCAGAGCCCCAAGTGACCAGAGCCCCATGTGACCAGGACCCCATGTGACCAGAGCCCTTTGTGCTGCTGGTATTGTTCTTCATTTGCCCTCCAGGGCTGTACTTTAAAGGACAATGGCTGACTGCACTCCTGGTCTATTCTGGCATTCTCCTGGAGCAAGGATGCCCACCTCACCATATGAATACACAAATGGAGGATGGCTTTCCCTGCTGCCTGCAACGCTGGCATCCCACTGAGGCACCGGTTCAAGTCCAGGCTGCTCCACTTCTGATCTAGCTTCCTGCTAATGCACCCAGGGAAAGCAGCAGGGGATAGTCCAAATACTTGGGTCCTTATCACACACACGGGAGATGGTGTTCTAAGTTCCTGAAATTCAGCCTGGCCCATCTGTGGCCATTCCTTTGGGGAGTGGACCATTACATGGCAGATATCTCTCCCCCAAATCTTGTTCTCAGTGTATCTCTTTCTGTCTCTAACTCTTCTTCTTGATGGTTCCCATTTCAAGTCAATACATGAATCTTCAAAAATAATAATAATAATGCATATAATAGCTCCCAACTTTTAATCATTTTCTCTGTGCCATACAATACTTTAGAGGGACTCATATCTCATTTAATCCTCCCTGCAGTGTAGATCTGGATGTATTGGTCAGGTGGGTGGCTGAGACACAAATGGAAGCTTAAAGCTTACGTCAAGCAGGGATTTCTTTCTGTCCCTAACAGATTCCAGGTATCATGCAGTCTTCAGCCTTCCCAGCTTTTGTTGTTGTTGTTGTTGCTGTTGTTTTAGGTTGGTGCTGATGCTTTAATTCTGCTGGGAAGAAGCCCCAAGCATCAGTTCCTGCAAACAGCCACATGGTTAGCATCAATACTTGGGGGTAGGCGTACCAGTCAGCAGTTGAAACTGGGTCGTTGGGAAGGGACAGCAAGGGACTCTTTCATGTTGCCTAGCAAGACCACCAGAGACCACCAGAAACGCACTGAATAAATAATCTGGGCCTTAGCATGCCTCTTCCAGAAACACCTGCCTCCAAGGAGTCTCCAGCTCTGCACCAAGCATCCATTTGCTCCTGTAAACCCAGGACTGCAAGGGCTTATTTTAGGCTGTGGCTTCTGAGTGCCTATTTTTAATCTCTGTCCATTTATTGATGAACTGAAATGTCTTTTATTTTCCACTGACACTGTCACCTTCTGCTGTTTATTTTAGGTAGTTCTGATGCTGTAAGAACAAACTTCACTTCTGTGATCCACAAAAACAGAACCAGGGCGGGCAGGAAAACTTTGCCTTCAAGGAGCCTTTCCTTAGCCAGCCAGATGGGCTACACTCCTGTTTTGAATATTGCCATGGGCCCCTTTAGTACTGAAGGTCTTAGCAAATAAAGCTCGACTTTCACCTGTGCCATGCACTGGCATCCATCCTGGAATGATTTTATTTCTGTAGAACAAGGACTTTTGCCTGGAAGTGCTGAGGAGATAAATGCCCAGGTTAGCCACCAGCATTCCTAGCCTCAACAATGCGAAACCCTGGACCAGGAGCTACTGCTGGGAGGGATAAGGGGGGGCGGTGCCAACGTCTCCTCCAGTCGCTGGCGGCCAAATCAGAAAGCTGACTGAGGAAACAGAGCTCCCTTCTGAAGGATCAGGATGTGTTTTGTAGGGGAAGATGGAACATGTACCCGTGGTCTCTATTCCTAAAGAAAGATACAGGGAACATGGAAAAGCACCTGACTTTTAAGCCTAGAAGTCAGATTCGAATTGCGGTATGAAAAATGTATGAACTGTGTTTGGCACGTGGCTAAGCCAAGGCTTGGAACACCCATGTTTCATATCAGAGTCCCTCTTAGAGTCCCAGCTTCTCTGCTCTGTCTTGTTGCTCACATGCACCCTGGGAGGAAGTAGATGATGGCTCACACCCCTGGGGTCAGACCACCAGCATGGGAAACCCTGGTTGAACTCCAGACTCCTGGCTTCTGCCCAGTCCAGGCGCAGCTGTGGTCATGGGCATTTGGTGGAGGAACTAGCAGATGCTCTGTCTCTGTGGCTCTGTCCTTGAAATAAAATGAAAGTAAGAGTGTAACAAAGGGAAAATAAGAATTTTTAGGGAAAAAAAAAGTAGTTTTTCTTCAGGAGATGATGACGTGGATGTTTGTGTTCAGCCTGCTTTTTTGAAAAGATGATACAGTCACAACAGCCAAAATTGGAAAACAGGAAAGCATCTACAGTGAGAAATCTCTCCTTTTTACCTATGTCGGTGACTCCTGTCCGAGGTATTTTATGCATATGCAAGCACATGTATACATACTTCCCACGTTTCACAAGTAGCGGCGAATGCTCAGCATCTCACGTTCCTTCAATTAACAATACAATTTAGGGGGCCCAGCATGGTAACCTAATAGCTAAAGTCCTCGCCTTGCACCCACCAGGATCCCATATGGGTGCCTATTCTAATCCCGGTGGCCCCGCTTCCCATCCAGCTCCCTGCTAATAGTATGGGAAAGCAGTCAAGGATGGCCCAAAGCCTTGGGACCCTGCACCCAGAGAGATCTGGAAGAAGGTCCTGGCTCCTGAGTTCAGATCAGCTAAGCTCTGGTCATTGTGGCCACTTGGGAAGTGAACCAGCGAGCAGATCTTTTTATCTGTCTCTCTCCTCTCTGTACAAATATGACTTTTCAATTAAAATAATAAATAAATCTTAAATATGTGTATATGTGCATATATAGAGATGTATATATAATTTAGGACTCTCTTGATTTCAGAAGCTAAAGAGTCTGTTCTTTTTCTTTTTAAAGATTTATTTTTATTTTTATTGGAAAGGTGGATATAGAGGAGAGACAGAGAGGAAGATCTTCCGTCCGATGATTCACTCTCCAAGTGAGCGCAATGGCCGATGCTATGCTGATCCGAAGCCAGGAGCCAGAAACTTCTTCTGGGTCTCCCACGCGGGTGCAGGGTCCCAAAGCTTTGGGCTGTCCTCCACTGCTTTCCCAGGCCACAGGCAGGGAGTTGGATGGGAAGCGGGGCTGCCGGGATTAGAACCGGCGCCCATATGGGATCCTAGGTGTGCAAGGCGAGGGCCTTAACCACTGCGCCACTGCGCTGGGCCCAAGAGTCTGTTCTTTTACAAGGCTGGATAGTAGTCTACTATGTGAATGCAAATTTTTTTTTAAGAAAATGTGGTCTTCAGTGTCCTGTGGTCTGACTATTTAAATTTGGTCTGGTCATTGGAACCTCCTAGGAGTCTGTCTACTTGGAGCGAGCTAAGATTTCCACCTACAGCGGATTGAATGACATGTGGGAAACAGCATTCCTTATGGTGAACCTAGCCCCATGAAGGTCAGCTGAGGGTTGCTGCGAGCCTGCACTCTAGAACCTTCCACACTAGGCCATAAGGTGCTCATAAATTGCTAGGGATTTTTTTTTTCTAAATGGTATTTTTAAAATATAAGTGTGAAAAATTTAATAAGATGTGCAAATAATTTGGAACTCTATCCGTGTGTGCTTAAGTGCGAGTGACTGTAGCATTTTCTCTCCCAGCCCTGGCGCTGACACGTGGAAAGAGAAGATGCAGTTGGCGTCTGCTCTGTGCTGCTATTGCACTTTACGCAGCGCAACGCTCCCTTTGCCTCATGGCGTGCATCTCAGATGCAGAGGGAAAGGATTAATTGCCTTCTAATTCAGAGCTTTCGTGATGCCAACTGAAGCTCTGACGATTACCCTTGGACAGCCCTGGAACCACATTTAACCGTAGCCTGCAAGGGCACGGCCCTATCTGAGGATTACAGGGCTTGTGTTACTGGCAGAGGAACATCTGTTTTTGATGAATCTCAACACCCAGCTCCGTCAGGCATGCTGGGAGAGCACAGGCTCTTGTGCTGGGAGACGGGAAGGCCAAGCGATTACCGGAAGTGGTGTCATGTGGGGCGGTTCATCCTCTTGCAGTCCGGTTGGGAGCGTTTGAGTCACAACGCCTGACCCGCAAGATGCTGCTGGGTCAGGTTCTCAGCCAGACCCCAGTGGCTGGTGCTGCTCCCAGGATGTCTCAGGAGCCTGGGAAGTTGCTGCACTGGGCTGTTCGGAGCTGATTCCCTTATGGAGAAGGATGCTGCTCAGGCCTCCGTGTCCTCTCGTTGTGGTCCCAGTGCTGGCATGCACTAGCCGCCCAGCGTGTGCTTCCTGAACTCAGATTTTCTGAGTGTCTTCCTGCAGAAATGGGAAGGTAAAGGAGCTTGTGGATGTTTACTGGGTATTGCTGCTTGTAAAGGAAATAATGAAACGACTCAGAGCATTGGGAAGGATTTTTCGAGAAACTAGTGAATTACAGTCATGTGGACTCCAAGACCAATCCAGTTCTTGGCCCTGTAACTGTGCTTGCTGTCAGACTTCGAGACAGTTGCTTACGGCCTTCGTATTTTTCACATGTATTATTTTTATCACTAAAGGTTTACTTATTTTTTTATTGCAAAGGCAGATTTATGCAGAAAGATCTTCGATTGCTGGTTCACTCCCCCAAAGGCTGCAACAGCCAGAGCTGAGACAAATCTGAAGCCAGGAGCCAAGAGCTTCTTCCAGGTCTCCCACATGAGTGCAGGGTCCCAAGGCTTTGGACCATCCTTTACCTTTACTGCTTTCCCAGGTCGCAGGCAGGTAGCTGGATGGGAAGTGGAGCATCCAGGATTCGAACTCCAAATAAGATGGCAGCACTTAGAGATGGAGGATTAGCCAGAGAAGCCACCATGCTAGCCCACACCAAAACTTTCACATTTTATAAACTTCAAACCCACAAACTCTGTATTCACTCATGGCATAAATACAGAACATGACTCCATTTTCAAAAATAGAGAAACAAATATACAAATAGCATGTACCAGTACCAGTTAAGGAGGCCACACTTAAAATTGCTGAAACTGGTTTTACTGAGAGTAATTATCTCCTTAGCAACCTCAAGTTCCTGTGTGACTAGAACACTCAAGTGAATTTGTGTCGTATTAGAAAGTGTTCCCTGAACTCACTGTCCTGCCTCCAGCTTGTATCAGCAGCTGATCATTTCCACACTCTCACCTGGCACTGGGAGAACAGCTGTGTTGTTCGTTTCCTTGTGATTACTAACTTCAGGATAACTCACGCATGACACAGGCTCTCGAATTAACGACATGGTCATATTCATGGAAAGATGCGTGGGTAATATTGGGCAAGTCTGTGGAGAGTTAAGAACAGGCAAGGGTGGGCCCAGCGCGGTGGCGCAATGGTTAAGGTCCTCGCCTTGCACACCCGGGATCCCATATGGGCGCCGGTTCTAATCCCGGCAGCCCCGCTTCCCTTCCAGCTCCCTGCCTGTGGCCTGGGAAAGCAGTGGAGGACGGCCCAATGCTTTGGGACCCTGCACCCGCGTGGGAGACCCAGAAGAGGCTCCTGGCTTCGGATCGGCATAGCATGGCCCGTTGCGCTCACTTGGGGAGTAAATCATTGGACGGAAGATCTTCCTCTCTGTATATCCGCCTTTCCAATAAATCTTTTTTTAAAAAAAAAAAAAAAGACCCCTTCGGACTCCTGCGTCCCATGCTGGAGTGCCCGGTTCCAGTTTGGGCTTCTTTGCTTCTAACTCCAGCTTTCTGAAGATCTGCAGCCTGGCAGGTGGCAGATGGCAGGTGGCAGGTGATGGTTCCATGTGGATCCTTGTCACCCTCGCAGGAAGCCTGGGTGGAGTTCGTGACTTCTGGCTCCAGCCCTGCTCAGCTCTGCTGTTGCACACATTTGAGAAGCATTCCATAGGGTGGGAGATCTCTCTGTGTCTCTGTGCCTTTCAAATAAAATGAAAAATAAGTTTTGGAAAAAATACTGGCAGGAATACTTTTTTCTACATGCCTTGGTCTGATCCTCGTATCTTATGCCACCACCCCGTAAGGAAGATGAAATCTAAATTTTGCAGGATGTAAAGAATGATACCTGACCATCAGGTCTTTGTCCCCGAAACTCAGTCCTAGGTCTTCCTGGACAAAACCACAGCAGAGGCTGTGTGCCCTGCGCTTTCTAAATTCCTTAGGGTGTTCTAGAATCTGCATCACCTTTAATTGGTGAGGGTGTGGTTTACCAAGCATGGTTTTTTTTCTCCTTGTACCACAGATTCCTTCATGGTGCCTGGTCCTCTGAGTTAGCAGACATCTTAGAGGGAGTTCACCGGTGCCACCACACCTTGGCAGTGGAAATCCAGCTGCCAGCAAGACGAGGAGACAGTGCGTTGTCCTGGATCCATGACTCTTGTCCTACTGTGTTCTGCATGACCACAGGAGAAAAACTCCTCACTGTGAGAAGGTGGCTATGGTCTGGGTGGATTTGACTATGAGAAAAGGAGAGAGCCGAGTAATAAGGGGTTGACCTGGGGACCACAACGGATCTGTACAGAGATTTCATGAATTGGTTCATCCTTTCACTCATGCATGCAGCAAATACAACATCTTCTCAGTATGTGTGAGGAAGGGGGTTCCGGTTTGTGCCTGTAGAAGTGAACAAAGCAGATAAGAACACTGCACTTGCCTATTTACAATATGGTGAAATAAAATTCTGGTCATTTTTTATCACACTATTATTTTTTAAATTTATTTTTATTGCAAAGTCAAATATACAGAGAGGAGGAGAGACGGAGAGGAAGAGCTTCCGTCCGATGATTCACTCCCTACGTGAGCACAATGACTGGTGCTGTGCCAGTCCGAAGCCAGGAGC
The DNA here is from genome assembly GCF_017591425.1 of Ochotona curzoniae. Taxonomy (NCBI): domain Eukaryota; kingdom Metazoa; phylum Chordata; class Mammalia; order Lagomorpha; family Ochotonidae; genus Ochotona; species Ochotona curzoniae. Next base: position 316,632 of record NW_024465655.1, on the reverse strand, counting down.
CAGGAACCTCCTCCAGGTCCCCCATGCGGATGCAGGGTCCCAAAGCTTTGGGCCATCCTTGACTGCTTTCCCAGGCCACAAGCAGGGAGCTGGATAGGAAGCGGGGCTGCTGGGATTAGAACCAGCGTCCATATGGGATCCCGGTGTGTTCAAGGCTAGGACTTTAACCACTACGCTATCACGCCAGGTCCCATACTATTAATTTTTAAAAGCAATATCAGACACAAAAACATATACTTCCTCCAAAACTTTCTAGTAAAATTCCATTGCAGTTAGTATCCATTCTATTACCTTCTTATCTTCAGTAGCTAACCAGTGTCCACAGAATTTAGCCACTGCCTTGGTCTGACACTCCACACTGCTGCGCCAGGCTGCAGCTCTCCGCCCACGTGTTCGCGCATGCCCTCTGCATCCTCCTACCTCCAGCCACGCTTGGCGAGCTCAGTTCATTGCCTGCATGCGATGACACCAGCCCGACACAGAGGCTAAAGGAAGACGCAGCACTTCTCCCAAACCTCAGGGCTCGCCTGCACACTGCCCCAGGATGGGCTTACAGTGAGCCCTCCGTGGGTGTCAGCCACCACCGTCTCAGCCACTGCCTTCTTCATTACTTTAGGCAGACAAGGCAGCACTTTTGAGAGTGCGGAGGTCAAAGAGCGGGACAGCTGTACACCCATCCCAACTCGTGTCTCGGGCTTGGAAGCCTCAGAGCCCTCAGTGGCTCAGTGGGTGGCATCCGTCCCCAGCCCTGAACCCCATCGTGTGTTTACTCCAAGCATCTGTTGTTATCCCGGTCACTTGTCCACTCCCCCGTACAGGACCATCAACTCCAAGAATTCAGGGACTAGCTTCCCCTGTCTTTCCATTCCCAAATGGCTTAATGGGGAAGTGAAACCGTGCTGAACTTCACTAAGCTGCGATGAAATAGAATGATTTCAGAAGCCCTGTAGGGAATGGGAATAGTAGGGACCTTTAAAACCTTCAGCTTTGCTCTCTAAGTAGCAGTGTCCTAAGGGATGCTAACAGGTGGTTTCCAAGGAGCTTAGGATAATTTTTAAAAAACAGAATGAACTGAGTTTTAATTTTTTTTTAACCATAAGACTTCTTCCATCTTTCATATACTAATGGCTATTGTGACATTCTATAAATTAATGCAACAGCTAATATCCCCCCACCTCTAAAGTGCACACATTGTTTTAGCCGCTGAAATTTGCTGTCCACCAGGCCTATCTCTCAAAGTAAGTGATTGATCATCTCATTAGATTTCAAAAAAAAAAAAAAAAAAAAAACCCAGAAAGAATTGTGTCGCTGAGGCAGCAGGTTGGGGGGAGATGTGGTTGAGGCCAAAGAGTCAACTCCAGGACTGGAAGCAAATCAGAGTCCACTGGTCCCTTATTAGCTACCAGGCTGAACTCCAGCTTCCCCCAGGATGCCAAATTCAGCAGATGCTTGAATTTTCCTGTAAGATGATGAAGTGTCTGCTTGTAACCCAAGCACATCCTCCTTCCACTTTCACTCATCCTTGGGGGATGTGCAGTACCCAGTGCTATGCAGATGTTACGGAAACAATTTCTTATAGTATTGTTTAGGGAATAACGACAACAAAAGAAGTCTGGACATTGGACATGTTCAATGCACACACCACCACGATGGGCCTAACCACGTTTTTTTTTTCATCTGCAGTTGATGCCGTCTGTGGGTGTGGCACCCCAGTCGGGGAGAAGCATCTCTGTTCTTCCTCCTTTCTGCTCCCTACACTTCCATGTTCCTTCCTTTTCTCTTCACCTCTCCCTCTGTCCCTCCTTGTCCTCCCCTTCTCTCCTACTCCCCCTGCCTCTCTACATTCCTTCATCCTTTCTTTCCTTCCTATCTTTCTTCTTCCCCACCCTTTCTTTTCTCTCCTCCCTCCTTTCCTTTCTTCCCTCCCGTTTCCATTCTTTCTCCCTTCCTCCCTCCATCTCTACCTCCATCCCTCTTTCCCTCCCTCCACTCTTCTTTCTCTTCACCCATCACTTCTGCCTGGTGATTAGCCCCACTTGGACCAGTGCCTCACAGCTCACCTTGCTACTCCGGTTTGTCATGTTTCCCTGCTTAATTACTGTTATCAACATTTTAGATTTTTGTAAACTCAACACGTTGAATAATGAGGTTAATAAAACCAGTGAACTCCTTTGCCAAGTACACAGATTATTTCTATAAAAATGCCAAACATATTATTAGCTCAGATTTAATCATCTTTTCTTACATCGTATAAATTTTTCTTAATGAACCCATTAGCTTTCCAGTAGGGTCTTTGCTTAGTGTTAGATTTTTAATTGCTCTGGGCTTGATTGGAGCCAGCGTTCACAGCTTCCAGCACGGAGTGATCTCCCTGGTGAATATGCATCCAAGATCCCACAAGTCACACAAGCCTAAGGCGCCACAGGGAAGCACCAACCAGCTCTGATTGGCTCTGGGCCTTGGGTCAACCACCCATACTCCAACAGCCCCTTCACTTCATCTGAAACAGCTTTTTGCTCCTCTGAGGTCACTGGGTTGCCAGGGATCTGAACAATGTAAAATATTCACCTGTAAGATTTGTTAAACTAGAAGACCCAGCCTTTGAAATCTCACACATTCATCCCACAATGTCTAGGGAGCAGAACTGTACAGAAGCATCAGGGAGGCGAAGGGGGCCAGCCTTCGGTCAATGCCAGAGCCACCCCGTTGGCCTCCTGCAACCCACCCGCCGGCAGAGTACACAGGCCTCCCCTGCTCTCACTCACTGTCTTTCATTTGCCTTACGTTTATTTTTAATTGACACATCATGCCAGTATGCATTCATGGAGTGCCAGATGTACACAATGAGCAATGATCAAGTCAGGGTAATTGGCATTTCCCACTCTCCAGCATCTACCATTGCTTGTGTCTGCGGCCTTCCAACCCCTCTGTCCTGGCTCTTTATGAAATACATAAGAAGTTGTTGTAAACCAGGGTAGTATTGACTAGCCTACGGTCCTATAGAATGATGGAACTTGTTCCTCCTTATCTAACTGTATTTTGGGTACCTGTTACCCAATGGCCTTCTTTCTCCCCTCACCCCTACTTTCTAACTTCTCAAAAATCACTATTCTGCTTTCTTCTATTTGTTCATCTTTCTTGGTTTTCACCTAGAACTGAGAAGATGTGGCTTTTGTCTTTCTGTTCCCGGCTTATTTTTTTTTAGCATACTGTCCTCCAGGTCTGTCCATTTGGATGCAAATGACAGGCTTTCCCTCTGTTTTTATGACTGAATATTTCATCAGGTATAAATACCAGCTTTTCTTTTATCTATTTATCTGTCAATGGATTCCTTGTATACATCACTCAGCAGTGGAAGTGAGGGTATTTCTTTGATATGTTAATATTATTCCCTCTGGATAGATTTCTAGAAATGACATAATCAGATCATACTCGCCCAACAGTTCTGTGAGGAGCTTCCATCGTGTTTTATAAATGGCCAAGAAGTTCTTGAAAAAAAAGTGCCAACGATGTTGATCGCGAGCAAACGCCCATCAAAACCACAGCAAGGCATCATCTCGGCCTCCTCAGAACGGCCATTATCCAAGAAGAGAACAGACGCGGGTGCAGATGCAGAGAAAGCAGAACTCCTAAACACTGTGGGGGGGAGGGCAAATCAGTGCACAGCTTCACACACACGGAAAACCAGCCATGGACAGGGTCAAACAGAAAACATTTGAAAAAAATCAAGTTGTGTGGCAGATGCATGAGATTCGGGTTGCTGGCATCCCTCATAGGTACCAGCTCATGTCTGAGAAGCTCCGCTTCTGATCCAGCTCCCTGCTGATGGCCTGAGGGGTGGGAGAGCAGCAGAGTATAGCTCATGTCCTTGGGACCCTGTATTCACATAGGAAACCCCTGGGAGGCCCTTAGCCCCCTGGCTTTGGATCAGCTCAGCCCGAGCCATGGTAGCCATTGGGGAGTGAACCAGTGGATGGAGGATCTTCCTCTCTGTCTGTTCTCTCTGAAATGCTGTCTTTCAAATTAAAAAAATAAATAAATAATAAGCTCCACTAAAGGTTTATTTCTTTTTATTGGAAAGTCAGATTTACAGAGAGGAGAGACACAGAGAAAGATCTTCCATCTGAAAGTTAGATTTATGGAGAGGAGAGACATAGAAAAAGATCTTCCATCCACTGGTTCACTCCCCAAGCGGCTGCAGTGGCCAGTGCTGAGCTGATCTGAAACGAGGAGCCAAGAGCTTCTTCTGGGTCTCCCAGATGAGTGCAGGGTCCCAAGGCTTTGGGCCATCCTCTACTGTTTTCCAGGCCACAAGCAAGGAACTGAATGGGAAGTGGAGCAGCTGGATACGAACTGGTGTCCATTTGAGATCCCGGTGCATGCAAGGCAAGAACTTTAGCCACTAGGCTACCACGCTGGGCCCCCAAATTCCACTAAGAATGCAAACTCTAGGGACAAAAGACATTTTGTGCTTTTCTTCAAGGTACAAAGTATCCCTGGGGAAGAAAAAGAACAGCAAATCCTTTAGTTTGAATTTTCCTGTCTCTTTTGAGTAAAAACATGCACTGATGGTTTAAAAACTGGAGATGCGGAAAAATGCAAGGTTGAGTCAGGGTTGTTTCTGAGAGAAAATCAGCAGTTTCCCTAAGCAGTGGGTTTCATGAATGATCCAAATACAAAACTCCTAAGATGCTTAAAGAGTTTTAAAACTGATCCAGCATCCAGCATGTCAGGTTCTACTAAACTGCGGCCTACCCAGAAGCCTGGAAGCGGCTACTGCAAAGGCACAGTTAGAGAGGAATGACTCCTCAGTGATGCTGTCCCCAGTGGGCAGGGATAAACAATCTGGAGATGACTCCCACGTCTGGGCGGGGTGACAGGCTAACCCTGGAGCTTCACTCCCATGTCCTGGTGACCTTATCATCAAGGCCGACTGTGACTTACTCACACCGGGCTGTGGATCCAGCCCAGGGAGGAAAAAAGAGATGAAACGAGATAAGCCCCAACTCCCAAAGCCAGGAAAGGCTCTCTCAGCTTCTCTGCCAAGAGTTGACATCTGTTGCGCACCTGCTGTGTACCTGAACTATGCTAAACACTTCAGGTTTATTTATTTGAAAGGCAGAAAAAGAGAGACCAGAGAGAGAGAGGTCCTCCATCTATTGGTTCACTCACCTGCCAGTGGCGGGTAATTTCATCCGGGTCTCCCACAGGCTGCTAGGGACCAAGTGCTTCCATCATCAGCACTATCTCCCAAGGTATACAACAGCAGAGAACTAGAATGGGCGGCAGAGCTGGGGTTGTAACCAAGGCACTTCAACGTGGACCTGGACATCCAAAACTGGTCTTATGACGGGTATGCCAAGTACCTGCCTCTAGTGTTCCTTGTCTTTTAAGATTTATTTATTTGTCTGAAAGGTAGAGTGAGGGGGGTTGGGAGGGCGGGGATTACACACACACTACATAGCTCTTACATTCACTAGCTCTTTCCCTAAGTGTCTGCAACATCCAGCTTTGGGCTAGTCCAAAGCCAAGAGCCTGGAGCTCTATCCGTGTCTCCTGTTTGGATAACAGGGACCCAAGCACATGGGCCAACATCATCCACTGCCTGCCCTGGCACATTAGCAAGGAGCTGGATTGGACGTGAGGCAGTCAGGATTTGAACCACTGTTTGCAGCAGTTAAACCTGTTGCACTTCAATGTAGACCCTTCTAGTGGCTTTATAATGTTACTCAATACTCATACAAAATAAGAGGTTGCTACTTTCATTTAATTAAGTTAGTTAAGTTGAAAGACTTATTTATTTGAAAGAGTTGAGAGAGAGAGAGATTTCTTTCATCTGTTGGTTCACTCCTCAAATGGTAAAATGTCCAGGGTTGTGGTCAGGCAAAAATCATAATCCAGGAATCTCATTTAGGTCTGCCACATGTGTGTCAGAGACCCAAGCCAGTGGCCTGACTTCTGCTGCTTTCCCAGGTGCAGCCACAAGGAGCTGGGTCAGAAGCAAGAGCAGCCAGGGACTCATGCCTGTGTTCATGTGATATGCAGGCACTGGAAGCAGCGACTTAACCCATCATAGCACAAATGCAGTTCCTCTCACCCCATTTTCAAGACAAGAAAATCAAGTCACCCAGAGGTGAAGTGCCTTGCCCAGTTGCTGAGTTCAAGAGAGCACACACAGAGCCTCTCTCTGCAGCCCTGTGACTTGGAAGAGGCAGCTGCTCCCTTCCAGGGACTGCATCTTCCATGCCAGGATGCAAGCATACTTGCAACATTGACCTTGCTGTCCACTCGCCCACGTGGACTTTTCTGGGGTTTGTGTGCCTGTGTGCGTGTGAAAGCAAAGAATCTCTTCTCTCTCCTGAACAGCTGGAGTCAGGGGAATGTTTGAACAGAAACCAACCAAACAAGGAGAGAACTGTGGGTGGAAGTGGAAGGGAAAATCAACATTCAGAGGCATGGTTCAAGCAAAAACAGCAAGACCAACCAGGTCAACGCTGGGCACACCCGCACCAAAAGGCAACTTGGAGTGGAGGTGACACGGGCTGACTTCAGGATATAGTATGGCAGGGGATTATAAAAGAAAGTCATTCATGCAGAAAGTGTGCTCAGGGCTCAAGGCTTGGAAGAGAGGTGAGCAGAAAGTGGTCAGGGAGGCACGAAAAGGAGAAAGTCAGCCGGGCAGGGTCAGGTGGGCCTGGTGTCCTGGGACACTGCTCCTGACTACCTGGGTCATGCAGAGTGCAGCACCTGCAGATAACCAGCACCACTGGGCAAAGCCAGGATCCAAAGGGACATCCAGAGAGACTCCGAATCCTGCAAGACCTAAGGCACCTCCCACAGCAAGTGTTCAGCACACAACAGTGAAAAGAAGCACAGCAGGGAGTGAGCAAAAACTGAAACTGTGGGAGAAGTTGCTTTCCTTTAAAAAGATTTCAGCTTACAGAATATCTATGCAAAAGGATTTCTATGGAAAGCTCTGGAAGCACAGAGCATGGCATAGAAGGAGGCGGGGATAGTAGAGCGGTCCTGGAAGAGTGGTCCCTCTCATGCTGGAAGCTCCTTCCCTCCAGTGCACACAAGGGGGATTCTAAGAGGTCAGGGAAAATTGCAGTTCAAATAAACTTTGCATCTGTCTTAAAACTTTTTGCATCATGATAAACTCTTTTCCCAGTCTCATTGCTTCAAGAAGTTTTTTTTTTTTAAGTTTATTTATTTGCATTTACTTGAAACACAGATGCGCACAGCAGCCAGAGCTGGCCAGGCTGAAGCCAGGAGCTACCTAGAACTCCACCCAGGCCTCAATTGTGGGGGCAGGGACCCTGAGTACTACAGCTGTCATCAACTGTTTCCTAGGGGTGCACATTAGAAGGGTAGTGGATAATAAGTAGGCTTTGGGATTCAAACCAGCACGCTGACCTAACATATGGGCACCGTAAGTAGTGGTTTAACCCATTGCCCCACAATGCAGGCAACTCCATGGACATGAGAAATCCTTTTAGATAACTTTGGAGGTTGTGCTGCTGAGGAAAGGGCAGGTAAGAGTATGGAGGCCTTTGCTACAAGTCCTGCTTGCACCTGCTCTGAAGACCACATGCTGGAACTTTGGGCAGAGGTCGCAGTAGTCGTTTACCCTGGTTGGGACTTCAAGGGCTGGGGGTGGGGGAGCAAACGAACCCTGAAGAACCCTGTTCAAGCTGTGGGACTAATCATCTGAACATTCCCTTTGCCCTATCCTGGGGGAGTCTACATGGAAATCCCCCACCCACATGTACTGTGTTGTAGAATCCTCTTGGAGCAATTGGGCTGGCGTGAAATGTCTGCTTGCCTGTGTTTTCTGCAGGCTGAACAGACTGTGAGCCAGGATGGAGCAAGCATGTGTAGGATCATGGGACTGTGTGACCTTCATGAGACCTGTCAGAGCCTCAGCTTCTTCATCTGCAAAGTGTGCTAATGTGAGCAGAAACCATCTGCTCTTCCCCCTTGTCTGACTCTTCCTCGCTCCTACACCTGCTGTGTTCATCACACACTGCCTGCCAGGCTTGGGACACCCTTCATGCCCCAAGGCTCATGTGCTGGAAGCTTGGTCCTCAACATAACAGAATTGAAAGTGTTGTGCCTCCCAGAGATGGGGGAGGGTGCTAGGTCAGCATGGGACACAATAAGCCAGTTGCGGGGCTAACACCCATCTCTCAGGAGCGGCCTAGCTCTCTAGGACTGAGTTGGTTGCCACCAGAGTGGGTTATTATAAGCAAACCCGGCCCCTCCCTCTGTCTCTGCCACAGCTCTCACACATAAGCCCTCTCTCCTGTTCCTTAGCCATGCCTGGAGCAGCACAGAGCCCGACCAGAAGCCAAGGAGAGGCTGGAGCCACAACAAGAGCCTCTTTTCTTCATAAAGTACTCTCCTCGGTTACCTTGTTATAGCAACAGAAAACAGACCATGGCACTGTCCTTCCTTCTATTTCTCAACCACACTGAGTTCAGAGGGGCCCGAACATGCCATCTGGATATATCTCCCCCAGTGCTGCCCTGGCTGGCTGCCACTCATCTTTAGTCTTGCAGGAATGTCACCCCTTCCAGAGCCTTCCTTCACTAAATGATCCCAAGCACCTGCTCCCCGAGTCCATGTCTCATCTGTTATTTCACACAATCTACTTTTCAGAAGCCATCTTGCCCCTTTGTTTACATGGTGAGAATTCCCTGAGGTCGCCCCCTTCTCTGGAGTGTGCTTCTCTGCTTTGTGTCTCTCCCTAGCAAGCATCATAGTTAACTTATTCGTTTAGTTAGTACATGTCTTGCCTTCTTCCCATTAGGATTTAGTTGTGGGATAACAGACATTTGTATCTCTTGAGTCATTGCTGTGTCCCCAGGAGGCCCAGTACAGCACCTGGTGCCCAGTAGATGATCAAGGATTCCTACTGGATGGAAGAGTCCACGTGCTCATTGTTCCTCTTCTTCCACTAGCACGCTTGCATACCTGGAGCAGGGGACTCATCAGCCCTGTTCCCTGTTGCACCCCCAGCAGCCCTTAAGGAATACTTACTCAGGTCCTGGGAGGCAGCTATGTCACAGGGATATTTAAAGTGGGAAATAAGGTCAAACTCATATATAAAGAAGGCATAAGCTCTATGTACACAGTAAGAGCTCAGCAGAAATGAAGCTGCAGGGGCCAGTGCTGTGGGCTAGTAAGCAATGTCTCTGTCTGCAGTGCTGGCATCCCATGTGGGCACTGGTTTGTGTTCCAGCTGCTCCACTTCCCACCCAGCTCCTTGCTTACGCCCTGGGAAAGCAGTGGAGCATAGCTCAAAGCTCTGAGATCCGGCATCCATATGGGACACCTCAAAGAAGCTCCTGACTCCCAGCTTTAAATTGGCTCAGCTCTGATCATTATGGGGAGTGAAACAGTGGATGGAAGATACACACACAGACACACACACTCTCTCTCTCTCTCTCTCTCTTTCTTCTTCTTTCCATAATTCTTTCAGTTAAAGTAAATCTGAGAAAGAAAGAAAGAAAGAAAGAAAGAAAGAAAGAAAGAAAGAAAGAAAGAAAGAAAGAAAGAAAGAAAGAAAGAAAGAAAAAGAAAGATGTCATTACTGTGAGCAACTGAGTTTGTGCATTGAAACTATTGACACCTTTGCATGTGGTGGATTTGGGTTTCTAAGCCTGGGACACCAGAAGGGCTCCTGAGGCCTCTTCCCACATCTGCTTCTAGAACTTGGCAGGGCTTGTGGGAGCAGGAAGGGTCCAAGCAGGATGGGACTTCCAAGGCTTTATCCTGATCTAGTAAACACGATCTCTTCATGACTCTTGTAAAGTCATCCTGACTGTTGAGTCAGCTTAAACAAGAGTCTTGAGGAATGACATTGAAGTCGAGCTTTGAGCTTTGCACACCAGCTGTAGGTTCCTACAACAGGGAAACCATGTTGGCTTTATTTTGGGATGCTCCCTAGGCCAGACATACCCTCCTGCTTCCCAAGCTCCTTTCCATGCTTGTCTCCTCCTGCTGGTTTGTGCTTTCAGTGAATGGTTGAGTTTCCTGGGCCAGGACACCTGCCACAGGCTGACAACACGCCTGGCGCAGAAGCCAGACCACTGAGTCATATGTGATTCTCTGAAGAGAGAATCTTAGAACCAGGCCCAGAGGAGCTTTTCTTATGAGTGCCAGGCCACGTGCTGCAGTCCCTTCTGGTAATCAGTCGCCCCTGATGCCCCAGACCCACCCTTCCTCCAGACGGACATCAGCCGCTTAATGACCTGCTAAGATCCACTCCTTGTGGCCTGAATGTGGGCATGAAAACCATGGAGAGCCCACTTTTCTGCTACCTTCTAAAACAGCCTTGAGCCCTAGATGAATTTTTCACCCAAATCCATGGAGGATCTTGAGAGGGGCCTGTTCTCCCAGATGTAATCAAGCTGAGAGCAGAGGGGAGCCCAGTGAGTTCCCTCAGCTAAGTGGCTGCAACCCGCCTAAAAGTGAAAGACTTGTTACAAAGCCTGGAAAACAGGATAGCAAGGACGAGTCTGATCCCAATTTTTCAATAATTGTTAGATTTCTTTGAAAGGCAGAGAGAGGGAGAGACCTTTGGTCCACTGGCTCCCTCCCTAAATGCCTGTAGTTGTCTCCTGGCTGGAACCAAAGCTGATAGCCAGCACTTAACCTAGATCTCCCACAAGAGCAGTAGGAACCCAATTACTTGAGTCTTTGCCATTGCCTCCAGGGGGGTCTGCATTAACAGACAGTTGGAATCAGGAGCTGGAGTGCCCAGGTATTCCAGTGTGGGTTGCAAGAGTTTTAACCACTCAGCTAACTGTTTGTCCCAAAGTTCCTGCAGCCACAAATGCCTGAGAAAGACCCAACCCACCAGTGCACATCTGGAATAAGCAGGCCCCTAAGTTGTCAGATGTTTCATGGCCCAGCCTCCAACACCTGCCACTCTCGGCCTCCCCTGGCTCACTGTAGACCTCACAGCAAGGAGCTGGGCCTTCCAGCCACCTCCCAACTCCAACCCTGCCAGTCATCGTAAGCAGAGATCCGTGGCCCTTCACGAGTGGGTGGTGAATCCCTCCCTTGTCTCAGGTCCCTGTAATATACTGGGAAGGCTCTAGCTAGAGCCCGCTGACCCTCATTCTGTTACTCAGCTGTGGTTTCCTTATTTGTACCCCAAACCTGCATAAGTCCCTTTTCTTGCATAGCAACCCTGGGGTCACCCTGCAAAGAAAGCTGTGTAACAGCTAAGTTTTCTTTCTGTGTATCTGGACAATGTAAGATGGATGTGAACATCGTGAAAATGCAGCTCAGGCACTATCTTTTAAAAAAAAAATGCTGCTGTTGGCTGCCCATTCACTCAAAAGCCACAGTTGATATTCCATGAGCAACATTTTTGAGGCCTCCCTTATAAATCTTAAATAAAACCAGTTTCTCACGCTCGCTTTGGCAGCACACATACTGAAAAAAGAACCAAAGTTTTCCCTTTGAAAATGTTGTCGAAATAAAATGAACACAAAACAAGCATGTCAGGTTTGGCATTTTTCTTTCCTTCTTTCTCTCTCTTTCAAGTGTATTAATTTGAAAGGCAGAAGGACAGAGAGAGAATCTTCTGAAATGGCTGCAACCACCAAGGCCTGTCTGTCTATGGCTAAGGACCAAGGTACCTGGATTCCTGCCAACCACACGAAAGACCCAAATGGAGTTTCTACCTCGTGGCTTCAGCCTGGCCCAACCGTGGATGATGCGGGCAACTGGGGAATAAGGCAGCAGATAGAGGATCTCTCTGTGTTTCTCCCTCTCTGGCTATCACTCTGTCTTTCAGACAAATTTTAAAAATAACTAAATATAAAATAGAAAAGATACGTACGTTCTAAGTCAGAGGTTTCTAAGTGTGATCAGCTAACACACTTAGAAAGGAGAATGTCCTTGATAAAGCAACAAAGATGTTAATTTTATTGCACTTAACTTGACGTATATATCTTTCAGTATACTGAGTAGTGGAATGGAAGATACAAATGAAGCACTTTGCTGCATGGTAGAGTATCACGGCTGTCTGAAAAGAAAAAACACCTGTGTGAGCTTTTTTGACTTACAAGCTGAGCTAGCCACTTTTTCATGGAATGCTTGGAAGAGTGATTGACACACCATGGAGCCTGAACCCCGATCCAGGTCTGCCAGGTGAGTGGCAGAAACTCAATCAACTGGAGCGAGCCTTCACTACTGACTGCCAGGGTGCACACTGGCAGGAAGCAGAAAGCAAGGAACAGAGCTGGAAGTTAAACCCAGGGACCCAGACATGGGACACGGGTGTCGTAACTGTTGTCTTAACTGCTAGGCCAAAAGTCCATCCCATGTCAACGCACAGGTGAGCATCTGCCATGTGCCACATCCTCGTGCTGCTGGAGCTCTGGAGACGGAGGTGAGGAGGTGGGCTTGGCCTCTACGTGCAGAGTTTGTCGCTCTCCAGGGAGGAGGAGCACAGATCCAACAAGTCAAGAGAAGCAGAAAAACGAATGATTTTCACAAAAGTTTGAATTTGTAAATTTTATCTTAAAAATTTTATCTATTTTTATTTGATGGGCATATTTTTTTTAAGAGAGATGAAAGAGAGAGAAGGTTTTCCATTCATTGGTTCACCCCGCAAAATGGCTGCAATACCCAGAGCTGAGCTGACCCAAAGCTGGGAGCCAGGAGTTTCTTCCTGTGGTCCTAAGGACTTGGACCATCTTCTGTTGCTTTCCCAGGGCATAAGCAAGGATGTGGATCAGAAGTACAGCAGCCAGAACTCAAATTGGTGCCCACAGGGGATGCCTACAGCACAGAGTGGAGGATTGGCCTGCGTGCCACTGTGTCAACCCGTATTTTAATTTTTTAATTTATATAAACAGAAAAATGTAATGTATATCAAATATGTAGTTTTAAGAATATGATGGGCTTTTAAAAACTGTCTTTAAATGAGTAGGTAAACAAACTAGATTTTTTTTCCATCTTAATGTCTTTTCTTTTTAAGATTTATTTATTTTCATTATAAAAGCAGATTTACAGAGAGAAGGAAAGACAGAGAAAAAGGTCTTCCAGCTTCTGATTCACTCCCAAATTAGCTGCAACAGCCGGAGCTGAGCTGATCTAAAGCCAAGAGCCAGGAGCCTCTTTCAGATCTCCCACGTGGGTGCAGGGTCCCAAGGCTTTGGACCATCCCCCACTGCTTTCCTAGACCACAGTCAGGAAGCTGCAAGTGGAACAGCCGGGACACAAACTGGTGCCCAAATGGGCTCCTGGCGCATATAAGGCAAAGACTTCAGCCACCAGGTTACCGCACCAGGCCCCCATCTTAATTTCTAACACAGAAAAGATTGATAAACAGAAGCATAATCCACACACTCAAGAAATACGCAGTAGGACATGGGAGGCAGCTAGCCCCGCCTTGGAGAGTCAGGAAATGCTGCCCGGAGGAGGTCCTCTTTAATAAAGTGAGCGAGCTAAGAGGGATGAGCTGTCCAGAACAGAAGGAACCGCTTCTGTAGAGCCCCAGAGGCGCGATGGACGATGGCTGCATCACAACCCGGATAGCTATTTGGTAGAGCTGGGCAGCACTTTCTGATAACCTAGCTTGTACTGATCATGGAATTGTTTCAATAAAATCGATTGTATATGAGAATACTTTGAAAAGTTCTTGAAAATGGAATTCAAAGATGTTTGGTTGCAGAAATGTTTTAAAATCCATGTTTGTTATGGCATCTTCAAACAGTTCATGGAAACACTTTGCAAAAATTTCTAAACCATTTTGCATCAAAATAAACTTGCCTTTTCGTTTCGTTTTGCCACAAATATTTCTTCCACCTGTAGGTGTGACACAGGGCCCAACATTGTTGCTTGTCTTAAGCAAATATACTACGACTAAGGGAAGCATAAACTGCCATGTTCCGTATTGCGGTGCAGACTCCAGCAGGGACTCCTGGGAGTGTGGTAACAAACATGCAATCAGGAGTTCTAATCTACACTCTGTGATATTTCTAAATGTGAGCCCCAAATTAGACAATCTTTAAAAGACCTTCTCATATTTAAAGGCATTCTAATGAGATAGCTAAGGCCTGATTAGCATTGGAAATCATCACCAGCATAAGTTTTAAGTTTCTTATTATTTATAAATACTCTATTTTCATCCGCGGGAGTGGTAGCTATCAACAGCGATGTGTTTTTGCAGTGGCATGGATTGTCAAGTGGATTCCTCCTTGTCTGCGTGGGCTCTGCCACCCTCACGCTGTGGCCGCGGTGTCCTGATTTTGCCTTTCTGGATGGTTTCAGGGGTATCTTCCTCCTACCGCACTCGGCAGCATCTTTATTCCCACCTGGCGTGCTCTCTGGGAAGTTCCAGGGACGGCATGTCGTCAGAAGGCCAGGCCAGAAGCCAGCACGACTAAGAGCAGGTGCACACTGCAGGCCCTCAGCTGGCTCCATGCTGAACCCTGAGCTAGAACGTGGCTTGGCAGGGTGGGGGTGGTTGTTCTGTCATTGGTTTGAGTCAGAAATGGGGTCTGGTACAACTGGAACAGAAGGCCACAACCTTTGGCCAACAGGCTGATGTTGTGTGATACTGAGCTGGGGACTGCAATCAGCCAAGGGGCAGGGGGCCAGGCCACAGTGCTGCATTTCACAGTGCTTTTCTCAGGATCTCTAGCTCAATTAGAAATTGTGACATACTCCACACAGTGTTTTGCCAAGCAGGTCTTCATGTTGCTTTGCTGGTATATCCTTGCTGTTTTATGTGTCTATGCAATTCATGAGTGCACAGTGGTGGACCTTTGTTCATAGTTTATTATACTTCACGTTCAGGTTTTAACAAAAACAGAAGTATGGCAGGAAAATATGACAAAGCAAGTGAAACTAATTTAAAATGAAGATCCGGTCCTGAAACTGTGGACAATTCTTAAGTCTCCAAAGATTTAAAAATGAATTGGAGGGCCCGGTGCGGTGGCGCAGTGGTTAAGGTCCTCGCCTTGCATGCCCGGGATCCCATATGGGCGCCGGTTCTATCCCGGCAGCCCCGCTTCCCATCCAGCTCCCTGCCTGTGGCCTGGGAAAGCAGTCGAGGACGGCCCAAAGCTTTGGGACCCTGCACCCGCATGGGAGACCCGGAAGAGGCTCCTGGTTTCGGATCGGCATAGCATCGGCCGTTGCGCTCACTTGGGGAGTGAATCATCGGGTGGAAGATCTTCCTCTCTGTCTCTCCTCTCTGTATATCCGTTTTCCAATAAAAAAATAATAAAAATAAATCTCAAAAAAAAATGAACTGGAGCAGCAGGCCTTGCTATGTCTGCTATCCAGTGGGCATCCTTACTAACCTGAGCCAGGAGCCACACTGTGCCCTACCAGGGCACAGAACAGGGAGTGTAGCAGATGGCAGGTGCTTGGTCAGCACTGTTGGACCTCAGCAGGTGACACATGCTGGAGCCACTGCTTTGCTGACCAGAGGGCTGGCCACATGCCTCCCCCAGAGTGTGCAGACTGCAGTGCCACAGCCCTCATGCCCACTCTGAAATGCCCCAGACCTAAGGCAACCCAGGATATGTACTCAAATGAAAAAGTTTGAAAATATTTATGTTATTTGGGCCTGGCGGCATGGCCTAGCGGCTAAAGTCCTTGCCTTGAACATGCCAGGATCCTGTATGGGCATTGGTTCGAATTCCGGCAGCTCCACTTCCCATCCAGCTCCCTGCTTGTGGCCTGGGAAGGCAGTCAAAGACGGCCCAATGCTTTGGGATCCTGCACCTGTGTGGGAGACCCGGAAGAAGTTCCTGGCTCCTGGCTTCGGATCGTTGTGCACCTGCCGTTGTGCTTCTTTGGGGAGTGAATCATCGGACAGAAGATCTTCCTCTCTGTCTCTCCTCCTCTATGTATATCTGAATTTGTAATAAAAATAAATAAATCTTTTTTAAAAAACCACACACACACACACACACACACACACACACAAAGAAAATATGTTACTTGGAAACAGCAGCCCAGTTGTAAATTATGGATGAACATACATATTGAAATAGTAACTCTGGGAGGTACGTTTTCGGCATCTGTCAGAATCACACGTGTGCGTATGTATGCTCCCATGAGTTAGCAGTCACCTCTGATTTTAACCCACAGATCATCTCTGCTGTGGGGAATGCCATTCCTAAACCTTGTTTACCACGGCACGGTTTGGATGATCCAGAGACTGGGAGAGGCCAGCCACAGAGAAGTGCTCATATCCAATGGAACTGTAAGCATTGGGCCAAAGTGATAGGGACTCTCAAGAGCGGTACAAGCAGGATTTAGAGACTCAACCCCACATGCCCATCAACTGATGACTAGATAAAGAAATTACGGTCTATACACTATTCAGACAAAAAAGAAAAAAAAAGCCCTTTGTAACAAAATAGACACAACTGGGGACCATGATGCTTAGAGAAATAAGCCAGACCCCCAAAAGAAAAATAACATGTTTCCTGTTTTCCTTGATTTATAATAACCAGTATAGAGAGTCCCCCAAAACGCAATGCATTTGAGTGAAATTGACATTTTGGTATTTGATTCTTGCTTCAAGCCTTTGTCTGTACGTGGAGGAATAGTCGTTTTTCTACCTACTAGCCATTGAGTTGTGTTGTTTATTTATTAGAGGGCTAAGCTTGTGAGTATAAGGAAAATTGAAAGTATTCATTATAAAAGATGTTTAACCATAAGAAAAGAACAAGGAGGCATGAGAAAGGGAGGGTGGGACGGGCAGACTCACGTGCTCTAAAAACTGGATCTGTAAGAGACATGACATTTATATTTACGCTTTCAGTCAAAAAAGAAGAAAAGGAGCAGATTCCTCACTGTTTTCAAGAATCTGCCCAGTGTGTTTCTGTTGATGGTTTCTTTTCTGTAATCCTCCACAGAGAGGTGGTTCTTTCTTTATCTCTACCTGCTGCAACAAGAAATCAGCCCCTCCCCAAACCGGGGCTTGGCATGGTAGTATAGGAGGCTAATCCTCCGCCTGGAACACTGGTGTCCCATATGGGAGCTGGTTTGAATCCCGGCTGCTCCGCTTCCCTGCTAGCTCCCTGCTTGTGGCCTGGGACAGCAGTAGAGGACGGCCCAAGCACTTGGGCTCCTGTGCCCACACAGGAGACCTGGAAGAAGCTCCTGGTCCTGGCTTTAGATCAGCTCAGCTCTGACAACTGTGGTCACTTGGGGAGTAAACCAATGATGGACGATCTCCATCTTTATTTCTCCTTCTCTCTGTAGTTTTCCTTTCAAATAAGAAAGGAAATAAATAATTTTTTAAAGTCTCCTTCCAGAGGTCTCTTCCTTTCCTAAATTATTCCCTTCACAAATTCTTACAAGTAACAGGGAGCAGTCTGAGTGAGAGATCTATTTAAGTAAAAGAGCCTCCAATAATTAATAAAGGAAGAAGATTATTTTGCCCTTCAAAGGAATTTAATATTTTATATGAAAAATTAATATGTAAAACTGCATGTTAAATTAATTAGTCCCATCATAAGTGAATGTAAACGTGAAACTTAGTGCACTGAGATTATAACTGCAAGATAAACTGATGACAGCGTGTTGTCATACAGATCATTTGAACATCCCCTAGAAGCCGATGAAGGTAAAACCAACCATCCAACAGAATAATAGGGCAAACTTCAGGATAAAAGTGAGGTTCACTGTTGCAGGTGCAGTAGGTTAAACTTCCACCTGTAATACCGGCATCCCGTATGTGCATGGGTGCTGGTCATACCTGTTCCACTTCTGGTCCAGCTCCCTGCTAATGCACCCAGGAAAGCAATGGAAGATGGCCCAACTGCTTGGGTCTCCATACACCCACGTGGGAGACTTGGATGGAGATCCAGGCTCTCAGTCCCAGCTGTTGTGGCCATCTGAGGAGTGAACCAATGGACAAAACACATCTCTCTCTCTGTGTTTCTCCTGCCTGCTCCCCATTTCTTTTCTGGGACACTTCCTTTCAAATACATCATCTATTTTGCCTTTTAAAAGAAACAAATGTTTTAAAAAATGAAGTTAATTTTGAAAAAGAAAAAAAAAAGCAACTTAGAAGATTCTCGAGTTTACAAATATGCATTTCTCTGCCTTTGATGAGCAAAATCTACAGAAATGTTGGCTGTAATCTAGAGAAAGAAGCAACAACATGATATGAGCACCGACTGCTGCCTTTATCTTTGAGGGGGCCAAAGTAGCAGGTGTCACCAAGAGTGAAAATTCTATGTTATCTTTGACTCACTGACTTGATGTGTAGGGTTATGCTCAGACATATCTGATTGTACAAAGAAACACAGATTGCAGCATCATTCGTAATAGACGCCAACAAAGCTCTCCTCAACGATCAGCAGCAGGGCCAAGGATGGGTAAGCTTTGGTAAATTCATGGTGTAGACTACTGTGCATTAGTGTAATCTATTTATCATCAATCCATCTATCTATCTGTCTATCTTTCAGATAGAGAGAGACAAAGATCTCCCAGCTGCTGGTTCACTTCCCAAATCTTCTGACAGCAGGACTGGGCCCCACAGCAACCAGGATCCCCAAACTCCATCCAAGTGTCCTGTGTGCACCTCAAGAACCCAATGATTGGAACCATCATCACTGCCCCTCAGAAAACGGAGTCAAGGGCCGGATCCTGGACTTGAACCAAAGCACTCCATACGGGATGCTCCGGGCACACTAACTGCTGGTTTGGCCTCAGTGTCTAATGCCTGCCCTAAAACTTGTTTGGAAGACAAGGAGGAGCAGGTGGGCATTGTGGAAAGAAGAGGCATCTTCTGAGTCAAGTATGATTAAGCAAGGGCAAGCATTCGGTCAATACACCACTTGGGATGCCCGTATCCTATGTCCGAGTGCTGGGTTCATATTTTGGCTCTCTGTCTGATTCCTGCTTCTGGCGATTGCATATCCTGGGAGCAGCAGGTGCTAGCTCAAGTACTTGGGTTGAGTTGTTTTTAGCCTGACACCCTTGTGGCTGTTGCAAGCAATTGTGGAGGGAAGCACTAACAGAAGATTCTCTCTCTCTCTTTCTCTCTCTCTATTTCCTTTCAAATGAAATGAAAATAACTAATAAAGGAATTTTTGAAAAAAATAGATATGAGGTATTTTGTTTCACCTATGAGGGTTACATTGACTTTTCAAATACACTTATTGAGAGTTAGACTTGCCTGTTTCATGGACATTAAGAAGGACTGCACCCAAACAACAACACAGCATATGAATATTTTCAAAACCTTCTCTAATACCTCATAAATTTTTTCTGTGTCTTTTGTTTCCGTCTCTACTCTTAATTGTCCCATCACGAGCTTAAAATATGGATAAAGACTGATGACTGTTAAATAAATACAGACTATTTCTTGATCCATTTCTAGTGTCACTTGAAATAACAACACAGCACTGGGGACTGAGTTGGCAGGAGATTCACTCAACTACTTCAATGTTTCCTTCTTATTCTTCTTAACCAACATGTCTTCTGTGCTGGCTCCCTTCAGCATCTTTCGTACCCACCACACGGAGTAAGGGTGTCACATGGGAAGGTCACGGATGTTGGAACCTGACCCCCTGAGCTGCTTGTACAGGCTTTCAGCTTACTAGCTCCGTGATGTAGGCTGCATGGTCTGACTTCTCCATGTGCCTGTTCTTCATCTGTCACATGGCAGTTATTATCTACGGTGAACAGAAATTACAATGAAATGAGAAGATATTATGAAGTAAATGATAAAGAAAATACAGCATAAAATGTGTAGGCTGAAGCTAAAAAAAAAAGACATGGAAGAAAATGTATATAACAGAAGGAAAACTGATGGGACTGAGAGAAGAAATTAAACAAAACACACAGAAAATTAGGACTACAGGCAACAATCGATTGCGTGGCTCTCGTGCCCCATCCCTTTTCACGACCCTGAGGACTACAATTCTAGACAAAGGACAAAGCAAACCCAGATACAAGACAGAAGGTTACACAAAGTCCCTGCGGTCTTCATCCTGAACTGGCAATATCACTGTGAACTCAAAACGCATGACATCGCTAAAAAATTATTTTCTATTTCTGTCCACTGAAAATATCCAAAAACAGTGACTAAGAGAGAAGTAATCCCTAATACCCAAGTTTTGGTCTCAACATATCTTTTCCCACTTAAGGAACTTGGGTTCCAAGTTCCGAGGCCTCATATTCACAAAGCAGAGTAGAAATGTTCTGCCAACGATGAGAAAATCAAAGCAGAGCCGTGAATAACAGCTGCAAATTATATTTGTAAAGACACCAAAAAACAAGTAGCTCAGAGCTGGCTATGAGATGAATTCATTATTTTAAAAATTAGTAAATAAAGAGAATCATGTGGCTACCCTTCTTTCCTGGACAAACTGTAGCTTGGGCTAATCAATGGATGCCTCTCATCACAGAAGTCTGCCAAGTTAATAAAGGCTAATAAACCGGGAATATTATCATCTTCCAATCAGCACTGAAGTAATGAACCTGGATCATGATGGGCAGTAGCTGCTGGAATCACAGCACAAGGGTCAACACCTCGTTCTTTGCCTCTGGTTGCAAAAACACAGTAGCACTGTGCAGAGTACCTGCAAAAACAACAAATGTGGATCTGATGGAGGCCCTGGATCTGAAGATCAAGAAACAGAAGCTTCAGGAGATAGAATGAGCACACGTCAGACACACCACAGCGAATATGATCAGCAAGGTCAGTCTCTGTGAAACCGCAGAACAAATGTTTCCACTGTTCAACAGCAAGAACAACAAAATGCAAGGAAAAGAGTTGGAACTCACAAATTCAAGAATTAAGACTGAGCAGTCAACTGAAATACATGCACTACATTTCAATCTCAATTCTTAAAAATTAATATGTGAAAGCATTTGACTTGGGTCAGTTTGATGGCTCAATGAGCTAATCCTCCCCCTGCAAGTATTGACATCCGATAGGAGCACCAGTATATGTCCCAGCTGCTGCACTATCCATTCAGCTCCCTGCTTATGGCCTGGGGAATCAGAGGAGGACGGCCCAGAGCCTTGGGATCCTGCACCCACATGGCAGACCTGGCTCCTGGCTCCTGGCTTTGGATCGACTCAGCTCTGGCCATTGCAACCATTTGTGGAGTTAACCAGCCCATGGAAGATCGTTCTGTCTTGCATCCTCTCATTAAATCTGCCCTTTCAATAAAAATAAATCATTTAAAATATTTATAAATTTGATTGAAGGTAATCGGTACAGTGAAATTTCTAACACTCTCTACTGTTTGAAAATTTCCATAGTAAAATGTTAAAAGCAACAGCAACAACAGAAAAGCACTATTGAACATTGTCCTAAATAAAGCATTGTTCTGAGTACTTTGCATATTTAACCTGTGCCCTGGGCATGAGGTGGGTACTCTCCTCCACTGTACAAATAAAGAAATCAAACGTAAGTGGTTAAGCACCCTGCCCAAAATCACACAAGTAATAAATTGTGGTGTTAGGATTTGGAAACAGACAGCCTAAAACCTCATGTTTTACTCTCTATACAAATGCCCCATCTCCCTTGATGTTGGTGGCATGGTGGATTGGAAAGATGCTGAGGAGGTTAAATTGAACAGACTCTATGCTAAATTGCATAGGAGTTTAAAGACTCAGGGAAGGGTCTAAGACGTGTATGAGGTTTCTGGGTTGAGTCATGGGATACAAGTGGATATTGCTCATGGAGAAAGGCAAAGTGAGAGAGAATCGAGTTTGGAGAGCACTGATGATTTGGGCTTGCGGTGTGCTGAGTTTGAGCAGCCTTTGGGACGTCTGGGTGATTTGGCCTTGGCCGCTGGTAGTATAGGCATTCTTCCACATTAGTTGTTTTCTGGAGCTGTGATCTTTTTCTTTGGATAGGGATGGGAAACTGCTTTTCTAGTTTGGAAGTAGATGGTATTGCAGGTGTCTCCTGCACCTTCTACAAAGCTGCTTTCGCTTCATTGTCCAAGGAATTGGGAGAAAAAGTCCCATCTTCCTTGTTTACTGTATTCCAACTATTATATTAGAAGCTTTCCCATGTCCGCTCATTTGCTCTCCTCTTACTAATGCCACAGTTACAAAGATATCATTTTTTCCATTCTACAGACCTGATGACCAAAGAGCCAAAAGCAGCAGTCAGCTGCCCAAAGTTTCTAAGCTATAAAGTATCAGTGAGTACCCTTAGCTCACAGCCTGCCAGTCTCTGACAAAGGGGGTGCATGCTCATTCACTGTGCAGACTCACACAGAGCTGTTGTGTTGTAATTCTCATTTAACTCCGCGGTAACAGGGCGAACAGGTCAGTCCTGCGCCAGTGTGTGTGCAACACCTCTAACACTTGCTAATCTGCTTTGAAGTGGGAGGGTCTGGGGTAAATGGCAACAGTATGTAACAGCAATGTAACCACATTATCTAATTCTCACCGGGCATATTTTTAGAAATACCTACTATGTGACAGTTGCACTTGCCTTGACACAGTCATTGGAACTGCATTCCAAAGTACATAATTGCCAAGTCAAAGAAGTAAGTGGAGTAAAAGAAAGCAACCACAGACATAAAAGTGATGGTGGTTCAGAAGGACTGCTTAAAAAAAAAAAAAAAAAAAAAAAGGGAAAAAACCAAAACACTAGCCAAGGCTGAGTGATGACTCAAGGACTTTTGGAAAATGCTTGTCACTCTCTCTCCTTCTTCCACGATGAACCTGGGTGCCCGCCTCACCTCTCCAATGGTGACCGGATATCCTGACCAGCTCAGCAGGAAGCCTTTAGTCTCTGTTCCCCAGTGGCTGCAGCTCTCCAAGGGGCAGAGCCCAAGGGCTGCTGGCCAGACAGGCTCTTCATCCCCCTTGATGTGAGCAGGCAGAGGGTGGGACTCAGAGCGCTTGGCTGCCTTGCGGATCCCCCATGGCAGGGGCTCCGGAATGAGCCCAGAGTCAAGAGCATATGACCAGGGAACACTTAAGGTTACTTCGGAAATCCTGGTGTTTTCTCGAACACCTCATTTGTATTCTAATGTCAAAGCTGGATTGATGAACATGACTTGCCATCCAGACCTCTTCGCCCAAACTCCAACACTTTCCCCCACGATCCCCCTGTGCATTCCTGGGACCCAAGCTGCAGTCCAAACCTTGGGTAGACGGGTTGTCGATGCATTTTTACAAGGTCTTCTAAACAAAGACAATAAGAAATCCCCAAAGCTGCATATATTTTCAAAGTCATCGTTGTCACATAAAATAATTTTGCTTCTGTGTTCCCCGAGGAAGTAAACAGAACATTAAGTCACTGTAATCCTGCTGAGTAGCAACAGCACCTTCTCTTTATTCTGTTATGCTGTTCTGCTCAGCATAGCATTAAGAAAAGAAAATCTCTATGTAAGATAATACATCTGTATTCCCTTCATCCCCTGGAACACCACAAGCCAGCACTTTTTTTTTTTTCTTAACCTACTAACTCCTGCAGTGTCGATCCCCAAGACTGGTCAACAGGAGGCTTAGATTTTGCATTTTTGGCGTATTCTTTAAAGGAAGACGATAAAAGGGCTATTTGTGAATAATGGTAAATAGGCCTAAATGCACAACATTTCGCCTCTCTGGGTGGGGTACCCTCAACTTGCTGCTGCAGCCAGAAAGAACATCTGAAAATCCAGCTTTCTCGCGAGGAAGGTTCTAGGGCGGACAGGCCCTGACTGCGCCTTGGACCAGAGAGCCAGCCCCACTCTGGAAATGCAGCCGGATCGTGCGGGTGCGGATGTGGGACGCAAGCGGGGCCCGAGATGGGGGGTAGCCCTGCCCCTCCAGAGCCGCAGCAAGAGCCCTTCTGGTCCCCTAGCCCCTTGGCTCGCGGCTCTGCCCGGACCATTGTCCGCACACCTTGTCCCTCCAGCTTCCGGGCCGCGGGAGAGATGATTTGCTGCGGATGACATCAGCCCTGGGCCAACGGTTGGAAGAGCGGAGCCTGCCACCGCGTGAGGATGTGCCGGGTGGTCCCTTCCTCCTCCTCTTCCTCCTCCCCGGCTCCCTGCCTGGTCTCCATATAAAAGCAGCTCGGCTTCCCCGCCCTCTCTCACTGCCCGCTCCTCTCCGCCTCGCTCGGAGAGGGCGGAGGGGAGAGGCGGCGCGCGGCGCCGGGAGGAGGGGGACGCAGGGGGCGGAGCGCCGACGGCACCTTCGGGGACAATCCTTTCTCCTGCCGCAGAGGAGAGAGCGGAGCGGTCGGAGCGAGGACTGCGCGCAGCTCAGCTAGCCGGCAGGATGGCGACCGTGGTGGTGGAGGCCACCGAGCCAGAGCCTTCCGGCGGCATCGCCAACCCGGCGACATCCACCTCGCCCAGCCTGTCGCACCGCTTCCTCGACAGCAAGTTCTACTTGCTGGTGGTCGTGGGCGAGATCGTGACCGAGGAGCACCTGCGGCGTGCCATCGGCAACATCGAGTTCGGTAAGCGGCTCCCCGGGCGCGTGCAGCCACACGACCCCACCCCAGGGCGCCGCTGTTCCCCTCCCCCCCATCCCGGGCCCCCTCCTTGCCCACAAGCCAGCTGAGTGGGTGTGAGCCCCAGAGGGGGGAAGAAGAGTCTGTGGTAACCTTGAGCATTCTGTCACTGGGCTGGGTCCGCAGCCTTGCGCTACCCATGAAAGGCAGGTGTCAAAGAGGCAGGAGCCATAACAACGCCGCAGCCGCAGGAGGAAAGAAAAGCGGGGTGGGGAGCCCTGACACAGCCACTCCCTTCGCCCCCGCCCTTCTGTCCGTGCCCTCACACCTGGGGCACAGCGAGCATCTCACCGCGGACCGCTCAGCCCCCTAGAAATGCCCTTTCTGGTTTGTGCTCTCCATCCTTCCTTCCTTCCTCGCCACCCCCATGAATCGGCTGGTCCGAGGGCCACGCCCGCTCCCCACCACCACCACCACCACCCCCCGCCTCACTCCCAGGGCGCAAAGATGGAGAGCCGCCCTCGCCCGCCTTCCAGGCAGCGAAGTCCACCTCATCCCCGCCTCTGGGGGCCCCTAGCTGCAGCTTTCGGAAAGGACAATGGGACCCCCAAGTTGCAGGGTGGGGCTGCTGCTTTTCCAAGTCTCATCTTCGGGAGTCAGGGCTGGGGGGGGGGGGAGAAGGGAGGGCCAGCCCCTGGGCGAGGTGCGCACCCGAAGCGCGCTCCGCAGAGGCCGGATAGCGGTTCCCGGGCAACCCAGGGCGGGGCCGCAGCCTTCCACAGCGCCAACCGACCCGACCCGATCCGGCCCGACCCGGCCCCACCCGCGATGTCGCAGTGCCCCCACCTGCCCGCCGCACCTGTCCCCCGCACTGCGGTACCCCCATTGGGCGCGGCGAGCCGGCCGTGCGCCCCCGCGGGGGCTCAGAGGCTTGGGCGCGCTCCTCGCCCCCTCCTCCTCCTCCTTTCCCTCTCTGCCCGGCTTTTTGTTGCCCTCGGGCCCCCGGGGCTCTCTGCCGGCCCTGCCCTGCCCTGCCCTGCCCAGGGGGCCGCGGGGCGCCGCAGCCAGCGCCCTATTCTCCTGGGGGGTGCTGGAGCGGCTGTGCCGGGAGACACCGGCTGGTGGGCGTGGTGCAGTCCGCACTGCGGTCTCTACGGCAGCCCGAGGCGGACAAAGGGCGTTGAGAACGTAGCCCTCGTTCCCGCTCCCCAAGCAAAGACGACAGAAAAAAAAATCTCGCTTTTTTTTTTTTTTTTCCAAAAACAGAAATGCTGGAGTTTTGGCCTCTTGGTTTGGAAAAGGCCATTGGTCTCGGGAACAAAAGGTTGCTTGGGTGGGGACTGGAACTGCTGGTCTGGTTCTTTTGTTTAACTTTAAAGCTGTGCTTTTCCCTTTCAGCTTAAAAAAAAAAAAATGTGAGCAGAAAGCCTGGATGGTATTTCATTTGAAAAAATCCAGAGCAAGAGCCGTTTCAATAGAGAAATGGCTTGAACAGCCGATAACCCTTCGTTTTCCAACTATAGGTTTTTGAGCAGATGTGATTTAAATTAGGTGGATTTTTTTCTTTCTTTTGGTCCCCGATTTTTTTTTCCTGAAAATTCACTTGTCCCGACTTTGGGTGTGGCCATTGTGGGGGATGAATGACTTTGGATTTTTTTTTTCCTGTCATCCTTGGTCAGCAGCATTGCTGACAGATGACCACATCTGAGCAAGTGCTTTTCTAGCCATAAAGTCTGCACGCCCCCATCCCTCCCCACTCCTGTCCCAGGAGGTGCCCGGAGAGGGGTTCGGTCCCCCGTTTCGGAAAGGGGGATCTGAGCGAGGCTGGCAGGCTCAAGGTCACCGCAGGCGTGAGCGACTGACAAGTGCGGTGCTGCAGCGTCACTCTTTCCCGACCCTGTCACGTTGTGCGGGTGGAGGCAGGCGGACATCAGAGGCGGATCTTCACGCAGCCGAGCTGGCCTCTGTAGTCATCCACTTGTGGGCAGCGCCCCTTGCCGGGAGCCGGTTCAACAGTCACCTGGCAACCGTCATTATCTCGCTGCTTTGTGGCTCAGCTCATCTGGCTCTTAGTGCCCGCGTTCTCCAGGGGGTTTGTTCAGGCGGCAGCCCTCCGGCTTATTCTTTAACACACTGTTGCAGGCCTCAGGGATAACATTCGGATTTGTTTCCCTGGCTTAAAAAAAATTAAGGAAAAAAAACATCGGCTCAGTGTTCTGTGGCGGTCCGCACCTTCCACCCCCTGGAGCTGTGGAGTTCAAGTGGACTCACCTATGTCACCCAGCTCAGGAACAACCTTTCCTGGAATCCCGAAGCCCCCTGGGTGATCCCTCCGCCTTCCTGAGTGTATATTCCCTCTTTTGGTCAGGTGTTTGCATGGAACTCTTGAAATGGCTGTATCGATCCCATTAAGCAGCAGCTAAGTGAGTGAGCAAGAAGCCATTTCCTTCCGCACGCTGATAACAGATGCTGCTCTCCCTTGGAGATGGCTCCCTTGGGTCCTGGGGTCTGGATGTAGTTGAAGCCACAGAGCTCCTCTGAGGCTAAGATGACTTAGCAGGCAGGCCAGCAGGCAGGACTCAGCAGGCAGGTGCCAGCTGGGTCTCCTGCAGAGGTCACGGCTGCTGCTGTAGCTGCTGGTGCCTGCGGGGCCGCTGTGTGAAGCTAGATGGAGCTGCTCCCGGGGGCTCAGCCCTGATGGTGCGCTGCAGCCTGTTCTGCATCAGTTAGCCTTGCTTCCTGGGCCCCTCCTGGGCTTCACGGAGACGCAGGGGCCTGGGAGACCCTGGTGACTTGGATTACCCAGGGCTCCCTGGGAAGTCTAAGAAATCATAATGACAAGGAAGATGATGGCTGCACAGTAACCCACAGGCTGAGTGGATATTTAGTATTCGAGTGGATTCTTAGTAAATGCTCTTGAATCCAAGCTAGAGGGAGTTATTGTTGCTTTCTCAACCGCATTCATACAGCCAGGTGTAACAATGGTTTCCTCCCACGGAGCTAGCTTTATTGATTTGGTATCACAGGACTTCATTCCAAACCTTGGACACAACCAACAGTCACTGTTCCTTGGGGTCTCCTTTGCCCCCTCGCTGATTCACCTGCAGGAGAGATTCAAGATCGTCCTTCCTGCAGTCAGACCTGGCAAACTGTTCTAGAGCCTTGTGCAAGGACCTGCCTTTCTTTGGTTTATTTCCTTTCTTTCAGAAACTAGAACATATAAGGAATGCTAAGGGGCAGTTTGAGATTTTTGAAGCGTGTCATTTTGCCTTGGTTGAACACTGGGAATCAGCAAGCTTTGTTCATGAAAGGATAGATGTTGTAACTTGTCGTGCCCTGGATTTTTAGCTGTAGTTTCAGTTGATTACATTGTAACATGCTGATGTCCCTTGATGGACTGTATTCCCTCTGAGACAGTAACCTAGGAAAGATCTGGCATCTAATTTTCATTTTTCTTTCATTTCAAACCATACCAAAACCATCCTTGGGGGGAGTCAATGAGATGTTAAATCACTTATATTTTTCAAAGTCCAGAAAGAGGATTCTTTGCTTCACGTTGCTTCCCTGCTATTATCCACTAAGGGCTCTGTGGGTCAAGTTGAAAGACAAGCCAGTCCCCAACCTTCAGGTCATGAAGTTGATGGTTTGTGGTTCGTCTTGCAGGGCTTATTTTAAAAAGCAAGTTGCAACTTCCAGGTCAGTAAATAATATTCCATTGCTTTCCTTTGGCGTCTATTGTAAAAGGTCTTGTAAGGTTTAATGATGAGCAGTGCTTTGAAACTGTCAGATCTCTGGATAAAATCTATTGTTTGTACTGCATATAAACACATGCAGCTGTTGGCTTGTTTTAAGAGCAGGAAAAGTAGGAAGTAGCCTGTGAGAAATGAAACCTTCCTGAACTTCGCATTCCCTTTGTTTGTCTCAAGTTTATGATTCTAATCTGATTCCAGATCATTTTTTTTCACTCCATTTTGCAAACAAAAGCCAATGATTACAGGTTGACCATTTTGAGATTTGAAAAAAAAAAAAAAAGAATGTAAGCAGCCTCCTTCTCACTGTGGACAATGAAATCCCACAAAAGGACCTCAATCTGTCAGAGAAAACCTGTGTGCCAGCCACATGCACATCTGACTGCACAAGGGCTTCTCATTGTGCTGTCTTGGGCCGGCTGTCTCCTTCAGGAAACGAATGGATCTCAGCTGGCCTTTCACAGGGAGATGCTCTTCCTTTGTAATTGTTGGTTTCATTGAGGCTACTGCATCAGGCTTGCCGGAGCAGTAGGCTGGGAGCGCTCCAGCCTATGCACGCCAGGATTCCTGACTCACTGTCATTTTTCACTCTGGGTTGCTCTGTGCTGCCTCTGCCCCCTACCTTTTCTTTTTCCTTGTCCATCTGTAAATGTCAGGAGCTGGGGTGTCTCCTCTTTGTGTGCGGCTACCCCTTGAGGTCAGGGGAGTGAGAAGGAGCAAGATCCTTTGTTATCCTCCATGTCACGCAGGATAGCTCGAGAGACCACCACCTCTTCCGGGGCTG
The DNA here is from genome assembly GCF_017591425.1 of Ochotona curzoniae. Lineage (NCBI taxonomy): Eukaryota > Metazoa > Chordata > Mammalia > Lagomorpha > Ochotonidae > Ochotona > Ochotona curzoniae. The sequence goes on along the minus strand of NW_024465655.1, from coordinate 287,681 downwards.
GGCCATGGCCGAAGGGTCTGCCCTTGCAGCATGATCCATAGGTAGTTTTCTCCCCCACTAGGCTAAGCCAGAAAGGACCACAGTCCTCTTAGAATGTGGGAGAAGTAAGGCCTCAAGGGAGGGCATTGCAGAGATCAACAGAAAAAGGCCAGCGGTGTCTCGTGATGTTTGTGCCCCCATCAGAGGCCAGGCTGACCGGATGCTGAGAACCTCTTTGCCAACTCGCCAGGAGTTAACCATCCGTTTAGAGAAAGGAGGCTGCGGGCAAGGCCAGTGAGGATAGCGCTCAGTCCCCTGAGCCTGAGCCACCGCTGGCTGCGTTAGGGAGAACCCTGGGATGAGCCATGTTCACTGCCGCTGGGAAACACGTCCAGGATGAGAAGGTTGGAAGAATGCTGGTTCTAAAATCAGTTCAAGAAGTGGCCTGATTCCAAAATTTCCTTTCCAGCCACAATAAATAGCAGTCCCCATTGTAACCTTGATTTTCCAAGTGCTATTGGTAATTGTGCATTGTTAAGAACTAATTTGGCTGGAAAGTGTTTTCTTAAAAAGAGAATCCTAAGTTTTTCTTGTCACAGAGGTGTGTGTAAAGGAGAAATAATTATACTGCATACTTACTGGCGCACTTTGAAAATTACTGAGTGGGTGTCTCCTTTAGCACTTATCCATTGCTAAATTACAAATATAGATGGAAAGAGCCATTGCTTGTGCCATGACAGACTCATTGAAGCCAAAGGAGAAATTGGCCACCGACAGGTCTAGGCAGAACCTCGGATGGAGTTGTTCAGATAATGCGGCCATTTAGACGTTACCGAGCACAAAGACAGAACAATCATATGAATGTCATTTAAATACATGTGTCTTGTTATTAACTTATTGACCTAGCCTGACAAGCCAGAAGACAGAATGGAGCTCTGATCTGCAGCATGGACTCACGTCAACAATACTAATTAAGCAGCTCAGACGGGCGCCCAGCGATTTTTCACTCGAGGCGCGTATAGATAGTGTATATGTTGAAGTAAAATATTCTAATGAATTCAGACCTCTCAACCTGTCAAGCTCTCCATGAAACAAAAAGACCCCATTTGTCATCTCTGCAAGTGAAAAGAGCCAGGGAGATCGCAATATGCCTTTCTTGTTCAGATTTCAGTACTCCATTAAGCATAGATGCAAACCGAGGCCATTAATGTTTCTAGGGAGACCCATAAAATGGTCCCTTCTAATTGCGTCTCTCTTTAGGAATCTCAGCTTTTTCACACCTGAGTTCTTCCCATTATTCAGGGGAGGAGTTTCTGTTTAATGGACATGCATCTATCTAAACCTACCTCAGGATCGCAAAGGCCTTCGGTGTACAAGCTGAAGATCTTTCTGATACGCACTAAGTGGAGTGTCCGGAAGCTTTTCTGTAGCTTAGGCATCTTGATTCTTTACGTGACAGGAAGGCTGCGTAAAACACACGGAGGTCTGTAGAGACATGCATGAAGGATTGAGAGCTGTGTTTAAATAACATATTACCGTCTCTACTCCCAAGCCATTATGTGCTATGAGTGAATGAAAGCTCAGAAATGAGTGGGTGCTTATCGGGAGATGATGAATCTGCCGTGGTACTCAGAGGCTCAACCCCTTGTCCTCAGGAGACATGAAATATAGACACCTAGTTTGTCCTATACGAGGGCACAAGCATAGAAAGATGTATTTTTATTTGGGAAAAGGATAATTTTAAAAGAGCAATTTTGTGGAAATGTCGTAATAACCATTTTGTATAGTTTAAATATTCTTTTACGTGACATAAAATATAATTTTATGCACATTGATACATGATTGCTATCATACATAAAATGCAATTTTATGTGACATATCTGTTTATGTATATATCATAGATTTATGTATGCACACACACACAGGCATCCCAGAGTCCTGGGGTGTCCCAAGCTCCCCTGGCTTGCTGTGCTGAGCTCTGCTTTGGGAGGACAGGAGAGGAAGAGGAGGGAGAAAGAGTGCAGAGAAGCCGACGAGCGCAGGAACCGCCGTTGCTATGTTTCTGATCTGTGCTGCGCTCAGCCCAGAGAAAGGAGGCATGACATCCCTGGCCCCCGACCCCATCACAGTTTTGTAAAGTGCGGTCACTGGCCACAAGTCTTTACCTCTGGAGGAAAAAAAAAAAAGTTCTATACAAGGAGCCATTGTGAATGAAGGAGCTGCCCGCCACCCTGTTCAAGCGAAAGCTCCCCTGACCTGTGGGCCAAGCCTGGAGGGCTGGTCCAGCCTCCTTAGCCAAGCTAACACAGGTATCAGAAGGATACCCGGGGAGGGAGGGTGAGAGATCAAGGTCAAAAAGCTGGGTGGGCATTTGGCTTTGTGGTTAAGGTACCCGAGTCCCACTCTGGAGCTTCTGGATTTGGTCCGATCCCTGGCCCCGGATTCTAGCTCCCCGCAGTGCAAAGCCCTCCAAGCAGGTGATGCCCCAAGTAACTGACTTCCTACCACCATGTGGGAACCATGGAGCTCCTGGCTCCTGCCTTTGGCCTTGCCCAACCCTGGCACTTGGACAGTGATCCAGAAAGTTCTCTCTCTTTCTCTTTTGTTCTTGCTCTGTCTCTCAGCCTCTGAAATGAACATTTGTGACCACCAATGGGAGGGGCAAAGTAATGAAATTAAGCATGCACACAGACCGTCAGTTGGAAACCCAGGCCTAGGTTTGAAGGCAGCTCACTGTGCCCCCCTGCCTTCATTCTAGGATTTTTCCCACCTACAGTGGCTCCTGGGAGAGCTAGAGACTAGTCTGGTGGCCTTTCAGCCACAGAAGAACTTGCCATTGTCCTGCCTCTTTTATTGCTTCCCTGGAGGGAAGCCTGTCATTTTCCTAATAACTGTTTTCTTTTTACTCTTCCAGGAAAGCTGCATTTACAGTTTATGAGGGCAGAAGGTCACCCCACATTGGTGGTCAGCCCTCCCTTGTGGCCTGTTGGGGAGACCTCCCCTGCCCTCCCATTTTGCCGATGCCCTCTGCTTGTCACCAAGCCGTGTCCTCACCTCGCCAGGCTGTGGTGACTCCCCAGAAGCCCGTCAACTCTGTTCCTTTCCCTCCTTAGGAATCCGATCGTGGGACACGAACCTGATCGAGTGCAATCTGGACCAAGAACTCAAGCTCTTTGTATCGCGACACTCTGCAAGATTCTCTCCTGAAGTCCCAGGTGAGGAGTCTGCTCCATGTGAGTCAGCTGAGAGCTGAAATGGTGAGGGTCCAGCCGCCAGCCAGAAAGCTCTGCCTGGTACATTCAGAAGGCGTCTTAACCTGTTGCTCAAGGGTTCTTTGTGCTTGGTATTCTCTGTCAGGCTAGCCAGCAGCTGCTGTGTGGGTTACCCGTTTTGTGGATTCTTGCTGAGAAGTTTGGAAATTGTAGGGTAGTCCCTTCTTTTCTCCCTCCTTTCTTCTCTCTCCTCTTCCTTCCTTTCTTGTTTTTTACTGTACTCCAAGCTCAAAAAATTGCAAACCATTTCAATATCACTTCTATGCAAATGAAGTTATGAATACAAGTATAATGCCACCAGAATCCACAACTCCCTTCCCTTCTAAGGAACCATTGGCTGCATTTCAAAATGAATTATACATCATCATTACATGATCAATACCTCCCCCACTGTACTGTCACATGCTTTTTCTTTTTTCTTTTTTTTTTTAAATAAAATGTGGGTAAGAGTCTTGTATTCCAAACTGCTGTTAAGATAGCCTTTTGGAGGTAAATGTGCGGTGTAACATGTTAAGCTGTAGTGTAGGATGCCATATCCCAATATGTGGAGTGCCTGGGGTCAGGTTCTTTCTGTGTATCTGCTTTTGATCCAGCTTCCTGCAAATGCTCCTGAGAAGCAGCGTAGGATGGGTCTCCATGTGGGAGACTCAGCTAGCATCCCTGGCTCCTGGCTTCCAAGTCATGGGCAATTGGGGAGTGAAGAAGCAGATGGAAGACCTTTGTCTCTCTCTCTCTCTCTCTCTCTCTCTCTCTCTCTCTGCTTTTGAAAAAGAAAAAAAAAATTCATAACAAACTTTAATAAATAGCCTTTCTTCCAGAGATGAAAAAGACTACTAACAGCGTAATTAAAGGTAAGGACATATGCCAGGTGCTGTGGTATTGAGCCACCTTGCACGGGCTGTGCTCTCTCCCGTGTCTGGTGCAGGGGGCAGGAGCATGTGTTGGCACCAGCACATCTGCTTCAACAGTGACCCATCTTTCTCCTAGTTGGTCACATTCGATGATTGTAAGATATAGTTTTTAGCCCCTAAAGAGTTCCCAACCTGGGATAAATTTCTGAAAAACTTCCTCTTTGATCCTCAGGGACACAGCTTACATTGAATATCCTATCACTTAAATGTGATGTAACATGTGGTAAACTCCTGAACACATGCTTTTGATATGGGATTGCTAATCTTATTGGCATTGCTATGACATCAGGGTAGGGTACAGCCTTTTCTGACTGATTGGAACACATTCCATTAGCCTTATATCTTCTTAGATTTGAAACCACTTTTTGTAGAAGATCCTTGCCTCCATATATCATACTTGGCAAGGGGTTACATCCCAAGGGGACTGTCTTGGTTCTTCCTTTTGAGTTTGACATTAGAGTAAAATTTCATACATTTCAGCTATTCACATAAATTGTGGCTTTTAAGCAAGGAATTGAATAAATGTGCTAAGAAAAATTTAGCAAGAAATGGTTCATTGAAAGTTAAACTTCGCTGCAAAGCCATATGAAAAAAAAATAAGCTTCTAACAACTTTGCATTGAGGGAAAAATAAAAGCAAAACCAGGGAATGAACCAGGGATTAACAGACAATACATAATTTACTAAGAAAATATATACTAGGAGAGTCTTTTGTTTCTGTTGGGTTTTTTTTTTTTCTGTCTTGCAAAATCTCCTTAATTTTTAAAAGCCATCTTCACAAAACAAAAAGGAACTGTCCATTTTAAAAAGGTATGCCTATTTCAGAATGTAGAAGCCAAGCCTTTATTCTGTCCCTGTAGGTTGTTCTCATTTTCTGATTATGCCTTTTTGTTATGACTTTGCTTTTCTGTAAGAAAATCCTGTGGTTCAAATTGCTTTTATTGTATTTGGACTGATGTTATAAAACAATGCGAGTGGATTGCAAAATGAAAGGTTGTAAGAATTGCTGAAGAAAATTAACTGTTTTTGGACCAAAAGGCTTTATACTAACTACCCTTGGGGCTTATGAAGTTGAAATCCCCCTCAACTTGAGGTCACTACCCCCCATTTTTCTCTCTTTCCGCCCTCTTCCACCCACACAGTACACACTAGGTTGTGTCAGTGCCACTGGCTGCTGCCTTTGGAGACTAGCCACAGGGCACGCTTAACCCTCTCATCAACTCCGGAAAGAATTTGTCTTGGGACTTGGCCCTCTGCAAACCTTTGAGTACCCAACACTATACAGGACCCTCCTTCTCTGCAAGGAGTAGGTCTTGTGGTGCTTCAGTGAGGAGACCATACAGGTCTCTAACCGAGGCTAAAATTCACCTGTAGTATCCCTAACCCAGTGTTTGGAGTGAGAGGTGTTTCTGAATATGGAGATTTTCCATTTGAAAACATTTGCATAGTCTTTATTTGTTGAGCACCCTAATCTCTGATCTAAAGATGCGGAATGCTCCCCAGTCCTTGAGGCTGAGCCCTAGGCGGTAAAAGCGTGTGTCAGCTCCACTTTCAGGTAAGTGCTTTCTGGGGAAAAGAGATATTACTGGGCCAGTGCGCAAAACTCGGGCTGTCATTTCTAGATTGAGTCTCACACTTTCATCCTATATAAACAAACTGGGGGAAAAAATTTGAAGTTGTTTTCGGGTCTGGTGGTCTCTTTGTCACTCACTTGGAATTTTGTAACAGCAGATTCGTGTAATCCAATTTCCCCAAACACGGATTTAGCTAAACCCCTGTGTTTGAAGTTTTCATAATTTACATTAATGTAGAATCAAGAAATAAGATGAAAACTGGATCCCTTAAAAAAACAAACCCACTTGTTCCATTAGTCTAAAAATACTTAAGGTGGGCAAGAGTTTGATGAGCACAAAGCTGTCACTCCCTTTATTGTACGCTTATATTCTTGTCATAAGAGAAGACCCCCGAACAGTCGCACACACACCCCAACCTAAAACCTGGCACTTGGCATCCAGTCCAGGCTGCAAGCACGTGTTTAGTTCTTATATGGAGGTTTGCTTGTGAGTCAGCAGAATTACAACAAAATAAGCCACTTCCTGCCCTGACACAAGTAGATCAGATTGCCCTTCCATGTTGGTTATCACACCTTTTGTTTGTAAGAATTAGCACTCAGACAATACCCAGGACGGCCTTGCACTGCAGCTCACAGGTTGTGCCAATGGCATAGCCAACTTTATTCACTTGTACTAGTTTTTTTCTTAACTCGGATGGTTTTGAGATTCAATTTGGTCTTGATTCAAGACCATTCTGAATGTTTAGATGATCATGAACAAATAGCCTCCTCTGAGTAGTTAAACTGTGGGTGAATGCTTTGGCTACCCAAGGTGGTGATGCTGGAATAGGCGTGGGTGGGAGGTGCTCCCCACCCGACCTGCTGCTCTCTGGAAGCTTCCGTTTTGAGATCTTTACTTCTTCCTACTGTATTTCTTGGCATGGTGCAGCATCGATTTGCATACAGGTAACTCAGCAGACACCAGCCCTGGCTATTGCCAGCTTGTCCATGCCTTGATGGAAAGCTGCTCTCAGCCACACCCGGTGGCTCAGCCAGCATGGTTTTCTTGAGCAAACACTTTGCAGTGTGACACTCAAATAGAAGTTCAAAGAGTTCAAAGTTTCAAAAGAGAGCAACCATCTTGTGTCTCCTACTTATAAATCCAAACACCATGATATAATTTTATATGTGTTTTTATGCATTAATTCTGTTGGACAAAAATCAATTTTGTGTCTCCTCAAGAAATTATACCTTACTTAGCGTATGTGCTAAGGAAAACAACAACAGGATTAGAAAATGAAATGAATTCTAACAGCACAGTGACCCTATGCACATGTGCATAGTCCAGTTCCCCACTAGCAACATAGACTTAGCATTAAGAGTGTGGATTCTGGAGCCACGGTCTCAGTGCTGGAGCCATTCTGCCTTTTGATGTGACCATGTGACATTGGACATGGTATGCTGTGTCTCAGTTTTGTTGTCTGTAAAGTGTGGGGGGGTTACTTTGTAGAGCTTGCCTGAAGTGAATTCACGTGTGTAACATTCTCCCACTCAATGCTGACCACATGGCAAGCAAAGGCAAACTGGGGTGCGTGTTATCTCCTTTGTTGCCAGATGATTGGCCCTGCACAGTTGGTGATCGTTATTGCCTGTGGGAAATACTGGGTTTGTATATTTGGTTGACTTCTTTTTTCCATGATCAGTTTTAATGTGTCTGAATATTTCACCAAGGGCGGTTGCCAACAGCATGGTTGAGAGACATGAGGCAGCGACACCGTAAGCGCAGTGAAGGTCGCCTGCGCAGGAGAGCAGGGAGGTGATGTCTCGGGGAGCTGACCGAGCTGAGTGTGGGTGCCCAGCCCTGGAGAAGTGAATCCCTCGCTGCTTGTGCTGGGGTTCCACTGTGTGGGGGGATCCACCTCGCTGTGGGCCCTTATTCCTGGGTCACTTCTCCCACCCAGCTCAGTCGCTTTATTTTCTCTTCAACTCTCTCCAATCAACAGGTGACTGTAGACTTCCAGTTTTAAGAAATTGAGATTCTGATGGTTTGTTTTCTTAGCTGGATCAATAGACTTTGGCATATTTACCATTTTTGTCACTAGTTTTGTAAGCCCAGATCACATTCAAAAATCTTCATGAAATATGATTGACGTTAGAGTGCATGGCTGGGCGGATTTCTTTAAGAATCCACGCCTCCTTCAGAGAAGATAAACAAACCACAGCTGAGTATCTTTGGATGTGTGCTGGGTGACTGCTAAAAATATCTTGCCTAGAGATGGCCCTGCTTGTGGCAAATTCAAATCCACCCTTTGGATTCCAGTCATGCGAGTCCCCTCCCCGCTTTGACATTAACAAGGCAAGATGCTGCAGCTAGCATTTGCCAGTAGAATGATCAGGCCCAAGTGCGCTTAGAAAAGGGTCAAAGACTGTTTGTAGTGATCTTTCTCTAGTCTAGACTTGAGTGTTTAGTCTGTCATTGTGTAGAATTAGAGCTTAATTGTATGTGCCCAGAATACAACAGCAGCTCCATGACAGGGAGTAATGAATACGTTTCCAGTGCTGTACCCAGCGTTCAAATAATAAAGCACACAAATCCATGTGTGTTGTATTCAGGAGCTGACTTAACCCTCAGGGGTCCTACGACTTCAGAGGCAAAGCCCACCACTGGAAGCCCACGGTTTCCCTGTCGTAACTCCACATGCCCAGGGCTGTGGTACCTGCCCCCTTGCTCACACACACAGCCTGACTCGTCTTTTATCTTAGGTAATGTGAGGAGTCCTGATGTTTGAGAAAAAGAAAAGAAAATAGCACATCACCTTCTGGAGCAACCATCCCTGAGTAGTTGAACCTGCGGGGAGGTCCCCACTGTGCCCATTGGAAAGCAAATGCCTGGTCTCTCTCCACCTGGCACTTTCCTTTCCACCTGCCTTCCTGGTTCTTTTGCAGGGGTCAGAATGATCTGCACTACCCCCCGACTTCCTGCTTCCTGAATGCCTCACCCTGCATCCCTGTGAAAGCGTGCAGGGGCCACACTGGAGGAGGAGGGTGGTGAGGAGTTGTGTAGTGTGCATGGCACACAGTGTCACAGGTTTATATCTCATTCACCTTTGAAATCTGGTCATTTTTTTTCCTATTGGCATCTTTGCACACTCCAATTCCCCCTAGGAAGTGCAGGTGTGTCCCACAGAAAGGAAGAGCATGGTTTCTCATAGCATGTTGAGGTGCCTTCACTCCATCAGGGTGGCTAATGACTGCCCACTCAGACTTCCCTAGAAACAGCTATTATTCTCGCCACCCTGGCTTTTTTTTTCCCCAAAGTGGAAGGGATGCTTCAATCCAGCAGCTATAATGCCTCTGAAGCAGTTCCTAATAGCCACTGTGAAACCACTCAGCACGGACAAGCACAGGCAGGAAGGTGGCAGAAAATTGGCTGCCTGGGCCCAAGAGCCATTTTAGGGAATGTCAATAACCCCTCCATTAAATCCAACTGAGTGCTTTCCCAAACAGCAGCCAATGTTGCTAACTGTTGCTAACCGAGGACACCACCTTGTGCTGAGCCATCCACACTTTTGTCTTCATTTGCAGATACGGAATTCAGCCAGGCGCTTTCTTTTTGTAGATTCTTTTGCAATCTGATTTTTAAAACACACAACCGCTACAGACAGTGGAATCTCGCTCTCCCTTTCCTTTTCTCTGCCAACCCTGGGTGCTTCTCTCTGGGGGCATTTTGCCTGGCATCCATCGGTCCTGTGCTAGAAATAACTGCATCATCAACTAGATGAAAACGCAACAGGGGCAGCAAGCCTTGTGAGTGCTCGTTGATAAGCAAGGCGTTGTGAAAGGATGCATGGAAGAATATGATAGCCTTACTATGAGAACTGAGGAGGGCAAGTGAGCTTGTTCGTAGCTTTAAAAAGATATGGTGCTATTTAACAAGAGTGTTGATCTACTTTCCAAAGTGTGTATGTGTGAGAGAGCCAAATTCCTGAAGATGTGGAGTTGGGCTGGAAATCGGAGCAGCATCCTGGGTCACATTTGGATTGTTTAGTGACAATGACAAAGGTTAGTTACCCAGGTACCAGCACTCCTCCCCCAGCTGCTACCCAGGCAACGACCAAGTATTCCCAAACACCCTGCTCCAGGGTTGGCCCCTTTGTTTTCTTGGCTCTGATCTAAGGGTAAATTGGGTTGTGTGAAGTCTGATTTCCTTGGTCTTAGGGACTTGTGAGACAGAGGTGCCCCTCAGGGAAGCACACTTTAAAATGGACCAAAGGACTAAGAGAAATTAACATGAAGACAAAGACAATGTTATTTTAATAAACTCTTCTACCCTCTGTGGTTGACACTGCTGAAACAAACGCGCAGGAAAAAAGGCTCCGTAAGCAAGGAAAAAGCAGATGCTCAAAGCCATCCTAAAGAGAGCCAACCCTAATGTTTGCGACACACTGTTCAAGAGCATCCCAAGGGAAGTCCTCTAAAGCCGCACTTGGCTGGTGAACCTGCCAGGTCTTTCCTAGTGAAAACAGGGGTCAGTGGATCTGAGAGTGAGCAAGCCGCTGTTGAGCATTTTGGTCCCAATTCACAGCTTGCAAATGGGTGACTCACATGCAGAGGGAACAAGACATTTGCACGCCACAGCACCAACCACACTGCTCTGTGCACCCGCTGCTTTCGGCCTTGGGAAGTGTCAGCTGGTAGTGGTGTCCCAAGGGGGGATGTTAATATGATCATAGGAAAACGAAAGAGCAAATACATGCTGCCACCCAGGTGGACTGTCCTTTCTTAGTGGGAGTCCCTTTGCTATTTGAAACGCTCGTCACCTTTGCCACTGGGAGCTCTTCCCAGGCAGTTTTGACTTGGGAAAGGCCATGGAACAGATGTGAAGATCACTTGGTGGAATTCCCGCCTGTGCAGAGATGGTGTGGCAACAGCTCTTTCATCTAGAATTCCAAACACTTTCTTGGTCCCAGTACTAAGAGGTTTTGGAAGTGTAATTCAATAGGAAATAGGGGCCCCACAAGATGCTCAAGTGCCTCCAAGTTGTGTGTGTGTGCGTGCGTGTGTGTGTGTGTGAGAGAGAGAGAGAGAGAGAGAGAGAGAGAGAGAAAGCAAATACCGTACTGGCTTCTAATCCATTGTCAAGGAGATAATCTTTTCACATTCTTTGTGAAGCTCTATGTCTTTTGAGAAGGTGCCCTGTTATCAGCCCATCTCTCATTAAGTATTTATGTTGCTGCATCAAGGCACCATTCCAGCCCCCTGGCTCCGCAGGCCTAAGGAAGATGTGTAAGTAAATCCTGGCACCAGAGCTGTTTATGGTTGAGTATGGAAATAAGGTGACCAACAGAGCAAGCCAGTCTATTATTAGGTGCTGAGTGAGAATTTGACAAGGGGACCTTCCATATATTCTGCTTGCTTGCTCGGGTGCCTTAAAAAAATATAGATGATGAAAATATGCACTGAGATTGTAGTATCTATACAAATTGGGGTATAAAAAGAATAAATTCTAATGCATCGAATCCTCCTGTGGGCAGGGAATTTTGATTGAAAGTGTTCCCTTGTTTGGAGCTGCCTTGAAGTCCTTAGCTTTGATGATGAACAGATTAGATAGATGGTGTAAAGGTTTATCCTGCTGTCCTGTGAGAACAAAGCTGCTGGAGCAGGTACATAAGCATCATTTGAAGATTGTCTTTGAGAGCTGGAAATTTGTAGAGTGTCACACTCAGAAAATACCAGGGCACAGCTGTGCAAGGGAATGGGTTTATGGAAATAAATATGACATCATTGGTTCACTGCCCAGAGTGCCCGATTCAGCTGCTTTTATTGAGGAGGCAGGAAGTGGGTGCCCAGCCTGAGCTGCTTCCCAGGATCACCTGTCCTTCACCCCCAGGTCAGTCCTGGAAGGCTGCCTTGCCCACAGTAGCTCTGAGCCCTAGCTGAGACCCTCAGGGTACCCTCACTGTTCTCTGGAAAGTTGCCAAAGGCTGTTTCCTTCCTGAACAATCAAGGGGTTGACTAGATCAGAACATCTTCCTCTGGTGGCTCTGCCAGCCATTGTTCTGCAAAAACATTAGCAGATAGTCAGTGTGAAAAATATTCCATGGTCAGAGGAGTTTGGGAGCTGTGGCATGCACAGTCCTGTTATGAGAGGAAGCATAAAGTAGTTGTGCCTCAATTTATTTGTGTTAGCATCAATTTCCTTAACCTATTTGACAAGTCCCTTCTGCCACCTCACCATGGAGCCAGATTTCTGCAAAACCCAATTTGGGCTTAAAGAATGTATTCCGTGAAGTTTTTGCTACCTTGCCTTATCCCTGAAAGGTAGACTTGGATCTACTCCATGAAACTTAAAGTAGCTTTCAACCCATCGCCTGGGTCTGGTGAAATAATTTCATTTAGAAAATCTGCCTCTCCTGTCTATTAAGAGGATGAATTTGGGGAAAAGTGCATGGCTTTGATGTTTTGGCTGATGTCTTGGTTCAAGGATTCCTTGCACTTGGCTCTCCCCTCTGTCTTTACCATTGAGCCTCCTCTCCTGGGGAAGAGCCTGTGTTGGGACTCACAGGCATGTCATTGGCAGCAGATGGTTGAGAATGGCCTGCCTCCTCCTAAGCAGGATCAACTGCGCACAGCTTATGTGAACTGTCCATTAGCACAAGGTAATTTGGCAAGTCAGTTCATGCACATATGAACACCCTTGGGAGTCAGTGGTCAGGTCAGATTATTGCTGACAGTGTACAACGTGCGGGTAGGCTGTCATTAGCAGAGAGCCATGGTTATCCAGCAGGAACGTGTGTCTGATGACTGACTGTTGATTTCTAACACCTTAAAGGTAATAATAAAAAGAAGATAATAATTTTCATTTGCCCCACCCATAAGGTGATCATTTTCTCTCTCACAACACACACAAAACCCTTAGATTGATATGACGTGTTTACAATAAACATGGCAGAGTATTTCCAAACTCAGACGAAATAACGAATGCACAATAGAAACACTGATTTGTAGATGAAAAGTACATTGATTTCCTTAATCAAATTCTAGCAAGTAGAAAGTCACTAGTAATTCCTTTTGGTTTTATTATTTTTCAACGCTTTAGAATCCAATGATGCAGTCACTTCTATATAGAAGGCATCAACTTTATCTGGAATTAATTTAGAATTCCTAAATGAATGCTTACATTAGCTTAAGAGAGACTTAAACTTTTTGTACAAAATCAGAGCTTTTCAATTTGTTACATCTCTCCCAAAGAGAGTTTTTGCCAAAGAGGTTTTGTAAGCGTTAGGCAAATACCAGCAGTTTATTCGAGCATGGATGGATCGAGAGAAACACATTCAACTACGAGGAGAGACACACTTGGTTCTCTGTTTACTTGAAACCCAAATTCAGAACAGCCTAATTGAATCTTGCTCAGATGACGCAGGAGGTGGGTCTCTTTCTTGTGGCTCAAGGTGGTGGTCATGCACCCCAGGGGTACCCGCACTGTTAAGCCTGTGGGCGTGCTGGTGGGCAGGAGTTTGTATGACCGCAAATCTCAGGGGCACAGCCTTGCTGGCAAGGTGACCACGTGTGCTAACACCATGGCCTTTTCACAGAGAGCGGTGATGAGCCCTGGGCACCATGTAACTGTGTGTGTGTGTGTGTGCGCGCACACACGCGTGCTACTTTGCTTTTACACTGTTTGAGAAACATTTTCCCTTTGGAGAAGCATTCGAATATCTAAGGAATTAGTTGTTGAAAAACGTGACATTTAATTTGGGTTTCCTTCTTTCTGTTTTCTCATCTCTGTGACTCAGGAGCTCCCCCGTTTAACCGTGTCTGTTTCCCTCCTGGATTTATTCTCATTTTGCTCTGCTTTCTCCTGTTCCCTCCCTGCTGTCTAATCATGTCCAACAATCCTGGCTTGAAGTCTTTTAGAATATCTAATGTGAGATGAGTGTCTTGCTTTTTAAAGAAACATCGCATTACGTATTAGATATTTTTATATTGTGTCTTTGTTTTGTTTTACACAGAGACTGCCTGGGGACTTTTGAAATAACATTCCAACCTATAAATATAAATGAAATAACTTGGCAAATGAACTCACTCCAGGGGTCATCTAGAAATAGGGTCCCAGCATCAGATAGAAATGTTCATTGCTCAAACCTTTTGTTCTGCAAATGAATTTTTCTGTGCTTGGTAAGCAGACTCATCACAAACTCAACACAAAATAATTACCCCCCCCCCCAAAAAAAGTTCCAATTCACAGTTTTTAAAAAGAGGGAAAAAACAATCAAACAAACAATACTTGGAATGTGAAAAGCAGATGCCCGGAGTGCAAACTGAGGAGAACTTTTCCATCCTTCAGGATTCTGACTCTGCATCCCTGGCTTTGTCTCCAGTTGCAGCTGAAACACAAGAGGGGGAATGCAGTTATCTTTGGAGCCAAGAGCTAAGGAAGCCTCAGGCTAATGCTCCTTGATAAAGAGCCTTAGAGTAATGCCAGACTCCCCGGGCTTAGGACCAGGGTGACAATGAGTGATGAGGTGTCCTGGGCTTGAGCAACTATAATTAGCTCTTAGGTTTGAAAAAGAAGCCGTGAAAGAAATCTGAAGATTCTCAAGGATTGTTTATATTACAGATGATCTCTTTGTGGCAAATTTCACTTAAACATTCGGGTGTGACAGTGTGTTTATTTCCAAACTCTTGATGAATTCACACACTTGAGAACCTGGACTGTCTTGAGACCCAATGGACAGTCCTTTAGGGAAGCGGGTGGAGGCCAGGAAGGCTGAGCTCTAATCCCAGGCCCTTTGCTAAACAGATTTGAACCATTATGAATAAATTATTTGGTATTTATACACTGCGTTCAATTTTATTGTCTCTGAGGTGCTTTTTTTATTGCACCTTCCGTGATGTAATATTAAGCCATAGTGATCAAAATTTACATGTAAATGTGTTCAGCACAACTAACATGCAGAGCCAAGATGAATCGTTTGTCTAAAGTTCTTTGGTTTTCTTGCTTGTAGTAAGAATGTGTACACACCAACTGTCCGGTCCACAACTATAGTGTATATTTGTCTCGTAGAAGCTGGTACTCGGTCAGAGATTACTGAAGTTAGTAACAGGCAGAAAAACACACTCTCTTTGCTGTCTCAGACATTCATCTGATATTCACACTGGTGTGCATCACAAACCCTGCTAAGGGAGAGGCAAGAGAAGATGGCGCTGAGTATGTAAAAAGAGGTTGGCCTGGCAGGGGGACATATGAAAGAAGCTTAGATCTGAGACTTGAGGAAAGATGCATTTTTATGTTTCCCTTTTATGTATGAACAATACAGCCTAGTTTTATAGGTTCTAGGGAATATACCCTGTGTTATGTTTTAAACGCACTTACATTTCTTGAAGTTCCTACGTTCTTATATTCACTTAAAGTTCTCACGTGCAGCTCATTTCCCTCAGCCAAGTCTTCTTTTCACGATAAGTTTACTGCAAGCCAAAATCCCAAATGCAGTAAAGTGCTTTAAGAGGTCCTTTTATTCCAGCAGGGTAGGAACAGGAGAGAGGGTGGCAGAGGAGAAAACTAGGAAGGGACATGTCTCCTGCCATGGTGACAGGATGAGAGGCTGCCAGGGCATGGGACCGGGGCAAGATGGAGGACAGGAGAGAGCCAGGTAAAAGGGGAAGGGAAGAGAGGGGGTGGGCATACGTGGAAGCTCATTTATACAAAACAGGTGAGCCTGCAAGGTGTGGGGGGCGTGGGGAGTCGGTTGGGAGGAGGGGCTGTGGGCGGGCCCCGGGGACTGGTGACCGAGATGCTCTGAATTATAGGTAGGTGGGTGGGGACTAGGGGCGGAGCCACGAGAGATTGGCAGGGTGGGATTCTCAGGTAAGACTTGAGATTAATCTTACTGGTGGATAACTGGAAGGTGCGAACTTTGCAAGCTGTGGGAAAAGAAATGGCGCCGGGTCCAGGATGGAATGTTCGAATCACGCCTCACAGCCTGAGCTTTGTGAGGGTCACTGTTAGGGTTTGATGGTAACTTTCTTAGGAAATAGGGACAAATCATAGAAATTATTTTCAAATGCTTCTAAGAAGGTAGTAACATTCTTGCAAGGATCGCACTAATCTGCTGTGAGTCAGGATAAAGTGAAGTATCCATTGGGATATCAAGTTATTGGACAGGATGGATCCATTACACAGGTGCTGGGCTACAGAAATCTCAATGAAAACTGGAGACAGGAGCCTCCAACGTGGTTCAACAAGAATTTGCGCATTGGGATTGTAATCCCATTATGGTTCCTGGGGCCCTGGAGTGTGTCTGGTTCTTGGAGGGTCAGTGTCTTCTTCCAGCATCTTCCCTGTGTAGAATCTGGGATGCTAACTTGATCCTTGTTGAGGCTCTGTTGGGACATCGTCTCTCACGGGTGTTTGCTTCCTTCGAGGCAGTAGCAGGTGGCCTGCTTGAGTCCCATCTCCAGTCACTGTCATCTTAGACCTCCCTGTAGAAATGACCACTTGTTCCCCGCCCCCTGCCCCGACTGGTCACTACCACTTGGCCCTATTTGATGAAAATGACCTACAACCTCTATTGTTTTGTACAAAAATGCTTCTCCTGGAGATGATTAAATAACTTGTTCTATTTGGAACCAGAGTCCTTATTGGGAAAAAAGAAGACCGGAGTTCACCATTATATATACTGATGAGCATATTTTCTTATTTTATGGATGGAAGTGTTACTAGTTTAGTTGCAGAGTAACTTTGTCAGTAGCATTTGCTCCAGTCTTATCCCCTGGGTCTATCTGAAGTTAGAATATGTTGTGACGATCTGGCATGATACAAGTATTTTCTGGGAATATTTTTCTAGAATGTTCTGGACCCTTTCAAGTCTGCAAGCCTTTTTCAGAGAGCAGAGGGCCTTTCCATGCATCCTTTCCCATTGTTCCTCTTCCTGTTATTCTGAACTCAGCCATAATAATATATTTAATTCTTCATATGGAGCTTGTGTCTCATCCTGTCTCATCAGCTTTTGTTTTGTCTCTTTGTATGTGTGCCCCACACACGTTTCTCGTTTGGCCTACACACCACTGCATCCATGTTCTACAGTGCCCTACCTCTGCTGCAGAGTTAAAATAATGCCGTTGCATTTTATCTTTCCTTGACTCGTCCTTTTACACCCCCACACTGATTTTATGGCTATCATTTCCTAGAGATCATGTGTGTTATATCTGTCCACAATAGATGCCATTTTCTAAAATTTTATTTTTTTCCTCCGTAGGAAATCTTGTTAGAGATGTTTTCCCAGCAAATCTCAAGACAATGCTCTCTCTCTCTCTCTCTCTCTCTCTCTCTTTTTTTCCCCTTAAGCTGAAGAATTCTTTTTCCCAAAGTTTCATGTTGAGTTCTGCTTGTTTTCTCTTTGTGGAGAAATCTGCCTACTCTCAGCTTTTGCTGGCAGATGGGTTGTTGGCAGTCCTCAGCCAGCCTCATTGTCCACCGTGCTGGCCATTTGAGAACGTCGGGTGCAGGTGTGTGTCCATGGTCCAGCAGGAATTCATCTGGGGAGGTGCTGGCCTGAGAGAGCCTTTGTCCACTGGGGGAGTAGATGGAGCCTGCACTTCATCTTTGGATGTCTCTGATGGAGAGAGGCAAGGGCAGGTGCATCCTGGCCCCTTTGCTGTTGGACATCCTGGAAGTAAGGCCATGTATTTGAAGAACCCTTTCCCTTTCAACCTTCTTTGAGAATGGTTAAGATGAAGGGCTCAGGAATAACAGTCGCAAGTTCAAATGAAAGCTCTGTCCCTTAGGCAAGTTTACTGTACCTCAGTGTCTTTAACAATGAGCCTACCTTACAAGGGTGGATAAAACTGCAGTGGTTGTAGAACGTGTAAAGTGTGGAAATGTCAAAGGTGTTAGGTGCTTCAGTGCTCCATAAATGTTCCCATTGCTGAACACAACTACTGCTTTTCTCATGCGGAACATGTGTTTGAAAACCTATACGGCCGCCTGCCACCTAACAGTTAGCTGGCTGGCACTTAGATGTGAGACTGTTCCCATAGGGTTCTGTCACCTGGGGACGCCATAGCCATGCTATCACAAGCGACAACATTGCCTGGTGATGCGCTCGTTGCTCAGGACACGTCTCATCATGACACAGTGTGTGACTGTGCGATATTTCGATTCCTCCTTGGCAGTCTTCTTTCCCATCCTGAGTCTGCTTCCCCCACCTGCCAACATAGGGCTAGCTCCCATTGAAATAACTGCCCGGTTGGTTGGTTGGTTGGTTGGTTTTGTGGCTTTCCTTGAATTTCTCAAAAGTTCACAAGCATGTTGAAGATGCTGCCATGCTAACCCGCCAGCCTTCTGAACTCCATCTGACTCAATCTGGTGTCATGTGATGTCAACACTGGTGAAAACTTCGGATGCTCTTAGGATGTGGTTCGATTTGATACATTTCAAGATAGTACTTTGTAGGATAAAATGATATCTGTGAAGGTTAGTTCCTTGATAAAGAGTATTGTTTAAGTAATGCAGGTGGTTTGTGTTATAAACCAATAGCTTGCCTCATTTATAAAAATTTGTTGTTTTTATCAAATATATCTTTTCTCTTCTCTTCTCTCCTCTCCTCTCCTCTCCTCTCCTCTCCTCTCCTCTCCTCTCCTCTCCTCTCCTCTCCTCTCCTCTTCTCTCCTCCCCTCTCCTCTTCTCTTCTCTTTGACAGGGTTCCCAACTAGATTTATTCCAAATTCTTGTCTTTTTGCAAAATATTTCAAGGCAGCATCTGGGAAAAGGGTGGCATGTACCGCCCCCATAACACTGACCTGACCCTTTGTTGGTGGGGAGGTGCCCTGATTGAATATACAAAGAGGGTGGAGTTTGAGCTGTGCTCTGGGCTGTGTGGATTTCTCCTCATCCATGTGATGGGGGAGTGAGGCTTAAGTGCATGGGAGGGGGTACCAAGCCTGCCACCATTTGTCTTGGCACCAGAAAGGGTGAAGTTTTAGGCAGGGCAGGACTGTGACCAAGGGGCCAGTGGAAATTCATCAGTGCCTTGTTCACTAACTCCTCCTACTTCCCCCATATCAAGAGTGGTTTTACAAGAGAAGAGCGTCTTTATTAACGACGAGTGATTTTTAAACCATCGTTCAAGGAGATGAGTAAAAGATGTTGGCAAAGCTGGAGAAGCTCCTTCATCCTGACTCCGTGTTCAAGTGAACCAACCACGTGCTAGTCCAGAAAGGCTATAGCGTTGTTGGGTATAGTGGGTTCTCTGCAGAGGTTTGTTTATACAGTTCTCTCTACTTGAAGTTCCCTGGAGCTAAATGTTTGCATTTTCACTTGAGCTAACCAGGATCTTTCCCATTTCAAAACTGATTGAAATCCTTCCCTTCCCCTCTGTGCTACGATAGCAGATCCCTTCCGGCAACTCCCAGCTCCCACCAAAACAAGCGCCACCTTCGTTATTCTTGCCGCTGTGTGAAACCCTTAGAAATTACAGCTTTCTTTCTTCACTTTTTATGTGTTTGTAAGTCAGCCGTGTGTATGCGCGTGCGCGCGCATGCCTTCATTTGTGACGCCATACATTGGCTTGCTTGAATGAGATAAAGTACAAGTTTCTTCACATGGTCTCTTGAAGATAATCAAGTTCACAGCCGAAAATGGAAGCTGAGTCGGCTGCCAGAGTGCATTTAGAATGGTCCCAGCAAGGGTCTGCCACTGCATTAGGGGGGCCCATTGTGCTACCCAGGAGGGGTCCCCGGGGGCGGGGGAAGAGCTTGTCTGCCCACTGCCACCTCCCTGCTGCAAAGCAAGCTCTGTAATCTGAGCGCCCATTGCATTTGTCCCGGCGTCTGGGGAATGACATCATTGCTTGTCAAACGAGGGATTAGCATTCAGAGAGAGGCCCGGCCTCCATTGTCATTTTCACAAAGCAGAATTTGATCTTGCTTCATTTTGTTAGCGGGAACTGTGGTCCCACCTCATAGGAGAAATGTTCAAAAAATAAATAAATAAAACGAGATGATATTGAAAATGCGGACATGGCGGGGCACTGACGGGACCCATGGAGACGGGCTGTGTCCCAGTTCCTTATCACTACGACCAAGTGTCTGGGACACAGAGCACGCCTGGGAAGTGCGCTGCAGCCCGCCTGCAAAAGCAGAGTGTCATTCTCAAACCCCCAAACGGCCTGGTCCCCAGTGCAGAAAACGTCCCTGAAAAAGTGAAGACGATAGGAAATGCAGGCGCCGTTCCGCTCGGACTCCTGACCCGCTCCCTTTGTCCTGATGGCATTGGGTGACTTATTTCTGGGTCCCCTGGGTTACTTCTTAGGGTTACGTTCCATCCTGTAGGAAAGCTTAAGTAGGGGACAAGGGGAGGCTTCACATCACAGAACCCAGTCCAAGGCAGAGCAGAATTTCTGTCCATCATCTTCAATTCCTCTAACCCGAACAAGCATAGGAGGACAGTCGTCAGCAGGCCTGGGGCGGTGGGGGGAGTTTGGGGCTTTGGGGTGACCTGATAGGGGCGGCTGAGTTCCAGGGCCAGCTCTGGTCATTGCTGGCTCCGTGACCCCAGGCGACTTGCTAGTCTTCTCCCAGCCTCTGCTTGCCCCTCTCTGTGTGCTGGAACTGGCTATAGGGTTACTCTGACACCCATCACCTCTTGTTTTTTGTTTGTTTGTTTGTTTTTTACCTCCAAAAGCTCTTTCCTTTCAGAAAAACAGACTGGCGGTCTGTGCTGGCCTCTTTATGGCGGGGGTGGTTGGGTTCCTTTTTTCTTTTCTCTGGCATCCCTGTCAGTGTTTTGTAGAAACAGGCCACGGAGCTGACCCTGGCCAGCCTCAAGTCCCTCCCTGGGAAGAGACGAGATGGATCCAGCGTCACCAGGAGTGGAGCAAAGAGCCTTGGGGAAGTCAGGCATTTTTATTTTTCCCAAAGCAATGGAAGAAAAAAAAAAAAGAAAAGAAAAGAAAAAAAGAAAAAATTCCTGTGGATTTTCTGGGGTGACTCAGAAAGCTTCAAGGCGTGTCTCAGCACTCAGTATTTGAACCCCAAATCGCAGTATATGTGGTCTTCTGGACGAGCCACGCTGTCGGAATGTTCCAGAAGGGCCTTGGGGGGTGCATCTGGGTCATCTGTCTTGTCACTGCTGTATGGGAGGAAGGAGAATGGCCATCTGGTGCCTGGCACCTACCTTGGATGTGACACACCAGTTACTGCGCTGTCCAGAAGTCATGGACTGTCACCTCGGTTTTATCACTCCTGCCCCAGCGACTGTGGATTGTTAGAGTACAAAGGCGCGTGTTAGCCTAGTGTAGGAGTCACTTGCAGGAAGGCCATAGCATGCAGGACAAGGACAGGTCGCTCGTTGGGGATGGCCAGTGCTCCTTTCTGGGGGCGCTGAAGGGACAATAGGGTCATCTTCCTTGCACCCCAGTTGTGTCCTTCCGTGCCCTCATCCAAGGCTATGTGTGTGGTTCTCTCGGGCGTCCTCCCTCCATGGGAGGAAAGGGGAGCCGTTTCCTGGGGTTCTTCAGATTTTTTTTTGCTCCTGCTTCTGCTGGCTCCTGCCCCCAAATCATTCCTTTGTTCAGGTCTTGCCCAACCACTGGCTTCCCTTCCACTTAGGATGTCTCCTTGAGTTGCTTTGCGTCTTCCCCCAGTTAGAAGTTGTATCTATAAGCCAACCTTCCAGAAAAATCCTGAGTAGGACAGCTAAATGGATTTCCCAAGGAACAGGTTATTTATTTATTTTGCAAGAAGACCAAAATGCATTACTAAATGCATTACTAAAAGGTTTTGAACTTGGTCATGTCAAGTTGTAGAAGGACCTGGATGTGGGTGTCTTATCCCACCTTGTGGACCAAGGACTCTTCCCTGCTACCAAAGTCATGTTTATAGCCCACCTGATTGGCTGGGTGATGGGAGGGATTTGCATTTCATTGCCATCAGAATCTTCAGGCTTTGACTAATATTTCATAGTATCAAAAAATTACTTCTGGGTCCAGCTGCATCCTAACCTTGCATGTGCCGGATCCCAAATGGGTGCTGATTTATGTCCCAGCTGCTCCATTTCCCATCCAGCTCCCTGCTTGTGACCTGGGAACGCAGTTGAGGACAGCCCAAAGCCTTGGGACCCTGCACCCATGTGGGAAACGTGGAAGAAGCCCCCGGCCCCTGGCTTTGGCCATTGCGGCCACTTGGGGAGTGAACCAGCGGATAGCGGATCTTTCTGTCTCGCTTTGTCTCTGTAAATCTGCCTTTCCAGTAAAAATAAATAGATCTTAAAAAAAAAAAAAAAGAATTCCAGTTTGTTCACAAGGATTGCTTCTGACAGAGAGTGGCTCTTCGGTTTTTGCCTTCTGAGGGATGCCTGGCAGTTTGTAGTGGTAGATCCTGCAGGCCGACTGTTGCCCACCGTGCATGGGGGTGACAGCAGTGACTTAATGGCTCTGTTGCTGCAGTGGCTGACCATCTTGACCGGCTAAGTTTCTATGGAAACGCTGAGTGTCTACAAGGGCCGAGGGGAAGGACGGTGAGAGGCATGAAACCTGGCCCAGGCTCTTGTTTTCTGTAAAGAACAGAGCACAGCATGTTTTCCAGTTGAATTGTGTGACGCTGTTAGATCTCTCACTGGTGAAACCCATCTACATCCGGGATGCAATTTCCCTGGTGTCGCTGGCCAGCTCGAGTGTGGATTGACCACAAATCGCCCATGGAGATTGCTCTGCTTCCAAGATGTCTCTTTCAAATTCCTTTTATTTAAAAAGCAGCCAATGAGATGGCTCTGCCATGTAGTGCTTGCTTAGTTCTGTTCTCTGGTTGTGATTCCTTAAAGCAGTACATAGGAACTTTATGTCCAACAGTGACACTAGGACGATTTTCAGATGATTCAGAACTAAGCTTTACTTTCTTAACGATGTAAAATATGAAACAAAGCTTTTTTTAAAAAAAAACTATAAACCTTAAAAATATTTAAATGTGATCAAAGATTCTTAGTCATGGGTTCCATGTGTATGATGTGTCTTAAAAAAAAAACTTCAATTGATTATGCATCCTTTGAATCCAATATCTTTAAAATGATTGGCTTACAAAAAGTGCTAGGTGACTTTGTGTCTTGAAAACATGAAGAATGGGCAACTGTTCTGATTTCTACCAGCAGGTGGCATGACTTACTGCCATGCTGCTGACCATATGAAAACTGATGCAGCTTGCACTTTTTAACTATTACATTGTTAAAAAAAAAAAAAAAAAGTAATCCCTTAAAGTATTTGTCTCGGCTAAAAGTCAATAGTTTGAAATCCTTACTATATAAAGAGTTTTTACAAATGAATAAGTACAACTAACATATCGGTAGAAAAGTTGGTATAGAAAATGAAGATTGAATTTGTATACATGGCACACTGCATGGCCAATAAACATGGAAAATATGCCACCATTCTAGAATTCAAGGGATACGGATGAATATAGCAAAAAAAGGATATTTAACTTAAAGAGTACAAGACTTTGAAATGACATCAGTCGTCACTGACGAAGAGGACAAAGTGGGCAGTTCTTATTCTGCTATCTGATTATAAACAAGCTTTCTGGAACGGAATTTTTCACTACAGATCAAGAGTTGGAAAAATACATATTTTGACCCAGTACCTCTCTATTAGAAATTCATTCCATGGACTAAGTGGAGATGTGCCTGAAGAATTATATATATATAAAAGTTTATGGCCACATTTTTTTGGGGGGAGGGTGCAGTCTGGGATTTGGGGGTGGGGAGAAGACCTGAAGTTGTGAATGGTGTGAATAATAATGATTTAGAATGAATTTGTAATCCTTGATATTTGGCCTATAAATTTACGCATCATGAATTTGTGGACCCATTACGGACACGTGGTGTTGAGAAGTGCAGAGTTCATGGGGGTGTTTTGCGGTTGGATGACAGTTTGGTACCAAGAGAACATTTGCATTTTTCATAGAATACATCCACATTTTGTTATGGGTTATCACTGGTCATTTTAATATGTGCCCTGGGCACCTGTCAGTTCCAGCATTTTCAGGAAGTGTGAGCCTTGCCGTCTCTCCTGGAAAGGAGGTTCCGGAGTACGTGGTGTTGGTAGGAAAAACAGGACTCGTGTGAATCAGGCGTTGGATCGCTGTTGCCTATGCTAACCTCAGAAACCTCAAACCATCGCGTAGTGGAATAACGACATGGCCCGGCAAGCCACGGCTGTCAGCGTGAGTTAAGGGGGTTAGCAGAGAGAGAGCAAGCGTGAAGCAGGCAGCTGCCCAGTCAGGCGGTGTCTCTATGCCAAGCCTATCTCCTGGCGGTGCCTAGGGCATCTGGGCGCCCGGCTGCTGGGCCAGTCCGTGTTGCACTTGGCTCCAGGCACGACCCCAGGCGCTCTGCATCCGGAGCTTGCCTGCAATGCTGGGTGTCTGTTGTGTTTTGGAGTTGGGCTTTTGGGTGCAGTTTCTGGCCCTGGAGGATAACAGCATCTGGCTGGTGCTGCGGTGGCCGAGGCTCCCCCCGACCCCTCCCTTGGCGCAGGCGCCTGTGAAATCATCTACTCCACAGTCATTTGGGAAGAATACATGACCGTGAGTGACGTAAGCCCCGGGAGAGCCCTGCAATGGAGATGAGTAAGAAAGGCAGTTTAATTCTCTGAGGTCCGGAACAAAGGCAGGAATATGTCATAAACTTTGAACAGCCTGCTGTATACTTAGCTATATATTTTTTCCTTATATAAAAATTCGAGTTCCTAATTATCACCATGCTAATTTCATCCTAACAGTGGCAAAGATGGTTTTAAAAAAATTGAGACTACAGGGCAGGCCTAGTGCAATAGCCTGGTGGCTGAAGTCCTCATCTTGCACATGCCAAGATCCCATGTGGGCTCAGGTTCATATCCTGGCAGCTCTGCTTCCCATCCAGCTCGCTGCTTGTGGCCTGGGAAAGTAGCAGAGGATGGCCCAAAGCCTTGGGACCCTGCACCCACATGGGGGACCCAGAAAAGACTTCAGGCTCCTGGCTTCAGATAGGCTTAGCTCTCTGACCTTTGTGGCCACGTGGGGAGTGAACAAGTAGATGAAACATCTTCCTTTTTTGTCTCTCCTTATTTCTGGAGAAATCTGACTTTCCAATAAAAATAAATAAATCTGAAAAAAAAGTTGAGCTGCTAGAGCTCGGCATTGAAGTGTAGCGTACAGTAGCTTAAGCCTCTGCCTGCGTCCTACAGGGATGCCTGTTCAAGTTCCGGCAGCTCCACTCCCAAGCCAGCTCCCTGTTACTATGCAGGTATGGGCCCCTGCTACCCACACGGGAGACCCAGATGAAGTTTCCAGCTTCTGGCTTCAGTCTGGTCCAGCCACAGCCATGGCTGCCATTTAGAGTGAACCTGCAGATAGAACATCTTTTTTCTCTATGTCTCTCCCTTTGTCTCTAAAACTCTGCCTTTGAAATAAACAAATCTTCAGCAAAACACTCACACAAAGGACTCTGAAAAGGTTCTCGGAATGGCGGCCCAGCCCTGTAGTCTAGCATCTAAATCCTTGCTTTGCATGCATTGGGATCCCATATGCGCACAAGTTCGTATCCAGGCTGTTCCACTTCCCATCCAGTTCCCTGCTTGTGGCCTGGGAAACAGTTTAGGATGGGCCGAAGTTTTGGGACCTGCACCCACGTGGGGGACCCAGAAAAAAACTCCAGGCTCCTGGCTTTGGATCGGCTCAGCTCTGGCAGTTGTGGCCACTTGGGCAGTGACCCAGTAGATGGAAGATCTTTTTCTCTGTCTCCCCATCTCTCTGTAACTCTGCCTTTCCAATGAAAATAAATAAATCTTTAAAAAATAATAATAAAGAAAAAATGCTCAGAATGGAGAAACTACCGCGTATCCTGAGAGCTGTTACATAGCACAGTTCGACAGATACCACAAATCCAATGTATGTGACTCTATGCAAATATTACAGATTTCTTAATGGAGAGAAAGGACACGAAAGTAGACCCGTTATCTTTGAAGTTCATTGTGGTGAAAGCAAGCACAGTAGTAACACAGTTAGCAAGCCAAGAGAGGATTGGCTACCCACGTAGTCCTCACGGGAAGGAGCTCGCGTCATCGTGTACTTAAGGCAGTGGGTGTTTCACACCTTTGCAGATGAACAACGACTTGGGAGAAACATGGCCAAGATCCAAGGGCACCTGGATTTTTTTTGAATCCTGCCTTGGGCTTTTTGTCCATTTCAGTCTCATCCTCATCCCGGCCATGTGTAGTCTTGGTCATCAGGGGCCCTGGTACATGGGGTACCTGCCACCCAACTGCATGGCCCCTGTGCTCAGAGACTTCCCCTTCCTGCCCCCTAGCTTCTCTCCTCTCCTCTCATCTCTTCTTTCATCTCATCTCATCCCCTGGCTGTGCCTGCGGCTGTGAGCAGAGCCCTGACGGTAGGCACCAGGGCTCTGGTGGCTCGGGTCCCTGCTGCAGGGCTTGCTAGCTTCAAGCCTTGGAGTTCCTTAACAGGGTTCTAATGATCTCTGGAGTCAGTGAAGTTGCTGACTTCGTGCCTTGGTGCCGGACGCCCCTGGCTGGGCAGCCAGCCCTATCTCCAGGCCCGCCTAGGTTTCTTGGCTCTGGGAAGACATGGCAGAGGGAGTGGTAGGCAGCAAGGGAGCGAGCTTTCCCACACACAGCAGCCTGGGGCTCTCCCACCACGCAGCCCAGAAAGCTGGGGATCAGAGAGTCTGGGAATGCCTTAAATGGAGAGGTTTTGAGACAGTTTTCTGTTTGCTTTGTAAGAGGACCGTGCGTTCAGAAAAGAAAAGAGAAAAGCCAAGGGCAGTCATACAAGTTGTGATCCAAGAGGAGGTTTGGAGATGAAGAAAATGCCCCTTCTCCTTCCAGCCTAACCGTGCCCTGTGCAGGAAGCACCCCCTCCCATCACCTTGGTCCTGGCCAACCTTGGACCTTACCCCAGCCTGGCTCTGCAGAGAAGGGGCAGGAAGTGTTATTTCTGGATCGCAGCCCCCCTCCTGAAATTGTAAAATGCTGACAGGGCAAAGCAGAGAAGGCCAGAGGGCCTCCTCTTCCCTCTCCCCCAGCCCCAACAATACTTTGGTGGCCCCCTTCACCTTGGTGAGCTGCCTGGCTGGAGATGGGATGAGGAATGCACCCCTTTTCCCTGTCTTTGCTTAGCATCCAGAGCCTTGAGAAAGCTAAGGGTGGAGAACAAAACTGGAGCTCTTTCAAAGCCAAAGTCAAGGTGAGTGATTTAGAACCTGTAGCCAGGTGGATTTGCAGCTGCCACTTATTGCGCAGAAAGGGCTGGGATGTGGGTTCTGTTTTGCCCATGGGGAGGGCGTGTCAGCCACATCCTTAGGTTTTTAGGTGCAGCACAGGCAGGCTGTCTGCAAAGCTCCACACGTGTTGCTGAAAGCCAGGGTGTCCTGAGGCTTCTGCCTGCCAGGGTAGGGGTGGAGCACCTGTGACAGGAGTGTGTGAACCCGGATGTTGGAGCTCGCTGAGCAGTCACTCTGGGAACAAATAGAAAGTCAGAACCTAGAGGGAGAAGTTCTACACTTATCATTTTCAAAAGATGAAAAGATTTAGGACTAACTAGCTGTGATTGGGGGTCGGGGGAGGTTTATTTATTTTTATTGGAAAGGGAGAGTTACAGAGAGAGAGAAAGAAAGACAGAGATCTCCCATCCGCCAGTTCCCAAAAGGGCTGCAGTGGCAGGAACTTAGCTGGGCTGAAGACAAGAGCCTTCAGTTCTTCTTCCGGTTCTTCCATGTGGGTGCAGGGACCCAGGACTTGCACCGTCCTTCACTGCTTTCCAAGGCCACAAATAAGGAGTTGGGTCAGAAGTGAGACAGCCATGGCACCAATCAGCACGCATATGGGATGCCTGCATTGTAGGTGGAAGGTTAGCCTGATGTGCCACACGCCTGTTCCAGGTGTCAACATTTTTAAAAGCAGTTTCTCAGAACAAAGAAATGTTCTCTGAGGCACACAGCAGAAAGTTTTGAGAACAAGCGTAGCGGTGTAGAGGTGAAGGGACCACTGCTGTCCCTGGTCATGGCTGTGTGGACGTTGGTCTCCAAGGATTCTTCTCTTTCTTCCTCCTCCTTCCTTTTCAAATGGGGAGGATGGACACGTGCCGTTTACACACGGTTTGAGGACCAGGCAGAGTTATCCCGAGGCCGACCACAGCCAGCACTGAAATCTCCTGGTCCTTCTGAGAAAGCCGGTTACCTCAATCTGGACAGTCCATTAGAATGTTTTGACTATAACAGTCACCACGGCTGGGTAGTCTTATGAAGAAAAGGGGTTTGCTGAGCCCACTGAACCCAGGAGCTTGCCACCAGGCCACTTCTGCTGAGAGGTGGGATGGCCGGGTCTGGCCTTCTGGAACAACCTTCCCACAGTAACTCTCTCTAGAGTCCCCTGAGAGCTCTCTCGTTCCCTGCTGGGGGGGTTCACCCTTGGCTGTCCAAGGACCTCCAAGGAAGCCCCACCCCGCAAGGTCACAGCACTGAAGACCAAGTTCACAGGGCCTGATCCCTTGGGAGACACACTCACAACCCATCCAAACTGTGCCAGGTTCTCACAAAGCACGCTCCTGCTGGTGCGTGTGTGTGTGTGTGTGTGTGTGAGACAGAGAGAGACTAGAGGTAGAAAAGCTTTTACACCTGCCCTTGATGAGCTGAGAGATTTTATCAGGGTTCCCAGAAAAGAAGATGGGAAATGTTCGTCTTGAGGATTTCATCACTGCTGTGGTGGGATGGCAAAAAAGAAGAGAATGTGTAGTGCAATCCAAATGGCAAACGCATACATTTCCTTTTTAGGGCTTTGGGGGGAGGCCTTGTCTGAACAGAAGCCGGCCTTTTACCACCACGTCAGGGTCAGCATCATGAACAAGACCCAGCACAGGCTGATGTCATCCTCAGCGTCTTAGGGAGGACCTGCTCCTTTGCCGCCAGACACAATGGCCCCTGCCCTGGCTCATTAATTCCCGTGTCTTTAAAATAAATTCTATCTTAGTCTCCTCCCTTAGTCTCCTGAACTACTTGCTACCTTCAGGATATTTGTTTCTAAGTATCCTTCCACCAGAACAAGGGATCACAAATCGAGTGGCTTAGAACAATAGAAATACGCTCCTTTGCCATCCTGGAAGCTGGGAGTCCGCTAGGCAAGTGTTGGCAAGGCCAGCTGTCCCCGGACACTCCCCTACCACTTGGGCTCTGAGCGACAGGCAGGTCCAGCCTCTGTCCTGGCTTCTGGTGGCCACAGTCTTCCGGCCTTCTTCGGATGGCGGATGAATCATGCCTGCGCCTGCCTCTGTGTCATGTGGCACCTTCTTCGCACGTGATTTCTGAGTTTCCTTTCTCTGTAAGGACATCAGGGGCCCTCTCTAATCTGATGGCAGTGACCTGTTTCCCTAACTGTATCCGTTAAAAGAGATTGCCCATCCGGAGGTTCCCAATGGATGTGGATTCGGGAAGACAGTTCAATCCAGGATACTTCCCTGTTTGGATCTTTGGCATTTGCTACTGATAGCAAACCGGGTAGCCCAAATTTGTTAGACCTTCTATCTAAGAGGCAAGCCAGGATCTCTGTGATAAGCCGCAAGTGGGGTCTGTGGCTGCAAGTTAAATCTGTAAATGATCTGACTTTGTGATTTCTAGTTTGTTCCCTTGCCACATTCCCCCTGCCCCGACTCCTAGCCCCCTTCCCTCACCCCAGCCTCCTCCTTAGAGGAACCCACCACGTGAAGTGTTGTGAATTGGGTCTGTCGGACAGAGGCTTTTAGGATGCTCAGGGGACAAATCAGCCAAGAAATAAGACGACAACTGTGTGGGAAGAGGCGCTAGAACATTCTTCTGGGGACCAATGCCCAGATCGCCCTTCCTCCCGCCATCTGAGTGAGAGGCAGGGGACTGCCCCAGCTTGTGTGCCGTTCTGGAGGGCCCGTCCCTGCCTGTCTCCGGTGCTTGCCTGTGAATTGCAGTCTGTTTTGGCAGAAGTCACGCTCAGCACAGCTGTGGGGGCCCAGCTCCCTCCCCAGGGCAGTTGATTTAATATTTTCTAAGAGGCACCTTTGTGCAGCTCGATACTGGCGCCCAAGGGGAGGTCACTGGCTTCCCCAGAAAGGAGCTGCAAGCCCAGCAGGCAGTGTCCACCCCACAGAAGCTGAGGTTACAGAGAGGTCCCTACGGGAATTGGGGATGTTTTGTGTCAGCCTTTTTTTTTTTTTTTTGTCTTCTTTGGCAAAAACAAATAATGATACGAAACACAGAACGATTTTAATCTTTGTCAGTAAGACTACATTTTCAGAAGACATTGAAAAAAAAAAGCCCTGCTTTCATTGCCATGCACCTGTCATTCCTCTGAATGGATTCTTTTTTCTCTCTTGATGGATGGTGGGCTTAAAAGCTTGCTGCTTTCCATTAGCAAAGTGAAGAAGGGAAATGAGTGCCAGTGATGGCGCTTTGTCACGCCGAGGGGGCATAATGGTGTGAGTCAGTGTAATGATTCGGTGTTTGCAGAATCAGCAACATTTTGAAATGGAAAGTTGCGCAACTCCAAAGTGGCATCATCACCAGATAAGATGCCCTTCAGGCTCCAGGAAGCAATGAGCTGATGGATTTCCCTGGGGTCCCGAGGCCCTGACTGGGGCCACCGGAGCTGTGGTGAGTTCCTAGTGAACTCGGATGGGCCCCACGGTCTCTGAGAAGGTCTGGGCCAGCTGTGAGGGTGCACGCAGGTTAGCAGTGTGCTTGCTGCATCGTGTGTATTGTCCACATGGATCTCACAGTGAACAGCGGCCAGAGCCAATGACTTGCATCCAGAAAGGAAAGTAAAAAACGCGCCGTTACAGGCCGTCGGAATGCAGTCTTCCCAGAGAAGCTGCAGGTGTGTCTGTCGGGAGGCCACATCCTGAAGTAGTCCGGAGTGGTTTGGAAGAACCTCCCTAGGGTGCATTCACACTGCTTTCAGAGTCTCTTCTGCAAGAAGCTTGCTTGTCTGGTGGAGCTGTTCCTGAGCCACTGTAATACCAGTTACCAGGAGGGAGACTGAATCAGATTATCTCAGCTCCGCATTCTGACACCAGAACCGGAAAGCTGTGTCATGCCGGACAGCTGGATCTCAGTCACCCAGCTCATCTCGTCTGGACTCAATTGCATTTATCGTGAACTCTGAAAATAATTCCAGGTGAGGTGCCTTTCCAGGAATCGCTGTGGATGCGTTGTGCTCTGGGAAGGGAACCTTGGCTTTCTCAGCTCGAGCTAGTGGTACCTGGGCCTGGGTTTGCTCCTCTTTCTCCATGTGAGCTGCCTTGCTCTCCGTTTCTGATGAGAACTAGGGATGATAATGAGAGCTAGGACTTGCTCAAAGCTCACAGGGTACCCAGCCACCCCTGAACATGTTAACATGTGAGCTAACAGAGTCCCCACCGATTGCTGAGTTTAACAATGGAGAATTGAGGCACAGAGAGGTTAAGTAGCCTATCTCATGCCACGCAGCCAGAAAGGGGTAGAGGCTCAGACCCCAGCAGGCCCCACTGCTCAGTCCCAAAGACCCCTTTTTGTCTTTGAGTCTGGACCATTGGGTGCCCAGACAGGAAGTAGCTGCTTTGGACCTGTTGCCTGCACCCCCTTTCTGTGGCAACGGAAGCTCTCACAAGCAGAGGCTCCTGTTAAAGAGTTTACTCATCCAGGGCTGGTGGAGGAAACAAAGCCTGGAGCCAAACCACTGGCACTAATCTTGGTGATGCTATGTCTGAGAAACCTGTCTTTGTCTCCAAGCCAATATCTGCAAGAACACCTGCGGCTTGAGAGCAATTTATATCTCAGGTAATAATAGGAATTATTGGATGAATTCCAATGACTAAAATGGGACAGGGGGCAGTGACCAGGGAAGAAGGCAGGGCAGTGGTGTGGCTGCTTAGGCCTTGGAAAAGCCGGGAGGAGGTGCCCAGAGGACCCCCGTGCCTCCAGGGTGACTGACTGGCCTGTAGTCATGCATCTTCCTCATGGTACCCATCCTCTCCTCCTCTGCAGGTGCAGGATTAGTGATGTGGCACTGGGTGCCAGCTGGGAGAGGAAGCCTTGGGAGACACATCAAGGGAGAAAATCCGGTGATTCTTTGATTGACAGCATTGTTGGTTGTTGCCTAGGAAACCTGTTAACTACAAAGCCTAGGGAGGATCCAGTTTGCTGTCTTCCTGCAGATTTATGCATTTACAAACGAAGCCTTCTTCCCAGTGACCTGATAACAATGAGGAGTTTGCTAACTTTTGACTGCAGATGGGAGGGGAATCACTCAGATCTAAATGCCACAACAATCACCTGGACAGGTGCGACACAGGCAATAGGAAGTGACCCGTGTGAATGAAATCTACATTTTGTGGAGTTTGGAGGGAGAGTAGAGTAGGAGTTCGTTCATAAGGCTGTTATTTCATTAAGTGTGTCATTTGCAGTGTGTTCGTTGAGCCAGAGGACATATCCAGCCACATCTGAGCTTCATCCCACAGGGTTTTCCATTTCCTTCTGAGGATGCTCGGGATCCCCTGTGGTGCTCCTTCCTTCCTGTCTAGTGCAGATCCAGTGACCCAGCACCTGCCAGGGTGCGCTTTGGGTTGGAAACAGTCTCTCAGCCCCTGTGTGTGTGTGTGTGCTGGGCAGCCGGGGCTGCATCTGTCCAGAGCCAGGAAGAGTAAACTGATGGTTTGGAATAGAAGGGAGGCTTGCTGAGCCTATGGTTAAGAAACTGGTAAGGACTGGCCCAGCACAACGGCTAAATGGCTACATCCTTACATTGCAAGTGCCAGTATCCCATATGGGCGCCAGTTTGTGTCCTGGCTACTCCACTTCCCATCCAGCTCCCTGACTGTGGCCTGGGAAAACAGTGGAGGACAGGCCAAAGCCTTAGGACCCTGCACCTATATGGGAAACCTGGAAGAAGCCTTCTGGTTTTGGATTGGCTCAGTTCTGGCTGTTGCGGCTGCTTAGGGAGTGAACCAGCAGATAGAGGATGTTTGTGTCTCCTTCTGTCTGTAAATCTGATCTACCTTTCCAGTAAAAATAAGTAAACCTTAAAAAATGAAAAGAAAGAAAGAAAGGAAAGGAAAGGAAATTAAAGAAGCTGGTAAGGACAGTGGTAAGGACAGCCGTGTCCCGCATTGGACTGTGTGGGTTCCATACCCATCTCCTGACTCCAGCTCTCTGCTAATGCAAACCCTGGGAGTGACGGCTTAAGTAGTTGGGTCCTACGAACTCCAACCCGGGGAAGCCTACACTGAGTTCTTAGCTCCTGGCTTCAGCCTGACACAGGCCCAGCCACTGTGGGCCTCTGGGGAGTGAAGCGACAGATACAAGCATTCTTTCTCTCTCTCTCTCTCTCTCTCTTTCTGGGCCTCTCAAACAAATAAACAAAAAATTGAACTAAAATAAAAAGAAACGATGGTGGGGATGACCGGGGCAAAAGGGAAGGTTTTCATTTTTTTCTAGTTCCAAATATATTCTGTTTGGAAGGGAGGAGAGAGGGCAGATGGAATTGAAATAAGAATTTAAATTCATGTGACCTCAAAGGTGACGTCTCTGTGTGTGTTTGGTTTTTCTCCCTGAAGAGTGATGTCGCATTTCAGTGGGCTCCAGGGAGGAGAATCCTTAGCGGGGTTAAGCTCATTGGAGGCTTTGGCTGTGTGTGTGCCTCTGCGGTCATGTGTCATGAGGAACCTCATTCTTACTAATAAGAGCCAGGCAGCTTTTACACGCTGAAGTTTTGCATTGCTTTTTGCAACTGAGCTGATATCTGTGCTTATCCAATGCGAATGCATTGACTTGCTGTGCAACAGACGAAAGCCAACTCATTTTAATAACAATACCTTAGCCTTTCTAGGTCTTACTGTCTAGTGTTTGTATTTTAGGTGCTAATTACCAGCTGCAAATTCATTTTATAGTCCACGCCGTTATTACTCAATGCACTTAATTCTCATTCTTCTCTCTCTTGTTTTGACTCTGTCTCTGATGACAGCTGACATTTTATTCCAAGCCTCCCTCACTGGCTACAAGCCAGAATGACTCCAAACATTCAGAAGCCACCCCTTCTGCCTGACTTACCAGTGAGGAATTAGCTAACGTCCAGAGAGCACTGGGCACAGGGCCCGTCTTTTCCCTTCAGCTGTCTGGGTCACGTTGGTTGCACCTTCCCCGTAGCAGTTGGCGTGGGAGTGGGTGGAGGCCAGTGCAGGTGCACGGAGGTGGTAGCTGGCAGCTGTAATGAATCGCTGTGTTTACAGAGCTTTGGATTCAATGGAGGGTAGGGGGAACCCTTTAGCACGGAACAAGAAAGCAGGACAGAAAGAGGATTTCCAGCCTGTGCTCTGCGATGCTGGATGCCTGCCTGGAACAAGCACTGGAAGGAAACATGATCAATGAGGGATGGAGGCGATGGTTTCTGGATACGGCGATTTGTCACCTGTGGGGGTGCATCTTCATAGGTGGTGTCCGTTTACTTCACCGTGGGCATGCATCGAAGTTCACAATTTGGGTAAAGGAGTATTTCAAGACAAACCATCTCCAGGAGGATGAAACAGGACTAGTCTTAACTAACCCCACGATGCTGAGCTCTGCTAACCCCAGGGTCCAGCTCGTGTCCTTCTGTGCTTTTACATGGTGCTTTGGATAGTAGATAACCATTGTGTCCTGATTGGGTTTTGTAATCAAGGTTGACATTTCAGGATGATTCCTTTATTTTATTTGGCTTCATTTGATAGAGTCCTAACTTCTGGTTCATTCCTTAAATGTCCACAGCCTATACCAAGGTCAAAGTCAGGATGCAAGGTTAAAGTTAATTAGACCATCACCTGCTGCCTCCCCAGGTGTGCATTAGCAGGAAGCTGGCATTAGGAGCGGAGCTGGAACTCAAACCCAGGCACTTGGGTCTGGCAGACGGACATCCTAGGGAGCATCTGAACTGCCAGGCCAAGTGTCTGCTCCACCCCTCAACCCCCTTACTAAAAAAACTAGCTTACTTTTAAAAATAATTTCAGATGGCAGTATAGAGATGTCCGGCTTTCCCTTTGTTCTTCTCATCTTGTTTACAACTTACAAAATCAAGTTGCTTTTCTATTAGATTTAAGACATTCACATTCATGCTGCAGTGCTATTCAAAACAGAGCAGATTCCATCAGATTTCTCCTAATTTCCTACTTAACTGTCCCTTTGCTGTTCCAACATCCGATGTGGCATTGAGATGATGGCTCCTTATGAAGATACAAGTGGGCATAACCCACAGTGTGTAAATACGGCATACTGTTTGAAGGTCTGGTATGGATGGTGGAAAGCGTTTGAAAGACCCCTGGTGTTTTTATGCCTATCAACTGGGTTTCTAAAAACTGCCGGCATTTGTTCCGAAATCCTGTTTTGATGGAGGAGAACATTGTGCAGGGAAGTCTTTGAAGAGGGTTGGGCTGCGGCGTGGACTCTGGACCCCTTGCCTGCTGGGCTGCCTGGAACAGGAAGCAGCTCTCTGGCTCCTCCAGCGGGGGGAGGGGGGGGGCGAGAACCGCAGGAAAACCCCGGCTGTCTGAAGTCACAGAGGAAAGCTTGCCAGAGCCAAGGAGTGACTGTCAGAGAACGAGACCATCAGGAAACTGCACCACAGCTGGGTCTCTGACTTCGGATCCGACTGCAGCCCAGCCTTTGCTGAGCTGACTAGCATCTGCATCAGCTCCACGTCCACTGACTTTGCAGGACTGGCTTGCCTTGCCACTCACACACGTGGGCTGTGCCTTTCACCAAGCAGCAGGCCAGGTGCCCACCCCAGAGGGCAGGGAGGGAGTGTGGTGCTCTGAGCTGTGCAGGGGCCACATTTACTTTGACAGCAGTCACTTGCCCGAATCGAACCTGCAGTCTTTTAATTGGCCGTGATCTTTTGTCATTTCCATAGGTCCCTACCCTCCATGGTAGTCTTAATCAAAAGTCAGTCACAGGCGAGCGGAGCTGAGGCCTTGGGTCAGCGTGATGGCGATTTGAGAGGATGAATAGGAATTGAATCCTTGAGCACACACGGCTGGGTGATGTGTAGCTTGTATTTGTGGCTTGGTGAGGTGTTTGGGCACATGAGCCTTGGATGTGGCCCATGCAGCGTACCGTCCCTGCTTTATTCTCTGGATTCCCTTTGGTTGGCAATCTACAGGGAGACCCAGGGGCTTGTTTTCTCTTTGTTGAAAGCCCACCAGTCGACCTTGAATAAGAAATAAGCATGTAAAGGACAAAAACATCTCCAGCCCGCCCTCAGCTCTGGGCCTAGTGTTGCACAGAGAAAGGCTCCCTCCAAGTCTTCCGCTCTTCTTTTTTGATGCCCAGTTTTTTAAAAAAAATTCTCCCTAGGTTAGCAAGATGGCCTTCAGAACACAATTTCCGATGCAAATCCGCAGGTTGTAACTTGCAGTTGATTCCAATACCATGCAAGTGCCCCTAGCGTAAACCAAAGGAAACACAAAACAAAATGTGATGAAGTTATTGGTACTTGTGCTATTTTGCTCATCAGCCCACCGGGAGGATTCTGGCTCCCTGTCATGTGTTGCCCACAGTGGAGCAGCAGTAGACCCAGTCAGATTTCTAAAAACAGTGTGCCTAGCAGGTGTCCCCAGGACTGCAGGGGGTGGGACTGAAGACCAGGGAACAGGGATGGAATCTCTCCGTGCCCATGTTCAGTGTCTCAGGCCGACTTTCCTCCAAGCCCACGTCAATTAGATGGACATATTTTTGGACCAATTGAGTATATTTGGTTCTATTCCAGGTTACTGTTAACAGCCTCATCTATTTGTAAACAGTCACAGAGGTAGCATCTGCACAACATGAAAGAAATTTTGACAAGTTCTAGTTAATTTGGCCAATACAGATGGGCAGGCTGGAGTGGGAACAAAGCAATGGAATCAGCGGGTCACCAGCATCTCACCCAGCTGAGCTCATGAACCTTGCCAACCAAGATTTTCCCGAATAAACAGAGGTGTTCAGATGGAGAGGTGGGTGCTTGTCCAACAAGGCTCCCAGGCCCAGCCACCACCGGGCATCCTTTGCAAAGAGGCAAGGGAAATGCAGAAGCTGCTTGCTGCTCGTTTCCTGGGGCCTCGCTGCCTAGATGCATGAGTCCTGGGATTCTGTAGTTGCCAAGTTGCCTCACTTGTTTCCCTTTGAGCCTACTGTGCCCATTTGTCTCTGCACTCAAGGGGAGTGCCCAAGCCCAAGAATCTGGTTTTCTTTGGTTCTAATTTTTAAAAAGTGAATATCGTTTACTAGTTGAGAGGGTTACATGTCCATGTAGGCCCCCAATCATGGTGGGGAGGGTTGAAGCATGGAGGCAGGTAAGCGAGACAAATGTCCCACTTTCTTCCTCCCCATCCCCCTCTTTTTTTCCTTCCTCCTGTGTCCACAGTGTGGGAAAGGGGTCGGGCTCCCTGCAGTCAAACAATATCTGTGGTCAGGGATGGAGACAGGCATTTGATGTCACCTTAGAGACCCCATTGCAGGAAAGAATGTTCTGAGGATGCTGCTTGAGTAGTCTTGATAATTCTGAGATGTTGTCAGTTTCATTGCATCAGGGTTGAGAACACCCTTCCGAGGTCTGTTGGCTGACCAGTCTACTTTGGCACATCCACAGACATTAGACGTTGGCTGCAAAGCCTGGCCAGGGTTACTGTTGAACCTGCTCTGCCTTCCATCCCCTGATGAGGCATTCCATGTCCTCCTCTGGCCTAGATGAGCTGGCTGTCCTGTCCTTCGTGTACATCTGGGTACATACTCTATTGCAAGGGCAAGACTAGGAATCTGTGACATGTAGAATTTCTGCTGTGATCGATCCTATTGTGTTGCAGTTGTCCAAAGAGACAGAACAAGTAGGATAAAGGGACAGAGAGATGTGAGAGGGGACTTACCAGGGGACTTGGATCCCTTGTCTGTGCAGGCTGAGGAGGCCTTCGTGAACTACACTGCCCATGAAGGAGGCGTGGTTGGATCCCAGCCAGAAAACCACAAAATCAGAGTGCTTGGTGATGTAACTCAGTTTGTGTACAAAGGCCTGGGGATGCAGGGGACTGGGGGTGAGTCCTGGAGCCCTGAAAAACCAGGGGATGCAGGAGCCCAGGGGCAAGAAAGAGATGGAATCCCTGGGGACAGTGAATCCTGGGCTTCTGTGCCCTACCCAGGACTCACTGGGAAGCCGCCATTGGTTACAGGAGAGGGCACAGGGGCGAGTGGGGCAGTAGAACCTCAGAGGAAATATTGATCCCCAGAAAGATGACTAAACATCCCATCCCTGTCTCGTCTACTAAAGAAAAGTCCCAAGCCTTCTAGTAATTTCTAGTAATTGCTTCTGGTCATGGGCAGTGACAATGAAGAAGATTATCCATGCAAAACACTTTCAGCAATACTTTGCTTGTGGAAAGCAGGTTGTAAATGCAAGCTGGTTTTAACTTTCACCCTTGCATTTTGATAGTCCTTGGACTTTTTTTTAGTAAAGGATTCTGTCAAACTGTGCATGTTGCGAATCTAAATGAACCTTAAATTTTATCTGGGAGTGGGGATGTGGCACAGTGGTTAAGTCACCTCTTGAGGCATCGCATCCCCTATTAGAGTGTTGGCTTTGAGTCCAAGCCCCACTCTCAATTACGGCTTTGTGCCATACATACCCATGGAGACAGTAAGTGAAAGCTGAAGTGCACAGGTCTCTAACACACACGGGAGACCAGGGTTGAATCTCTGGCTCTGACTTTGACTTGGCCCTGCCCTGGTGGCTGTCGTCATTTGGGGAGTGAACCAACCAGTAGAGGATCTCTTTCTGTCTCCCTACCTTTCAAATAAAATGAAAATCACCAACTTTTAAAGCTGTTGTCCTCATGTCATACAAATATCTAAACGAGGGAAGTGGCGGGAGAAAAAGAGAGGTTTAAGAAACAGTGACTGGATCCTGTTATACAGAGCAACAGCAGGTGCACACAGCACGGTCCTGTGGCTGATGGAGGAGACTCTCCATGGCTTTGGAATTCTGTGGGTTTAGGAACAGTGAAAGAATTGCCATCTGTTGTTGAATAAAGGACCACTGGAATTTTGAGGATTTCTAGGTGAAACCCAAAATATGTCTTCCCTGGGAATGAACCGGGAAGGTGACAAGTTAGATGAAGGTCATGAGAATCTGGTACTCTGGTCTTCCAGGGCTTTCACCTGGCGCAGCAGGTCCACTGCTGAACACAGTCATCATCACGGTTACAGCCCTGACCTGAGCACCTGTGTGTCAGGGTCTGTCACCTGTGGAAGGTGAGGGACCCAGGGATGATATAGCCTGCCCAGGATCGCAGCTAGCAAGTCCTAGCTCTGGGATTTGAACTGAATTCTGCATGTCTCAGGAGAGAAGAATCCCCCTTTAATCACGAATATCAGGCCTTGAGGTAAGATTATAGGACGTGATCTTTCTCTGAAGAAGGATGGTTAGGTATTCAGCAGTGTGAGTGGATTTCCAAAGGCGCTTCCACAGGTTTATGGAAAATAGGATTAAAAGGCAAGTCCATTTTGATGGCCCAAATCTTGAAGTCCGTGCATGGAAGATGTCTTCAAGAAAATTCATGAGAACTATGTGTTATGAAAAGGTTACGCGTGGGTATAAAAATGTTGGCACCCCAGTAAGCTTACCTTTTGTTTCCATTTTCTGTGCACTTTTTGAAGTACCCTTGTGTTACTGTTTGATTATGTCTATATTTGGATGTACGTCTTTAAGGTGTTCTTAGGAGAAAGCAAAGATGTCCAGTGTGTGGAAGGTACTAGAAAGGCAGATAGTGTATGTTAACGCCATGAAGAATGTCACCAGGTGCATATTTCGGGCAAAGTGACAGGTTATTAACACTGGGTCATCTCCTAGTTAGGCTGTGTGTGTACAGTGGGCTGTTTAACTTGACCATCTGCTGTTGCATTGTTGATAAACACCATTTTACCAGTGATTTAACTTACACCCTGGAGGAAAGAGTGCCTTCTGGATTCTCTTAGTGGTCATAAAAAAAAAAAATTGGCATTGATGGATTTTAGAGGGAGCCTTTGAGGCATGAAGTAATGGAAATAAAGAAAGGAACATTTGTGAAGAGTCCATGGGGGGGTGGGATTGCAGGGGGCCTCTAGGAACTAAAGAGGTTCATGGCAAGTTCACAGTCAAGTCCAAATCCACTTTTAAGGGAAATAGTCTTCCGTAACTAAACAGAGCGAGATGCTGGCCTTACTCACACTTGGCTTAACTTGAAGGTGGAGCTGGGGAGGTAGCCAGTGCTCCATGCACCCAGAGGAGGATGAGACTGTTAGAACTGTACCCAGCTACCTGTACATGTGTCACTTTATTTTCTCTGGAGTCTTCCAACGAGACGACCGGCTGGAAAGGGTAGCAGCACATTTTTGAGCTGAGCAAAGGAACATATTTCAGCTGTACTTTTATTTTTTTTTCATTCCTTTTGCATTTTCATTCCTCACTTTGAACGTTAAGGAGAATGGAGCAGCAGAAGGAAAGAAGATGTTATTGTGGTTGAAGGGCAGAGAACAAAGAATGGTTTTCAGTGCACTTTGGAGGCTAAAAAAAAAAAAAAATCCCAAACCAAAAATCTCCCTGTAGCTGTTCTCAGCTATTTGTGAAAAGGCCCTGAAGAGTGACTCACATACTTAATAAAGGATAGCAATAGTATTAAGTCTTTTACTATATAAGTTATGCTTTTCTGTGAGTCTATATTTACTCTGCCAGGCTAGAAATAGCTGAAGTTATTCAAACAACTGAAACAACCATGACTATTGTCTGGAAAATGAGTGTAGGCTGGGACCCAGGCTGGGTGATTACAGTGTTTAGAAAGAAAGCCTTCTTTTATTGCAATCCTTTGAGGTAGGAAGGGTTCCTGAGTGTCCCTGCTGTGGATTGCCCCATGTGCCCTGTGTTTGTATCAATTTGATAGCCTTCATGTGTAATCACTATATTCTATAAGGAACCATTCTAAGTATATCAGAGAGTGCATACAGCTAGTCGTATTCCTTGATCCAGATGACAGGCAACATCCAAGATGGTTTGTGAGGTATCTCTTAACCCTCGGGAAGTAGAACAAGCATCAGGACTTCTCCGTTCTCTAGCTGGACTCGTCCTCTTGTAGAGGCTTTGTCTCTGAATGTCTCTAAGAACATGCCAGACTGACCATGGAGATAGCTGTGGACAATAGTCCCACAGCACCATTCAGTTCATTCTCAAGCATGCCACTGGCTTCATGTTTCTAGAGAATGAGGGTCGTGGCCTGGGCAACTCAGCAGCCCCTGGGAAAACAGGTTGTTTTCCTGGAACATCTTAGTATTCCCACCTGCCTTCAGTAGCCCTGGGCCAGGTGACAGAGCAGAGCCCAGCTCTTACTCAGCCAGGTACCTTCACTCAGTGGCACTGGGGAGACAAGGTGAGCTTGGAGGCCAGGTGCACCTGCGTTGGAAACCCAGCATTAGTCCTCACCAGCCATGTGGTTTGGGACCAGTCTCTTGACTTTTCTGCGCCCTGGTTGGTCTCTATGTGTGTGCAATGAAGTCAGTCTTCCAGCTGGTACTGAGAGTTAGAATTCATGTGAAATCTGCGAAGGCTTAATGAGCAGTCTGTGGTTGTTTGGAGAATAGTACTAGCTACTGGTGTTGCCTCGAAAGCATGAAAACAGTCAGGATGTTTCTCTTCATTGAGACCGTTTTCAATCCAAATGGCCGCTTGTCCCTAAGAAACGGAGTTCTGGGGGACAGGGAAGGTGGCGGTGGGGAAGGAGTTGTGTGATTTCCTGACTTCCTCCACCCTTTCTTTCTACCTGGAGACATTTTCATTTTTTGCACTTTCAGCTCCCTAAGCTCTGAGAAGTTAGGCGTTGTAGGAAACGGAACTGCCAGCCAGTGCAGAGGCCTTCTGATGAGCCAGTGCTAAGTTAGCATGGTCAGAGAGCGGAAAGGGCGCGCATCTGAGACAGTTCCATGCCAGGCACAACGCAACGGGCGAGGTGCCAGGCAGGGCCCTGGACTCACTGATGCACAGGCGAGCCAACACCTGCCTGTCCCTGAGCAGAGCTGAAGTAAGAGAACAGAGTGAGTGTCTGAGCTGCACTCAAAGGCAGGAAGCCAGTGAACAGGGGAAGTTTTGGCGTTTGGTTTTGTTTGTTTGGCTGTCAAAGTCAAGGCTAGGATGGACAAGCTAAAGCTCTTTCCTTTCCTTCCGAGATGCATTGAAAGTTGCCCATGTAAGACACCATTGTTGAAGAGGCTGTGACATGATCAGGAGGATGTCTTCTTTTTCTCCCTCTTTCTCTGTCCTTGCAGGACAGATGAACAGATAATGGTCTTAATAAAAACACATGTGTTCCTAACAGACCATTTCCCACCCGCTTGCTGCAGTTACAGGCAAACATTCGGAGCCATGCTTATGGAGTTGTCATGTAGTATAAGGATTGTCAGCTCATTTTTCGCCCCCTTGCTTGGATTCTGTCTCCTTATTGGGACCTTTGATATTTCTATGCCCAACAAGGACCCCAGTGTGGTTGTAGAACTGTTGGCATTACAAATCACCCTGTGCACAAAGGCACCTGGGTAGCGTGTCAACTACGGCACCATGAATGTTGCTGGGGAGGGATGTGCACCTGAGCTGGAGCCCCTTCATGCTGTGGATGAATAGCTTCGTTTCACCCATTGGTCAGAGGATCTTGGAAGGTGGTAAAGCCAGATGGGAGCTTGAGGAGTGGAGACTCTCAGGTCGTTCTGTGACTCGAGTTCCCTGCCTCTATTGTAAACACTTTTATAGACAAGGCAGTGGTGTTTTGAACTCGCTTTTCTGTCCAAAGAAAGGAGAATGCATGACCAGCTCCAGGTCCACAGTTTCAGCCAAGTCAATGAGATTCCCTGTGTTTTTGCCATCACTGGTCCAGTTAGGTAACCCAAGAATCAAGTGTAAGTGACTTCTCTTGTGACCCACCTGTATTTTCCAGTATGGTATCTTGGAATCAGGAATCAGTGACACCTTTCATACCACGGAAGATGATATCACCTAATAGAAGGCTCCCATTTGCTGTGGAATGGGTGGGGGTCAGGGAGCTGTGGTCATGAGATCTTTTGGGAGTAACCTTAGCCACCTCAGCGGTTGCCTTGGGGAAACAGGGTGTGTGGATTCCTACTCGTTACTCCCAGCTCTGCCATGATCTTGTGTGACTTTGGCTGAGTCACTCAGATTCTCTCGGTCTTAATATCTTATTTATAAAGCAAGAGTTTCGAACAGATCCATGCAAATTCATATGTGGTATAATCTCAAATTTTAAGCTATAGGATTTCTGAAGCAGCTGTACCCCTCTGTCCCATAGGAACGGTGGTTTCCTTACTGGCAGCCCTCTTGAGGTCATCTTATCTGGGAGCCCCCCCTCTCTCCCCATGGTTTTCTTGTGTGCCCCCTTGAGCATTGCATCTCGCCTGCCACGGCGTGCCTGTGCTGACAGGCAGGAGCCTTCTTGTTCGTTCTGCTGATTCCAGGCTTCAGTGCTGAGAGCCCTGCTGCCATGTGCCGACTTGAGTTAGAGACATCACAGCATGAAGCAAGGCCCTCATCAGCCACCAGCTCCTTCTCACCCTGGTTTCTCTTCTCGCTCTCAGTCCTGGCTTCCTCCTGGCTACAGGACTTCTGCAAAGCCATCTCTTCTGTTCCTGTCTTCTGACTGGCCAAATCCTGTTGCCTCTCTATTGATCGTCTTACAGATAGATAATATCCTGAACTTAATTCTGACCATATTGTGGGACTTGGAAGTAGGACTTTTTCAGAGGGATTGCTTCTTGGGAGAGCTGCCTGTAGGGCCATAAAACCTCTGAGAGAGGTCAGCCT
This sequence comes from Ochotona curzoniae, assembly GCF_017591425.1. Classification (NCBI taxonomy): domain Eukaryota; kingdom Metazoa; phylum Chordata; class Mammalia; order Lagomorpha; family Ochotonidae; genus Ochotona; species Ochotona curzoniae. The sequence continues at coordinate 244,097 of NW_024465655.1, read as the reverse complement.
GGAAAAGCTGTTAGGGGAGGTCATCCCATTAGCCAGCCCTGGAACATTCTAGAACACAGGTTCCTAAGACTGCTAGTGATCAGACTCAGCATGAAGGTTATTTTTTTTAATAAAGCATAATAATTATATGCACTTATGTGGTACCAAGTAATGTCTTCATGTGACATTAACACATGCATACCCACAGTCACCAGATGTCAGACTTCCTTCAAGACCTTCTGATTAGTGGTTCTTGATCCAGGCCAGCAATTACATCATCATTTTTTTTAAACTTTATTTTTATTGGAAAGGCAGATATACAGAGAGGAGAGACAGAAAGGAAGATCTTCCGTCCGATGATTCACTCCCCAAGTGAGCGCAATGGCCGATGCTATGCCGATCCGAAACCAGGAGCCTCTTCTGGGTCTCCCACACGGGTGCAGGGTCCCAAGGCTTTGGGCCATCCTCGACTGCTTTCCCAGGCCACAAGCAGGGAACTGGATGGGAAGCGGGGCTGCCGGGATTAGAACTGGCACCCATATGGGATCCCGGGCGTGCAAGGAGAGGACCTTAACCACTGCGCCACCGCGCCGGGCCCAATTACATCATCATTTAACAAGCATCCCATGTGCTTCTGGTGGTCAGCCAGACCCCCCCCCTCCCGTTGTAGAATTGCTTTTTTTCCATGGAGACATGGCTGCCTCATGAGACAACCAACTCCATTCATTTGGTCTCTGGAAATGTGCCTGAACTTTAAAACACCTAAATTATCAGTTGATTGGACTTAAACCTGCATTTATGGGTAAAATATAGTGATTTGTCTAATGACTAGATAAAAATCAAGTGCCTATTTTTAACAGCTTTTTCTAGGCATTTATGAAGAGGTGGAATCATAACTTGTGTGGGATATATTTACACAACTACTTAAAATGCTAACTGTAACTTCTGTTTGTCTCGCTCATTTGCAAAACTTTTTTTTTCAGCTCTCCCTTTATTTGGTCGATATTGACTGTACTTTTTTCAGAACCTCCAGATATAGTTTTGATGAGGAAAGCTCTTTTCCACAGTCATCTCTACTGGTGAATTATGAATAAATGCCAAGCAGCTCTCTAGAAGAAAGCACCAGATGACATCGTTTTAAAAATTTATATGTGTGGAAAGGCATGGAGACACACAGAGAGACAGACAGAGCTTCTGTCCGCTGATCGCTTCTCAAATGTCTGCTACAGCTGGGGCTGGGCTAAGTCCTAGCCAGAAGCCAGGAATTCCATCTTAGTTTCCCATATGGGTTTCAGAGACCCAACTACTTCAGCCAGCATCTGCTTCCTCTCAGGGTATTGCATTGATAGCAAGCTAGGATCAGAACCCAGAGCCTGGAATTGAACCCAGGCACTTGGGTATAACAGTACAGGCATCTTACCCTCAGGTCAAAGGCCTGCCCCCAGATGACAATGAAAGCTGAATTCTGATGTTAGACTGGGTGTCAGCCCCGAGCACCTAGAGAATAATGTGGCCACAAGAGTGTGACCAGTTGGTTTGGGGGACAGGCTTCACGGAGGCTTCCTCAGAGGGGCTGATGTCTCTCAGACCTAAAGGACAGGCAGGACAGACAAGTCAACAGGAGAAACTGAGTAGTCCAGATACAGGGAAAAGTGCATGCCAGGTTTCAAATATCAGACAGAGCAGAGAAATTCTGAAGAAGTGCTTATGGTTTCCTTGCTTTGACACCTCACAGATGAAGTGGGGAAAGAAGAGGGCAGGCCAGATGGTGAGTGGCTTTGTGAACCATGGTAATGAGCTGAGTTCATCTCAGAGGCACCAGGCTAGGAAGAGCTGGTCTGGTGGTGCTGAGGGTTGTGACAAAGTGTAGCAGATACATCCAACACACAGTACTGACGCTATCACATGCACATGGCCAACTAAGGCGTTCGTCTCAGCAACCCTATTGTTAGTATTCTCATTTTAGAAGTGAGTTGGTGGAGCGACTGAGATGTTCAGTAAGTGGTTAAGTAACTTAGCTTGAGGTGGAACTGAAACTTGAGGTCCATCAAGTTTGGCTATAGAATCTAAGTTCTTCACCAGAAGCAAGTTTGTATAGAAGCAGCTCCTCCTAGAAAGGCCAGGCGCATTCCTGGAGATAAGATGAGGTAGGAGGCATTTCACAGTAGAGGTGAGGAGTAATGATACCCTAAGTTTGGGCCACGACAGGTTGACATCTGACGTCTGACCTTCACTTTTTTCTTTCTTGGCATCAACTATGGGTTAGAGTGGACATTGTGGATTGAGGAGTCAAAGGCTTGTTCCTTGAATGACACTAACTTGACAACCAGCCTGTTCTTGGAGCATCTTCTTGGGGCAGATGGTGAGCTGAGAAAGCTGTGTCTAGGGGAAACCACAAGCCAGGCACTCCATCTTGGTCAGGGTCCCAAGTACTTGGTCCATCTTTGACTGCCTTCCCAGGCATGTTAGTGGGGAGTGAATGGCCTAGACATGCATGTGTCCCAACATGGGATGCAGTGGCTTGACCCAAAGCACCATGGCACCTGCCCCTGTCAGTTGATCGTTAGTGGATTTATTGGAGTTAATCCTTGTTGGCGCTGTGACTCAAAGGTGGTTATCTAATGTTTCTCTTTCACATGTCCATGGTTTAGTATTTTTGCCATTCACTCTCTGATATATTCTTATTTTTGATTTTTCACTCCTCTTATCCTGATAGGGAGTAGGTTTTGCTGTTCATTATATTCCTAGGATCTGCCATCAATATGTTTGTTGAATCAATGAGTGGGTACTTATGTCCTTAAAAGTTAGGTCAAGTCCACAGACCCAGTATTCATAATAACAAATCAGGATTTAAAAAGCCATGTGTCCTTTGGTTAAAGTGCTAAGAGACTAGAGATGCCAACTGGCATGAGATGGTATTGAAGGAGTGTGTGGCCAGGAGGATGAACCGTCAACTAGAGAACCCGATCCTGGCCCAAGTCTGAACAGGACCTGGGCAGATCACATGAGCTCTCGTGGGCTCCATTTCTCACCCACTCAACAGAGGATGGATGCAGTGGTCGCTAACTCACTTACTCACTCATGGAATAGAACTGTGTCACTATGTGATATGCAAGCCTAAGAACTCACATTCCTATTAGGGTAAAGACAGTTCATTAGCAGCCACCCCAATCTCACATGCTCAGTAAGGCCACCCCACACATTGGGAAGCACCATCATCAAGGGAGCTGCCTCAGCACAGCCAGATAGAGTAGGAAGGAGAAAGCATCGTAGCAGCCATTTCAGTCGCTCTGCCTTTCCACCCCTCCAGCCCTCCGCAGTAGGCAGGCGTTATTGCTTTCCTCATTTGAAAAACACAGCTCTCAGTCACTTGCTCCCAATGACTCAACTGGCTAAGAGGATTTTAACTTGGGTGTTCTGGCTGCCAGCTACAGGCACTGAAATTCCACACTGTCTCATCCTAGCTATGACTTGGCAAGTGCAGGAAAAACAGCTAAATCATTTATGAGGGCCAAGTCAGTGCTTTAAGTCTCGGAGAGTTTTCTTCTCGGGAAATAGCTTTGATGGTTTAGCCAGAGCGTGTGCAAGGAGCACAGATCCACGTTGGGGTCTAGCAGGCAAGTGGTGGCTGCCGTCAGGGAGGGGGAGACTATCTCAGCATCTGCTTGTAAGAATGCATTTTGACTTTGCCCCCCCCCCCAGGATGATTCACTCAGTCTCATTGTCCTTGTCCCCTGCTGGGCTCCCACCCACTGGTGACAGAGCAGCTCTCCCTCCCTGGAAATGCAGAGGCAGTTGCTTCCCCAAGGTTTTAAGGAGTCTCCCGGGTCCTCCCCCGGCTCGCTGATATGATTCCTTTGAGCCTTTTTACTGTGTGCAGTCAGCAGCTAATGCAGGGTTGAGGGAATCCTTCCCACGGAAAACCAGCAGTGACACGACTTGTGGGTACAACTGTATACTCGGAATGATGTATAAAGGGAACCACAAAGCCCAGGGAGCGGTAGCTGGCAGGCTTCCAGAGGCAAAGCTGAATTAAAACCTCATTAAGCCGCTCGAGCCATGGTGGCTGTGCAGTGGCTGGGAGAGCTGCAAGCAGAGGAAGGGAGGGGTGGGCAGCTCTGCCTGGCAAACAGCAGGCTGTGAGCTGGGCGGGGCAGGCCAGGAATCGAGACAAAATAAGACCCACGCTGGCCTGTCAGGCAGGTCTGGTTGTGAGTGTGTGAGTGTGCCCTGCCACATAATATATGCTAAGTGATAGAGAGCCTTTTATCTTTTTCCCTTTTCCATTGGGAAAATGTTAGATTGGAAAGCACTGGAACCAAAAGAGTCCACATGGATATGCCAAAATGGAGACTTTATGAAAAAGAGATGAGAAACAAAGGCAGCCAGGCATGAGACATGCAGATGTGCTGTGTGCTCTGTCAGCACCGCTGGTCTCTGCACAAGCCTGGAGGAAAGCAGAAGGGCATGGGGGCCTGTGTGCAATGTTGTGTGTTACTGCATCTGTCGTTGGAAATTTGACTAGATTTTACTAGAAATAGAAGCAAGACATGCACCACCAAAAGACCGGCAGGGGTCAGTCCTGCAAGGGAGAAGCACCGTGGATTTGCCCACAGGGAGGTGCAGCGTGGTCCCTTGTTTGTAGTGCCTTGGCGGGCTAACTATGGACTGTGCACCTGTTGTGTGGGATCACTTTGTAGCGAGGCTCCCCACACCCAGATGGAGAAGGGTACCAGGTTCCCCCTAGTGCACATGCCAGATTCACAGTGAGGCACAGCCTGTGCCTTGTAGAGAAGATACCCAGCCTCCATCCCTACCCAGGACACAAGTCACATGACCTTGTTTTGGGGAGTCCTTTTGCCCTCAGGTGAGCTGAAGTAAAGAAGAAACTTAACGTCTCCTCTGGTGACACTGCCGGTGCTCAAAAACAAGCCAAACCTCCTCCCGTCCCCCCAATGCCTGGCTCCTAACCCCTTCCAGCTCAAGCTGCTTGTCCACAGCCCTGAGCTGAGGGGGCCCCAGGTTGCCTTTCCAAGCCTTTGTTTTGAAGCCTGCATCTTCCAGATCACTAAGTTGACTCACATGGAGCAGTGGTGCTGCCTGCAAGTTTAAGGCCCTTTGTCTCTCGAGTTTCTCCCAGGCTCAGCTCCAGAATCAATGGCCAGGGGATGGGTGGTGCTTCCTGGATGCGAAGCAGGTGCTGTGTCTTTCTGTTACATTTTAGAGCTCTGGCAAGGATGTAAACCACGCCCAGCCCCAACAGGGAGCTTGCATCTTCCCCGTTAAAGCCAGTTAACCTTCTGGCTACTCCTCATGCCAGTGTTTTTAAAGGAAATAGGAGACCCAGCTTGCTACATCTAAGTATATGGCTGAGCCACACAGGCAGAGTGGAAAGTGGACTTAGAGGCCGGGGGTCTGTACTTGCCACCATTTTCACCTGTCCCTTGCAGACGAGGCAGTGTCGGAGTGAGCACATCTCCAACACGCAGTACGACTCACAGGCTCCTGGGGCTGAGCCAGGACTCCGCCTCTGATCAGACTGATTTGTCCTGGCAGAAGGATGCCCCAGGGAGGCACTGCCCAGCCAGGACCGAAGCTGAGGGTCTCCCAAGCTCCATCCTTGTAGAACAGGATCTTGACTTCAAGGAGTCCTTCCTGGCAAATGAACAAGCGGCCGAATGCTGCATGCCAGCACAATGTGGCTGCTGGTGGAGTTAGTCCCTGTAGACCTCACCAGGAAAGTATCAGCTCAGGCCCTGTAACCTTTGGCTGCGGCGAAGGGTGTACCAAAGGATGGGCAGTAATGAGATGCTGGGTTTTAATGTGTAACACCAGCTATTTGTACTTTTTCCTTTTTAATACTCATAACAGCTAGTCTGACTTCTAATTTCTGGGCAGCTTCAGGGTGAGTAATGATGTGAATTCTTTGATCCTGAATAGTCTCCAATGGGAGTAAAAGGTCAACTATTTCCCCGGCTTGACCATTGGACAGAATTTGTTGGCAAATTCAATGTCAGATAACCTGTCAGTTGATTCCAAGAATCAGTGCTTCCTGGGGAAAGCCTGTGAGCCTTTAGTGAGCCCATTCACTCAGAAGGGAAACAGCTCTAGCAGTGTGTGCGGACATGAGGGTAGAGGGGCGTGCGGCAGACAAAGGGAGGGTCGTTTGGGATGCAGTCACTCATTTTGATAGATAGAGAAGCCATCATCTGCTCACAGTTTCTCAAAGGAGGGATCACGTCACCCTTGGACTCACCTGCAGAATTCCAGGCGCCACAGGTGTCTCAGGAGTCAGGGGAGCCATGCAAATCTGCATTTTAAAACAAGATTTATGTAGTTTTATCTGAAGGCAGAGAGTACACACACACACACACACACACACACACACACACACACACACACACAGATCATCCATCTACTGGTTTATCTCCTAAATGGCCACGATGGCCAGAGCTGAGCCAATCTAAAGCCAGGAGCCGGGAGCTTTTTCTGAGTCTCCCACATGGGTATAGGAGCCCAAGAACTTGGGCCAACCTCCACTGCTTTCTCACACCATTAGCACTATCTGGATCAGAAGTGGTGCAGGTAGGACATGAACCAATGCCCATATGGGATGTTGGCACCTCAGGAGAGGGCTAGCCAGGTATGCCAACTGTGCCACCCCTCCTATCTGTGGTGCTGTGTAAGCCCAGGGACTGCCCACCTGCAATCTAACCTATACTCTTTCTTCTCCCATATCTACGATGGAAAACAAAGCCATGCCCACATCATGTGCCACAACAGTGAATAGCAAGTGTTTGGGGTTGAATTGGAAACCTGGGAGTGGATCTTTACTGGAGAATTTAAGGCGGGTGCTCTCCTGCTCGCTTTATGGTCACCACCATGGGCCATTTGCTTTTCAAAGGGGAAGGATTTAGATCTTGTTAAGTACAACAACCATCTGGTATGGGGGGGGGGTGGCAGGCAATAGAGGGAGAGAGTGAGTCAGGTGGGTTATTGGCTGAAAGCCTCCCTACACCTCATGTCAGACAAGGCAGCCGATGCTCAGCAGGCACCCTGCCTCTGCCTCAGTTTCCCCGAGTGTGAGAGAGGAGTTGTAGCAGGATTTGTAATCACGGATCCCTGCGAGGCACACATGAAGCAACATGAACCATCAGGTGCTTCTCAGATGAAAGGTAGTGTGTGCTGGAATCTACACCTGCCCCAAAGAACTGATAGCAATAAACACATTATGGTACAGAGCCCACCCTTGGCCCACTGTGACGGCATGACGGGCTGGTGTGTGTATCTGAGGTCCAGCTGAAGGATGACTGGCAGGAGAGGAGGGCTGTGGTCACCAGACTCCTCCCGGGCCTCCCAGGCTGTGCAGTGAAGAGAGTCCAGTTCCTGCTGCACCAGAGGGGCGGATCTCTCGCAGTGATTCTGGCAACCATGCTTCCTTCCTCCCCTGCCAGGCCCTCACATATAAGGAACAGACGGTAGGACTGCTGGCTTGTGCATGATGCACCTGTTCTTTAGTCTGCAGCAGTTGTGGTTAGGGAACATGGAGCCAGTAGAGCCTGTGGCAAGGCTTCGACCACCACACACAGAGGCTGCTGGTTGGTCAACAGTGACAATCTGGGCAGACGTTGACCTCTGTTGGCAAGGACACCTGCACTTGGCTCTTTGACAGCTTGCTACATCACCTGTCACATCTGTGTCCTTGTTTGCTTCTTTCCTTTTAGATCGGCAATACCTGTGTCTGACTAAGCAGGTGCAACATTGTTGCTGCTGGCTCTCCTTGCCTGTTTACCCAGAGCCCAAGTTCCCCCAACACCTGCCAGGTTGATAATTTCTATCTCTTTTAGTGCCCCCGGCAGGGCCGGAGGAGTAAAGAGAAAGTGAGAACAAATAAGCAACTTTCTGCTTCATTGCCCCCCCCCCCCCCCGCCCCGCCCGCAGATAGCCTGGGTCCTCATCCCTTGGCCTTGAGGCTTTAACAAAGGCAGAAGGCGAGGGCCAGAGGGTGCCCATGAGAGCGGAAAGCAAGTGGCATGAGAGCCCTGCCAAAGGAGCGGGCCCCATGGGCCCCACAGCCCACTCCCTGCAAGTTCAGCTTCTAGCATGCACCATCAGGGTTTGAACGGCAAGTCCAAGCTTCCATCCGCAACTGAGAGCCAGGTTCCTGTGACTGGCTGGCAGGCTGGGCTAGAGTCTGCCTCCTGTGAACACTTTAGGCCCAGGGGTTGGGTTATTTGTTCAGTCAGGCTTGTAAAAGCCCAGACATCATAGGGCACACCATGGCAGACCCAAGGAAAGGATGAGATGCAGGACTCGGACATGTGGAGAACCAAACCTAAACCAAAGCCAAAACCCAAACCGACAAAATGGAAAAGGAGGGGCAGGGGCAGTGAAGCCCCCAAGAAATACAGAGCAAACTAGGCACACACTCCATTCAATGAAAATCAAATTCAAAAATTCAAAGGCTATCCAAGATAAGAAAAAAAAAAGCAAACTCCCTAGCAGTGATCAGCACATTACATTGAAAAAAAAATTTACTTATACAACATATGAACTTGTTTGCAATGGGACTTTTGTTTTTATTCTGTTAAAACCACACATACAATATTGCAAAACTTGGAGGGTGATGTGACATTCAGGACCTGGCATCAGAGAGGGAAAAGAACCAAAAATCTATTTCTAAACAGAAAATATTTCTAACAAATGCCATTGCCAGGAATACTGGGAGGCAAGGGAGAGAAAAGTTGGCTGATTTGTGGCCAGAAACAAAGAAGCAATTGGTCTCGGGGTGCAAGCAGGAGGCCAGGTTGCTGGGCCAAGCAGAGATGAGTGAGGCGCTCGGTCCAGCAAGTCAACAGGCATACTGCATGTCTGCCTTGTACAAAACTAGAAACTAGAAAACTTATTTTGGATGGAAATGGATCAGGAAAAAGGACAAAGAATGCCATGGCCTGACCTTGATCGTGAGTGGCCATGGGCGGTGCGTAGCCCAGGTCTCAGCCTTGGTCTGCCACGGGTGTGTCTGAGGCTCTGAGAAGTCACAGGTACCCCAGGCCTTGAACCACAAAGAAGGGATAGCAAGGTTTACATTGTTGGCCACTTCCTGGGAAGGTCACGAGGCTCAAACATGACCCCCCACACAGGTCAAGAGCTTGTAAAGCTGCAAGCACTCTTATATTACTGATTCGTTTTGTCTGGGGCACCACAGTGTGCCTGGGGAGTATTTTTCTTTTCTTTCTTTCCTTTTTTTTTTTGCATATGGAGTGGGGGAGGAGAAAGATGTTTCCTCTACAAATTCACCTTGATGAAGAGGTAGAATTAGGGAACTCTCACTGTTCTTGCCTTCTCTTTCCCTCACCCTCTCTCCGTCCTCTCTTTCCTGTCCCCATGCAAGATCTAACCTTCTGTAAGACTGCAGTTGTTCTCACATTGAAAGTTTTCCTAGAGTTGAATCACAATAACAAGCTGCCTTTGGGGGAACCCTCATTGTGGTTAAGCCACCACCTGTGACACTGGCATTTATATGTGACATATCAGTTTTGAGTCCTGGCTGCTCCATTTCCAATCCAGCTCACTGCTAATGCATCTGGGAAAGCAGTGGGGGATGGCCAAAGTCCTTAGGCCTCTGCCACACACCACGGGACACCTGGATGGAGTGTCTGGCTCTTGGCTCCCGCCTAGCCATTTAAGAAGTAAACCAGCAATGGGAGAGCCTCCCCAGCCCACTCTTTCTGTCTGCCTCCCTCTGTTAACTCTATCTGTGAAATAAATGAATACATCTTTCAAAAGAAAAAAGAAAGAAAGAAAGGCCAATGCTTTTTCCAAAGAGAATCTGCTCCACTTTGTAGCTGGGAGAACGTGGAGGCAGCAGACAGGGCAGCGCTGGGAGCTGACTGAGCTGGGGCAGAGCTGGGGCGGGGCAGGAGCAGTTTGCCCTCCCCTTGTGCTGTGAGCTGGATCCACCCCACCCCACCGCCCTGCGGAACAGGAATTGGACTCCCCCAGCCCCTGCCCCTACCCTGCCTCTGGTTACCAAGGATTAACAACCTTCCTAGCCTCTCACAATCATGCTACGTGGAAATCAAAGGGCTTTTTATTCTTTAATTATTGTTTCTAGATTTTTCTTGCAAAGTGTTCATTTTTCAGGTACGGGAATTTGTCAGCTAAAGCACTCATTCAGGGCAGTGGAGATTGGCCACGCATCCTTCTGATACTCAGTAACCGCCCTGGGAAGACCAGTGGAAAGGCTTTAGTCCTTGTTGATTGCTTTCATCCGGAGCTTTTCACCACTTTGTCACTTTGTATCTAGCATTCTGTCCTCTGGGGCAGACGTCTTCACTGCTGTCCCTGTCTGGGCTTGCCGTGGCCCCCAGCCTCCTAGCTGCCGCAGGTGGGGCTCGCACTGGGAGAGGAAAAATTCTGTGCTTGACAAAGACTTCCTGGTGTGTGTGTGTGTGTGTGTGTAGAGAAGTGTTACACTCCAGGGACAAAAGACTGCATATGATCACCATGGAAGATAACATTTTGCTTCTAGAGCGCTCCCCATCACGTGGAGATGCTAAAGCGAACACCACCCCAAACCGCCTTCAATGACATACGGATTGAACGATTTTCAAAAGGGGGAGAAGAAAGAATCCTCAGCAATGACTTGAAGAGTCCAGGCTGCTTTGTTGAGTCCTTTTTGTCAACCCGGGGGCCCGCGGGGACACTGCAGACAAAAGTTTCATTGTCTGCGAAGACCCCTGCTGCTTCCAGGGGCCTCAGCCCTGGGCCTCCTTGGAGCCTGAGGTGGAGGAGCCGGCCCCTTTTTGTCACAGAAAAGCCTTGGCTGCTGCCCTGCCCCCACCGGGTTCAGGTCCCAGACCCCAGGAAAGCCAGGCTGTTGCTAAAGACTCACTTGTCCATGGGGTGGCAGGGTAGGGGTGTGGAGGCTGGTGTGGTCACTGCCTTTCCTTCTGGAAGTTTTTCTGAAGCATCCAAATGTGACCTTTGCAGCCAAGGGCGACAGCTTCAGTGGCAGAATGCCTGGCCAGATTCCCACAATGAGACATCCCTCAAGTATGCAGCTCCATGCAGGTCCCAGCCGCCTGCAAGAGAGGTTGGCACCCAGGAGAACACTGGGCGGGGTGCCACGGACCCCTCAGCCAGGCCCCCAGGAGGCCCAGCTCCTGGTTCTGTGGTCCTGAAGAAGAACGTAGCCAGCATTATAGCTGGGACAAGAGCCAGAGGCGTGTTCTTTCTCTCTCTCTCTCTCTCTCTCTCTCTCAATCCCTTCCTTCATCCACATTCATCATATCAAAAGGCTTTTGTTGGGGGAGCGGCCGTGGCCTTTTGGTGTACGCCTGTGGTGTCACTGCTCTCAGTCTTTCCAAAGTTGGACTCAAAGCACATCATTAGTTGGAGTCCTGGGTGAACTAGTCTGAAAACAAGCTTGGGAGGAGTGGAGGTGAGCAGCTGTCCATGGCATTTGTTGTGTTTGTGAGGGATGCTGCCCAAGAGGACCAGCCTGACTGGCGAACGGTAAGAAGTCCTTGTAACCCATCCCTTGCCCCTTGCCGCATCCCAGCCAGGCTCTAGACAAGCTGGCTGCCAGGTGGGAAGGGATGTGCAGAATGGGCAGTAGCTTGGGTCGCGTGGGTGTTGTGGCTTGGATGCACGTCCTAGAGAATGCAGGAAGCCTCGGGGACGTCGCATAGGATTGCGGAGGGAAGAAAAAGGCTGGCATTGCATGACTGTCTGTCCTGTGACTTCCCGCCAGGCGAGACCACAATGGCAGTGAGGAGTTGTGGCCACTTGGGTCGTGAACCAGAGGATGGAAGCTCTTTCTGTCTCAAGCTTATGTCTATATCTGCCTTTCCAATAAACAGATAAATAGAATAAATCTTTGTAAATGTTCATTAAGAGAAGATATTAAAGAATGGGCTTGCCAGTGATGGTGCTGGCGGGTGGTAAAAGCATTTCTGCCAACGCTGTTCTGTATCCGTGGTGACCAAGCCCAAAACCATAGGTTCTGTCTAGTTTTTCCTAACCACTTTGTTGAGATAGAATTTGCACATGAATTTAAATGAATTCCCAATTTAAAGGATACCATTGATGTATAATTTTTAACTTTTAAAGTTATGACAGAAATATGCATATAACAAAACTTGGCATTTTAAACTGTTTTCTTTTTTTCCATGTACAGTTGAGTAGCATTAAATTGACAAGGTTGTTACAACCCTCACTTCTATTTTCAAAATGTTTTCATTATCCCACACAGAAACTGTACCTTTTAGACAATAACTTCTTTCTCTCTTCCCTGGCTCCCTGTAACCGCTGGCCCACTCTGTGAATACGCCTATTCTAGATATTTCATGTCAATGTAATCAGCCTCTATTTGCCTGTTCATGTCTGGGTTCTTCCAGTCAGCGCCATGTCTTCCGGGTTCATCCAGGTCTCATTAGCTGAACTTGGTCCTCTGTGTGGCCGCGTAGTATTCTGGGGGATGGATATACCCGCATTGGAACTAATCCTTCCAAGATGAGTGTTTGCATCGTCTCAGGTTCACCCATTGTGAATGACACTGTACTTGACGTTGACCTGAAGCGTCTGTGGGGGCAGGTTGCCTTCTGTCCCCACTGGCAGAGGAATTACTGGCTCACAGAGCACTTGTTTGGGGATGTTTAAAGAGCTGCTCCTGGATGGTTCCTGACTCTTCTCTTCCAGATGCCTGTCTCCTTTCAGCCCCTCTTACCTGTCCTGTCCCTCCACCTCTCCGTGCCCCAGCTTCATAGTCATGCGTCACCCTCCCACTTCCTGGAGGGAACTCCCACTTCTTTTTCGGTTGTCAGGTGGCAGACCATCCATCACTTCCGTGGTCCCACCCACCAGCCATCATCTCACTGTGGGGGGGAGGAATCTGGGAAGGTCCACCGGAGGCCCCAGCCCACTGTGGCCGCAGGGCGTGACCCTAGAATTTGTAAGTTGTTTAGCATCAGGGATGTGGAGAGCAAGTCCCCGTGGGATTTCGATCCCTCATCCCACACCCCGCTGTGCTTGTCGCCAGCCACTCTGCTGTCATTTGCTGCTGCGGCCTATGGGAGGGTTGTTCACCACGTTTCGTTTGCTCACGGTTTCTCCCATTTGCTCCAAGCAAAGTGCATTCATTAAGGAATGCCCCCCTCCCCTCCAGACCCGCAAGAACCTGCCTCAGACAGCCATTCTGGCTGCTGGGCTAATTGTTAGCTGGGCTTTCTGGATGTCATTCATTTCACAATAAGGCTTCTAATTAATCTCCGCGCAGTTCTCACCAGAAGAAAGGCTGCTGCGAAGAAACATCCCCAATTACCATGAAAAAGGAAATGTCAAGAGCCCCGATGATTTTTCTGGCATCCGCCCCTTGTCTGAGCTGAAAATCGCCATTAAGGCACCCAGGCTGCCCGGTGATCAAGCATGAAAACTTGAGGGGGTCGGTGAGAGAGAGAGGAGCTCTGGACCACACAGACCCAGCCGGGGGGGGGGGGGGGGAGGGGATCCTGCTGCCCTCACAACCCCCGGCTTAGGAGCACCGATTGTTTCCCAAGACTCGCTAGCCCCTTTGCACAGACAGCAGCGGAGGCGGCAGTGGCAGAGACACGCATTCCTCTGCTGCTCCAGCCGTGGGCAGGGCAGCTTTCGGATCAGCAAGCTCAAGGTCTTGTTTGCGTTTGTGCCTGCAGGACAAAAGATCCTTCATCACCGAAGTGATGTGTTAGAGACAGTCGTCCTGATCAACCCTTCCGATGAAGCCGTTAGCACTGAGGTAAGTTAGACGCCACCTGGGGAGGGCAAGACCTGGATGTGGGGATCAGCTTCCCTTAACCTGCCCCGGTCCATGGTCAGTTCTTGGCTGGGGTCTCAGCACCGCACAGGACCACCTCTCCCAGTGAGGAGGCTCCCAGCTAGCGCTGTGAGGTTTGGCTGGGGTCAGGGGCTGCGGAGTTTAGGTAGAAATGGGAGCATGTGCTGGGGTGGACTCAGCAGGGATGCAGCGGGGGAAACAGACCACATGTCCCCAGGCTGCAACTCGCGGGACCCAGAGCTGAAGGCTAATGGCTTCTCGGAGGTCTCCCTCTCCCGCTGCTGCTATTCAGAGGTGCCCTGCACCCCCTTCCTGTGGCTGGAAGGCAGGCAGGCCTAGTGGCCAGCATGAGAGACCACCTGAGTTCATAAGCCTGGCTCTGCCACTTGCTAGCTGGTGGCCTCAAGCGAGCAACTCATTGCCTGTCTTTGTCCTTGAACTGAGCTCATAACTTGCCTGTGCATTTAATGTTTGTATCTAACGCTGTGCTTAGCAGTCCCACAGTGTGCTTCAAAGAGTGGCATGTAATGACTGACATGTGTGTGATGGTCATTATCATTATTATTATTATTACCATATGAAGTTGTTGCTAAGAGGTATAATAGGATATCCCAGAGCCCGTGACCGTGCCGGAACTTGGCCAGAGGTGATGAGGCTCCATTTTCTGCTCCCTTTGTTACGGTGTGATGCCTTGCAGACTGAGCTGCTTCTGGAACGTGGGCGTCACCAGTTATCTTGCCATCTCCATTATCTGCAGCACCTTGCACCCCTGCTTTGAGAATTTCTATGTGCTATATTGTTGGAATTGTGGGGCAAATGAAATTAAAATGACGCCCTAAAATGCGCTTTCTTCAGCTGGCTTGTACATTTTGGGAGTGTTGTAAGACCGCCCCACCATTATGGAATGCCAGCACGTATCTGCGGTAATGCCAACCTGCCCAGGCCCCAGTAGTAGTCATCCCCATTCCATCTTACTGCTGGGAATCATTGACTTACTTCCCATTTGTGGATTTAGCTGTTCTTGACTCTCCCTCTAAAATGCAATCATGTAACCTGTGGCTTATCAGAGGCGGTCCATGTGGCAGCATGTATCAGCACAGCGTTCCTTTTTATGGCTGCATAATATTCCATTGTGTGGCCATGCCATACTGCTCGTGCAATGCTGCTATTCTGATGGCTGTGACACGGAGCCTGTGTGACCCACTTCTGCCTGCGTATGATCAGCAACACTCCCTTGACCCATTGATGGCAGGAGGTTGAGGGAGGTGAGGGGGATAGGAAACTCAATAACCAGTTCAAGAAGTAATTACAACTTGGAAAAAGCTGGAGGACTTGTGTCTGTCCAGGCAGACCACTGGCAACAGTTCTGAGAAAGGAAAATGGGGAAAAAGGAAAGTTTTTCTACAGATCCAGTCTGCCTGTAGAGCAGATGGGATTGAGGCGTTACTTATACACACGTGTTTTTCTAGGAGTATACCAGGGCTTCCTGGGTAAGGGGTTATGGCCAAGCATGATGCCTGGCACATACTATGCTCTGAGGAGCATTCATGAATCAGGCTGCGAACAAATACCTTGGTGCTGAAACGGGCATTTCTGCTGAAGGACAGCTGGATTCCTGCCACCCAGAGTTCACAGAGAGTTCTTTCGTGCAAACTATTTGCAATTCAATGTCAGAGGTTGCTATTGATGGGCAGCCCTTTCCTTTATGTCCAGGGTCAAGCACCTTGCTGATTGCACTGCCTGTGAAGCAGCTGTGCTGTCTGTGTGGCTCGCTAGGAGCCATGGGATCCTGGATAAGAGAGGCTGATTTGGGGATCCTGGCTGGGCCCCCTTGGGGGAAGCTGGGCTGTGTGTGGTGACTTAGTCTGGGAGATCATCCCCCCGCCTCCACCCGTTTCACAGACCACAGTCGGCCAGCAGACACTTCCCAACAGCTGTGGAACAAATGCTGGCCAGCTGTGAGTTCTGCTTTCAAACAGAACAGCAAACTAGGGGGAGAAAGTGCACTATTGCATTGATGTCTCAGTTGTAGCAAAACTGTGAACGTGGCGTTGGTGGGTGAACGGAGGCACTCACTCTTTGTAGATGATTCCTCCAGCCAGGGCTCTGTGCAGCCCCCCAGCCCTCACTCCCAGGGTGGGATTGCAAGTCTCAGAGAGCAAGCTGCTCTCATGGGTGACTAAGCCTCAGGGCCCCGAAGGCTCAGTGGTCCTGTTGGGATGGTGGGATGATGGTGCTATCCGGGGCTCACGGCTGGTGTGCTGTGGGATGGCAGTGGCGTGGCGGTGCTACCCGGGGCTCACAGCCGATGCTCTGTGCTTGATTTCAGGTGCGCTTGCTGATCACTGACGCCGCCCGACACAAGCTGCTCGTGCTGACCGGGCAGTGCTTTGAGAACACCGGAGAGCTTATTCTCCAGTCCGGCTCTTTCTCCTTCCAGAACTTCATAGAGATTTTCACAGATCAAGAGGTGGGTTCCTGTGGGGGAGTGTCTGAGTTTGCAGGGATGAGCTCATTGTCATAGCTTTGAGGCCATTCTTTGAAAGCACTAGGGGAGATGGAAGAAGGGGAGGGCATGCTACAGCTCTTTTGAAATCAGCAAAACCATGGGATTCAAAAGACTTTCCGTCCTGTGGCTCCGCGCCAGAAGCGTTTAGAGCAGTCGTCTGAAATGGACTGGGGCCACTCTGCATGTACCAAAGCTCTAGATGGGCTGGAGGCTGGGGGCTTGGGGGTAAGTGGAACAGTCAACACTTACAGATGTCAAAAGTAATCAAGAAGACTTGAAATTACAGAGCGCCAAAGAAAACTCTGGTTTCCTGTCTTCTCAAGAAATACTTCCAAAACCTCTAGGGCTTTTGCTGGGATTTAACTGCCTTACATCTCTTTTCAGAACTTGTACCAACGTTGAGGATCTATTTCTGCTCTGTTATACTGTTAATACTTGACCACAGGGTTGGAACTTGGGTTTGAACACTCGGAAGGAGTGAGAGGTCTAGCTAAGGAGACACATAGGGAAGTGGGGCACAAACACTGGAATTGGATCCTTAAGTATTTCCACTGCCTATCTCTTAGTCAAGAATGTAAAATGATTGAAACTAGATTAAACCAGGGATTTTTTTTTTTTATAAAAACCTGATCAAAGATTTTATTGATTTCTGCTTGAGCATTGATCCTAGCTGGAACAATTTCCCAAATGATGTCCCTCCCCCCATTTTTTATGAAGCTCTTTTATCAGTAGCACTTCCAGAAGCAATTTAGGGCCCTCTGCGTGGCATGCTGGGATTTACCTAGAGCTGCTGGCAGATTTCTTGCTTTTTTTGTTTTTTTGGTGGGGTGGGGTGTAAGATTTATTTGAAAGGCAGAGTTACAGAGATGGGAGAGAAAGATGGACAGAAACACGCACACGTCTAGAGGTCTGGGGTGGTCCTCCACCCGCTGGTTAACTCCTCAAATATCAGCAGCAGTTACACTGGGCTAGGCTGAAGCCCGAAGTCTGGAACTCCATTGGAGTCTTCCACGTGGGCACAGGGGCCCAGTGACTGGAAGCCTTTTTCTGCTACTTTGTCAGGTGGATTAGCAAGGAGCTAGATCAGCAAGGGAGCACCTGGGACAAGAACTGGGATCCATATGGAATGCTGACATTAACCAGCATACCACCAGCACACCACAGTGCCAGTTACTCTATGGTTTATTTGAAAGACAGTGTGACAGAGAGAGAGAGAGAGACTTTTCATCTGCTAGTTCATTCACCCAAATAGTGGCAATGTTCAAGGCAGGAATAGGCTACAACCAGAGCCAGCTCTCCCACCTGGGTGTGCAGAGGCCCAAATATTGGCCCATCATCTGCTTCCCCAGGCACATGAGCAGGAAGCCCAGTCAAGAGTGGAGCAGTCGTAGCTCTAGCTCTTTCATCTTGGTATCCATTGTACTGACACATAGTAAAGCTGTTAGGCCACAGCGTTCAATTGTATTGACATCCCCAAGCTAGAGCTACAATTCTGTCTCCTGCCCTGAAATTGGTGTATGTGATCACTAAAAGGTCAGGACTGTGTCCCTAAATGGGCATCTGGTAGCTCAGAGGTCACATGCCCTATTAGTACCTTTCCTTGGGGAGCTATGAAGGCCTAGAAGTGGCTCTGGGACATGGTGGGCAGTTCGGTGATTTGCTTTTAGCTCAGGTCAGCCCTGAAGCCCTGACTTGGTTTATACACACATAGGTACTTTTCTGCATGCCTGTATAACTTCTAGAATCAGTTGCTAATGATTGTTTCCCTCTACTATCATTGGTTTATCATTTTTGGCCATAAAACCCAAAGAAAATGCATAGTATTTGTCATTGCCAAGATTTTAAATCTGGAGTTATCACAGTTCATCCATCTAGATGAGCAAGAGTGTTAGAAATATTGCTGCCTCAATCATTTTTCAAGACCACAAAGGCAGAGCTGTCGCACGATGGATTGTGCATGTGCCAGATTTTTCATTGATTGCAGATGACAAAGAAGCAGCGTAGCATGTGGTGTTTGAGTTCTATTCAAGGGCGGATTCCCTAGGCTCTGTAATCACTGCTGTTGCTGTCTGAAGGACACACATCTCCGTTGAACTTAGGCAGGACTGTGGAGGCCAGAGACTATGTCATTCTCTCCTCTGTGTGTTCCCGTGACCTCCTATTGTGACACTCTGGAGGAAGTGGTGCTCACCAAATGGGAAAACATTTTCTTTAACATGTTTGATCCATGGTGATGGGGAGGTGGGAGGAGAGGAAAGGGGGAGGATGTCACATAGCATTCACTCTTCCTCCTGCCCTGACCACAGAAAACCATCAGGGATGCTAACAAAAGGATGCCACAGTGGACTGAAGATTGCTGGGCTAGACCAATGGTATCAGCCTTTGGAGTCAGTGCTGCCTGTTGTTGTCTTGTAAAATGAGTTCAGGATATAATGACTCAGTGACAGAGGGTCTTTAATTGTAATTTGGGTCCAGCTCTGCCTTTTTGATCAAGTCCTATAAACATACTACGCAACACCAGAGAAACCAGAGACCCAATTTTGTAAAAACATAATTTTTTTTTTACAAGAATAGCTAGAAACAAATAGGCTGTAAAAAATAAAACTGTCAGCATGCTTTGAACTTCAGAGTTGTGGAGAATTAATCACCAGAGGTCAATTACAAAACCAGAACTTAGCAAGACAGAGCTGCCATGTGGCTCACCCCTCTCCCAGCCATGGTGAAGTCATTGTCTCTCAGCGTCCCTGTTGGAAACTTCCCCCTTATTTGTGTCCTGGTTTCTTCAAGGGAAGGAATGCGATCCCTTCCCTCACCCCACCCCAGGGTCTTCCATAGTCCTCAGCACCACTGCCAATCTCTCCCATCCAGAAGACTATTTATCTTCACCCACAGTTATCCATAAAATACGACAAGTTCTTTTAGCTTCCCTGGTCCTTATCCTCCCAGAAACGGAGATTGAACAGGTTGCGGGCAGAATACAAGAGCTCAGTCCTGGGCACGTGTTCATGCCTTGATGTTTTCAGATGGTCAAAGTACGGTGAGTCCAGAGCTCAGGCAGCTCAGAGTTGATGGATGTTAGTTTGGAATCCAGGATCATATGAGAGGTATGTTAAGCATGGTAGATGAGAACATCATCAAAGGGAAATGAACCCAGACGAGAAAGGGTCCCACGTTTAGCATTTAGAGATTGAGCACAAGGAAGGAGGTGTGTTTCCATTTGGTTTCAGTTTCGTTTTGTTTAATATCATGTCTCAACCTGGACACCATCTCCCTGGACTCATTTTACCAAGTGAGGGTTGGGGGCATCAGTGATTGCCACAGTTTGCATCCAATACAGTCTTCTGTTAAATAAATCTAAAAGTAATTCTTGACTTAATGCACAAGTCAATGTCAACAGGAATGCAGGCTTTGAGGAGCACTGCCTTTTATGTTGTTTTAGAGCTCCTGTTAAGAAGAAAACACAATTATCAATACACAATTAAGTAGCCAGCTTTGATAGGGGACCATACGAGTGAGGAGCCTTGAAGTTTAAGCTGGTTTAGCGTCATGATAAATCCATTCCAGTGTCAGCTAAAATCCCCAAGTCGTTTCTGTTTCGTGCATGGAGCTGTTAGTCACATGTCCCAATCCTGTACTTTACGCTGCTGGTTTACTGCACCTTACACTTATCCCTTTAGAATGCCATCCTGTAAGACTTAACTATCATCAGCCAGTGTCAAGAGCTTCTTACAAATATACTAATTCAGCCACCCCATGCTTTGTAAGCCTCTCACTTTTATGTTTTTACCACCTCCATCCAAGTGAATGGATCTGAAATGGGTCTGCCAGCAGCCCAGTAGCCCTCCTCCAGGCTGACACAAAGCATCACTATTTACATGGTGGTCTTAAAAATCTATTTAATTCTGCTCTCCTTTGCCTCAAAGATTCTGTTGAGCATCTTGCTAAAGCCTAGCGATACCACGTCTACTGTATTTCCGCATCCGCTGGGCAAAGTAACCTAATCAAAGAAGGAAATGTGGTTAGTGGGCTGTGGTTTAGAAATTCAAATCTTGTTTCATGAATGTCATTTGCAGTAAAGCCATTTAGTCCCTCTATCTTCCTTCCTCTTCCCGACATGCCTGCACTTAATCAGGGAAGGTAATTAACAAAAAAGATGATCTCCGCCCGAAGCCATCTTTCTTCTAGTCATGTCTGTCAGCCATCTTTGTGCGAAGCAGAGCAGCAGTCGGTGTGTTTGACGAGTCCCAGCAGGCCCATGCACGTCCCAAGGGCCCTGTCCAGGAAAGACAGTGAGCGCTGGAAATGGCCTTGTATGGTGCATTGCATTCAACATGTATGGAGCCTGACTGTGAAAGAGGGGATGTTTCTTCAAGAGTCACGGAAAATGCAGAGTTCAGTAAGACAAAGCGTAGATTTCAAAATTTTGCAGCAAAGTAAATGTGTTACTTAATTCCATTTTTCATAGTCTTTATGAAGCTTTCAGGAAACAAAGATAACTAAGATACAAAAAAACAGATGTCTCCTGCTACTCCGAAACGTTTCGTGTATTTACTCTGATGATGGATATTCCCCAGGTCCAAGTCTTACTTCCAAGCTGCGAGCTTCCTGGCCGCTGATGTCATCGCTGCATCCTCCTCACTGGTGTCTTCCATTCATTGCAGAAGCACTGAGTGGCTGTCACCGTGAGCTGGGCACTCTTGAGACAGCTCTTTCCACTGAGGCACTCACTTTATGCTGTGCAGCTCCAAGGCTGCTTTGCTTCCCTCCTTCCCCCAGGACCGCTATCCCCTTACCCACACCACATGCAGTGCTCCTCTGGGGGAGATGGGGGCAGACTTTTTCCTCTTGGAAAAGAAACTCATCCATCAGCACAGACTTCTGCTTTGCCTTAAACATTGTGGTTTTTCCATCCCTGCTCCCCGCCCCACCCCCCGTTTGCTTTTTCCCCTCCATGGCTTCGGACTTCCTTAGAACTCTGTGTAATCTTGCTTTTACTTTATATCATTTCCTGCATTTTATAGAAACTGATGTACACTGGTAGGAGGATGGACCGCAGGGAGATATTCTTATGTCGTCTCACATTTGGGCTCTGTGACTTCACACCTCTAGTAAAAAAGCTGGTGATCTGGGAAGGTGTTTTGGTGCAGAGGGTTAAGCTGCTGCTTCTGGTATTTGCATTCTGTTGTTTTATGTAATCACCTGGGACTGATTTCTGACCCACATGCGATAGTTTCCTGCTAATGTCAACCCTAAGAGGCAGCAGGTAGTGGCTCAGGTACTTGGGTCCTGCAGCACACTAGAGACCGCAATGGAATTCTGGGCTTCTGGCTTCAGTCTGGTTCAGCCCTGGCTGTTGGGGCATTTGGGAGTAACATAATGGATAGGTGATCACTCCCACATCTTTCTAAATAATCTAGATAAGAATCTTTTTTAAAAATTGTATTCATTTTGATTGGAAAATCAGATTTACAGAGAGAAGGAGAAACAGAAAGAAAGATATTCTGTCTACTGATTTACTCCCCAAGTGGCTGCAATGGCTGGAGGTGAGTCCATCTGAAGCCAGCAGCCAGGAGCTTCTTCTGCGCCCCCCCACCCAGGTACAAGGCACCAAAGCTTTGAGCCATCCTCCTCTGCTTTCCCAGGCCACAAGCAGGGAACTGGATGGGAAGTAGAGCAGCCGGGACACAAACCAACACCCATATGGTATCCCAGTGCATGTAAGGCAAGGATTTAGCCACTGTGCCATTGCACCAGGCCCAAGATAATAAGCTTAAAACAAAACAAAACAAAATAAAGCAAGAACTAGCTATTGAATATTTTTGCACAACTGAGTTTTGCCCTTGACTCCCTTTCCCCCAACCACCAATATCTCAGCTAGGTACAATTTCAAAATAATGTAATTTTAAAAAATTCATTCTAAAGGGCAGGCATTGGTGCTATGGGTAAGGTGTTTTTCAATGTACCTGCAACCACATCGAAGTGCCTGGATTCTAAGCCTGCTCCTGTCTTTCTTTCGTGCCCTGCTAATGTACTCACTGAGGGGCACTGGTCATTGCCCAAGTACTTGATCCCTGCCACCCATTTGCAGACCAAGACTTGAGTTCACTGCTCCCAGTTTCGACCCATGGCTGCTGTGGACATTTGGAAAATGAACGGGTAGATAGGAAATTTCTATTTGTTTTTAAAATTAAGAAATAAATAAATAAATAAATAAATAAATAAATAAATAAATAAATAACACGTATCTATGAACAGTTTTGAGTTACCCTGGGTTTAACCCTAAGAATGTATTAGCAAACATGAAGAATGGTGTTGTGCGTGAAGATTAGGATCTAAAGGATTCTTATTTGGTGCTCATGTTTACTTTGGTCAAGAAATGATTGAAGCAAAGATTCCGCCCCACTCCCCCCCCACCCCCATGATGGGAACCTTTTCTGTCTTCATAGTTTCCAGAATAGGCATTGGATTCCATGATTTTTACAGGAGCACCTAAAGTTAAGAAAGAAGACATTAACAATGTTTTGCCATTTTGCTGTTTTGTAACTCTTCACTAAGATATTTCACTTAAAATGAATAGGCTAGCAACAAAATGGACTGTCTTACTGCAATCTAACAGATCGTGTGTGTGTGTGTGTGTGTGTGTGTCGGGGGAGAGAGTGAGGGTAAGGATAATTCAGATTGTGTAAATTATCCTTAATCTCCCCAACACACACACACACACACACACACAAACACACACACACTTTAGAGTGGCCTCTGAATATTAATGTTCTGATGGCGATACAGTGGAGACCACTCTGATCCTAGAAGGCTACATTGCAGAGCTGATGGGTGGTGAGGATTGCATGAAAGGAAACCTTGTACCTTTCCCCTCCCTCACTGCCCCTCCAGGACCTAGAGAACTGTGGGCTGACCCATTGAGTTGACTTACCAACCTTGCTGAAACAGCAAGAGGGCTGGGACTCATCGCATGATTCTGCCTTATAGTTTGCTAAACTAAAACCATCTGGCCTTAATCTGGAGTGAAAAGGCAAGCAGCGTTTTCCTTAAACCACAATCACCGTTTTGATCCCAGTTTGCTTTTCCACATCCCCATACTTTGGAACTACTTAGCAATGTACTCAAAAGCAGCTGAGCTAATTATGGGCTTAGCCACTCACGCCTGCCCATTCGACCATGAGAAGAATGGGAGGGCAGGCCTTCAGGGCCATGCTGAAGATTACCACTTGGGACAACTGCATCCCATATGGAGGCTCTGGGTTAGGGACCTGGCTCCGCTCCAGATTCCAGCTTCCTGCTAATGTGCACTTTGGGAGACAGCAGCAGTGGCTCAATTAGTTGGATACCTGCCATCCACATGAGAGATCTGGACTGAGTTCCCAGCTCCTGGCTTGGACCTGGTCCATCCTTGGCCATGCGGGCATCGGGAAAGTAAACCAACGGAAAGAAGGTTCCTGTAGGTCCATCTGTCTGTTTGCCTTTTAAATAATTATTTTCTAATTTCAAAAAAGTAAAGAATGAGTGCAGAAAGCAAGCAGAGTGTCTCATCCTGGACTTTAGCATGAACTAGGGCAGACATCTGGGGAACCTGCTTCCCATATTGGATTGCTAGTAAGAATTTAGTCATGGCTATTTAGTTTTAAAAGTTTTTGTATTTTTGTTTGCAAGGCAAAGAAATAGAGAGCAAATGGGGAATCAAATCTGGCCATTGGCTTATATAATTGGCCAGCTAGTTTAATCATCACACAATAATCATAAAAGCATTTATTTATCCACTGGGTAAACCACTCATATTTCAGGTAGTAGGGACTTATACCAAAAATGAGTAAATTTTTGTAGTAATAGTCAATGCCTTCCTGCCTCCCATGCAGGGACAGTCTACCAAAAAAAATTTTTTTTGGTGCCTATCAGTTTCTGAAAAGAGATATAAAATATGTTATCTAAATTTCTTTAATGTGCACATCACTTGCTTACCATTTGCCAAGCTAAGTGGATTAAAAGAAACAGTCTTGTGTCAGTGATTAAATGACTCACACAGCTTTTTCCTGGGCTGGTTCAGTGTCTTTTAAAGGGCATCCTGGCATGATGTGTCTTTGCAAGAGTACCCAGAGTAGTTCATAGCCCCAGTGAGCCATGCACTGATTGTCCGGTTGCCACTGGTCTTCTAACTGGAGCCGAGTTCTGGAGTGGCTGGAGGTCACAGGGAATGGGGCAGAAGGACCTGGGGATGCTGGGGACACAGGCTGTACCCCTTCTGACATGCAGGTATTTTAGAACTCAGACAAAAAGTACTGTTCTGTCGCCAAGCAGCCTGTGGTCCTGTGTCAGCAACTTTAGGTGGTATGATGGGATGGTGATAGTCACCTAAACCCCTTCTTCCTTTCTTTTCTTTTGTTAAAATCCAGATTGGGGAGTTACTGAGCACTACCCATCCTGCCAACAAAGCCAGCTTAACCCTGTTCTGTCCCGAAGAAGGGGACTGGAAGAATTCCAATCTTGACAGACATAATCTGCAAGACTTCATCAACATCAAGCTCAACTCAGCTTCTATACTGCCAGAAATGGAAGGACTCTCTGAGTTTACCGAGTATCTCTCAGAATCAGTGGAAGTCCTGTCCCCTTTTGACATCCTAGAGCCTCCCACGTCGGGAGGATTTCTGAAGCTCTCCAAGCCCTGCTGTTACATCTTCCCAGGAGGGAGAGGTGACTCCGCCTTGTTTGCGGTCAACGGATTCAACATGCTCATCAATGGCGGCTCCGAGAGAAAGTCATGTTTCTGGAAACTCATCCGACACCTGGACCGAGTGGACTCCATCCTGCTCACACACATTGGCGATGACAACCTGCCGGGCATCAACAGCATGCTGCAGCGCAAGATTGCAGAACTTGAGGAGGAGCAGTCACAGGGCTCGACCACAAACAGTGACTGGATGAAAAATCTCATCTCCCCTGACTTGGGCGTTGTGTTTCTCAACGTCCCGGAAAATCTGAAAAACCCAGAGCCCAACATCAAGATGAAGAGAAGCCTGGAGGAAGCCTGCTTCACTCTCCAGTACCTGAACAAGCTCTCTATGAAGCCAGAGCCTCTGTTTCGAAATGTAGGCAACACCATTGATCCTGTCATTCTTTTCCAAAAAATGGGAGTGGGTAAACTTGAGATGTATGTGCTTAACCCAGTCAAGAGCAGCAAAGAAATGCAGTATTTTATGCAGCAGTGGACTGGCACCAGCAAAGATAAGGCTGAACTCATCCTGCCTAATGGCCAGGAAGTAGATATCCCGATTCCCTATTTAACTTCAGTCTCATCGTTGATCGTGTGGCATCCGGCAAACCCTGCTGAGAAAATCATCCGCGTCCTGTTTCCTGGCAACAGCACCCAATACAACATCCTGGAAGGACTGGAAAAACTCAAACATTTAGACTTCCTGAAGCAGCCGCTGGCCACCCAAAAGGATCTGACTGGCCAGGTGCCCGCTCCCGCAGTCAAACAGGTCAAACTGAAGCAGAGGGCCGACAGCAAAGAAAACCTGAAGCCAGCCGCCAAACCGGTGCCCAGCAAACCCGTGCGAAAGGAATCAAAGGAAGAAGCCCCCGATGTCACCAAAGCTAATCAGGTGGAAAAGCCAGCCAAGGTGGAGAGCAAAGAAAAGGCGCCGGTCAAGAAGGACAAGCCCCTCAAAGCAGAGGCTAAAACAACCGTGGCGGAAAAGGAGGCGCCCAGCAAGGACGAGCAGCCTCCCGCGAAAGCCGACGTGGCGGAAAAGCAAACCACAGACGTCAAACCCAAGGTCTCCAAAGAGAAGACGGTGAAGAAGGAGGTGAAGGCGAAATCTGACGAGAAGAAAGAGGAGAAGGAAAAAACCAAGAAGGAGGTGGTGAAGAAGGAGGACAAGACCCCCGTCAAGAAAGAGGAGAAACCGAAAAAGGAAGAGGCGAAGAAGGAAGTCAAAAAAGAAATCAAGAAGGAAGAGAAGAAAGAACCCAAGAAAGAGGTTAAGAAGGAAACGCCCCTGAAGGAAGCCAAGAAGGAAGTGAAGAAGGAAGAAAAGAAGGAGATGAAAAAGGAAGAGAAAGAACCTAAAAAAGACATCAAGAAGCTCACTAAAGACACAAAGAAACCATCCACCCCTCTGTCTGATGCGAAAAAACCTGCCACGTTGAAACCCAAAGTAGCTGCCAAGAAGGAGGAACCGGCCAAGAAAGACACCGTGGCTGCGGGCAAGCCGAAGGAGAAGGGCAAGATCAAAGTGGTTAAGAAGGAAAGCAAGCCCACCGAGGTGGCTGCCGCCGCCGCCACAGCAGCCGCCACAGCAGCCGCCATGGCCGCCGTGGCCGCGGCAGGGACGGCTGCTCCCAGTCCCGGCAAGGAGCTCGAGGCCGAGCGCTCGCTCATGTCATCCCCCGAGGACCTCACCAAGGACTTCGAGGAATTAAAAGCCGAAGAGGTGGACGTGGCCAAGGGCATCAAGCCTCAGCTGGAGCTGATGGAAGACGAAGAGAAACTCAAGGCGACCGAGGCGGGCGAAGCTTACGTCATCCAGAAAGAGACGGAAGTCCTCAAAGGCCCTGCCGAGTCCCCGGATGAGGGCATCACGACCACCGAAGGGGAGGGCGAGTGCGAGCAGACGCCCGAGGAGCTGGAGCCCGTGGAGAAGCAAGGGGTGGAGGACACGGAGAAATACGAAGACGAAGGGGCTGGCTTTGAGGAGTCCTCGGAGGCCGGAGACTACGAAGAGAAGGCTGAGACCGAGGAAGCCGAGGAGCCGGAAGAGGATGCTGAGGAGAGCATGGGCATGGGCGCCCCCAAGCATGGCGCTGCCGAGGACGAGGAGGTGGCTAAGGCCGAGGCGGATGTACACATCAAGGAGAAGAGGGAGTCGGTGGCCAGCGCCGATGACAGAGCGGAAGAAGACATGGACGAAGCAATTGAAAAAGAAGAGGCCGAACAATCCGAGGAGGAGGGCGATGAGGAGGACAAAGCTGAGGACGCCAGGGAGGAGGACTATGAGCCTGAGAAAGCAGAAGCTGAAGACTACGTGATGGCCGTGGTTGACAAGGCCGCAGAGACCAGAGGTGCGGAAGACCAGTATGGCTTCCTCACGGCTTCAGTCAAGCAGCCTGGGGCCCAGTCTCCCAGCAGAGAGCCTGCCTCTTCCATTCATGATGAGACACTACCTGGAGGCTCCGAGAGCGAAGCCACGGCCTCTGATGAGGACAATCGAGAGGACCAACCTGAGGAATTCACTGCCACCTCGGGCTACACTCAGTCTACCATTGAGATCTCCAGCGAGCCCACCCCCATGGATGAGATGTCCACTCCTCGCGATGTAATGAGTGATGAGACCAATAACGAAGAAACAGAGTCCCCATCACAGGAATTTGTAAACATCACCAAATATGAATCTGCCTTGTATTCCCAGGAATACGCCAAGCCTGCTGTGACATCACTCAATGGACTGTCGGATGGGTCAAAAACAGATGCCACTGATGGCAAAGACTACAACGCCTCAGCATCCACCATCTCTCCACCCTCCTCCATGGAGGAAGACAAATTCAGCAGATCCGCTCTGCGTGATGCCTACTACTTAGAAGAGAAAGAAGCAAAAGCCAGTGCCACGCTGGAGGTCAAAGAGACCTTCTCCACAGTTTCTGAGGAAAAACTCAGCCCGCCGAAGAGCCCATCCCAGAGCCCATCTCCGCAGTCTCCTGTAGAGAAGACGCCCCTGGGGGAACGTAGCGTCAACTTCTCTCTGACACCCAATGAAATTCAAGTCTCTACAGAGGCAGAAGTAGCCCCGGTGTCTCCTGAGGTACCACAGGAAGTAGTTGAGGAACGCTGTGCTAGTCCCGAGGAGAAGA
The DNA here is from genome assembly GCF_017591425.1 of Ochotona curzoniae. NCBI lineage: Eukaryota > Metazoa > Chordata > Mammalia > Lagomorpha > Ochotonidae > Ochotona > Ochotona curzoniae. The sequence goes on along the minus strand of NW_024465655.1, from coordinate 215,931 downwards.
CTCTGGAAGTGGTGTCCCCTTCTCAGTCTGTGACTGGCAGTGCAGGCCACACACCTTACTACCAATCTCCCACCGAAGAGAAATCAAGTCACCTGCCTACAGAGGTCATTGAGAAGCCACCAGCTGTCCCCGTGAGATTCGAATTCAGTGATGCCAAAGATGAGAGTGACAGAGCCTCCGTGAGCCCCATGGATGAGCCTGTGCCTGACTCTGAGTCTCCCCTTGAGAAGGTCTTGTCACCTCTGCGTAGTCCTCCCCTGTTGGGATCCGAGTCTGCCTATGACAGTTTCCTGAGTGTTGATGACAAGGCTCCGAGCAGAAGTAGTGAAAGTCCATTTGAAGGAAAGGATGGCAAGCAAGAACTCCCAGACCAGATGTCTCCAGTCTCTGACATGGCATCCACGAGTCTTTACCCAGATAGAGAGGAAGGGAAGAGCATGGACTTTATACCGATAAAGGAAGATTTCGATCAAGACAAGAAGACTGACGATGTTGAGTCTGTGAGTTCCCAACCAGCACTAGCTTTGGATGAAAGAAAATTAGGAGATGTTTCTCCAACACAGGTAGATGTCAGTCAGTTTGGGTCTTTTAAAGAAGACACTAAGATGTCCATCTCTGAGGGCACTGTCTCAGACAAGTCAGCCACACCTGTGGACGAGGGTGTAGCAGAAGACACCTACTCGCATATGGAAGGGGTGGCCTCAGTCTCCACGGCCTCTGTGGCTACAAGCTCATTCCCAGAGCCAACCACAGATGACGTGTCTCCTTCTCTGCATGCCGAGGTGGGCTCCCCACACTCCACAGAAGTCGATGATTCCCTTTCAGTGTCTGTTGTGCAAACACCTACCACGTTCCAGGAAACAGAAATGTCTCCATCAAAAGAAGAATGCCCAAGACCAATGTCAATTTCTCCACCAGATTTCTCCCCTAAAACAGCCAAATCCAGGACACCGGTCCAGGATCACAGATCGGAACAGTCTTCCATGTCTATTGAATTTGGCCAAGAATCACCTGAGCATTCCCTTGCTATGGACTTCAGTAGGCAGTCTCCAGATCAGTCTGCAGTGGGAGCAGGTGTGCTCCACATCACAGAAAATGGGCCGACAGAGGTGGACTATAGTCCTTCTGACATGCAGGACTCCAGTTTGTCACATAAGATACCACCCATGGAGGAGCCATCCTTCACGCAAGATAATGATCTCTCAGAACTCATCTCAGTGTCTCAGGTGGAGGCCTCCCCGTCCACCTCTTCTGCTCATACCCCTTCTCAGATAGCTTCTCCTCTTCAAGAAGATACTCTGTCTGACGTTGCTGCTCCCCGAGATATGGCCTTGTATGCCTCTCTGACCTCTGAAAAAGTGCAAAGTCTGGAAGGAGAGAAGCTCTCTCCTAAATCTGATATCTCTCCACTCACTCCACGGGAGTCCTCTCCTTTATATTCTCCTGGTTTTTCAGATTCTACCTCTGCAGTCAAAGAGAGCATGGCAGCTTGCCCCACTTCTTCCTCCCCACCCACAGGTGCAGGCTCTGCAGAGCCCTATGGTTTCCGTGCCTCGATGTTATTCGATACAATGCAACACCACCTAGCCTTGAGTAGAGATTTGACAACCTCTGGTGTGGAGAAGGACAGTGGAGGGAGGACACCTGGAGACTTCAGCTACGCCTATCAAACACCTGAGAAAGCAACCAGGTCCCCAGATGAAGAAGATTACGACTATGAGTCTTATGAGAAAACAACACGGGCACCAGATATGGACAGCTATTACTATGAAAAGACAGAGCGAACCATCAAATCCCCATGTGATGGTGGCTACTCCTACGAGACCGTTGAGAAAACTACCAAGAGCCCCGAGGATGGCGGCTCCGCCTGTGAAATCACTGAGAAGACCACCCGGACACCTGCAGAGGATGGGTATTCATACGAGATGAGTGAGAAGACAACAAGGACCCCTGCAGTGAGTGGCTACAGCTATGAGAAGACTGAGAGATCTCGAAGGCTCCTGGATGACATCAGCAATGGCTATGATGACTCTGACGATGGCAGCCACACATTGGGAGACTCCAGCTACTCTTATGAGACCACTGAGAAAATCTCCAGTTTCCCTGAGTCTGAAAGTTACTCCTACGAGACATCTACAAAAACCACACACACCCCTGATACTTCCACATACTGCTATGAGACTTCAGAGAAAATCACCAAAACCCCGCAGGGCTCTACTTACTCCTATGAGACCTCAGACCGATGCTACGCTGCAGAGAAGTCGCCCTCAGAAGCCCGCCAGGAGGTTGACCTATGTCTCGTGTCCTCCTGTGAGTACAAACATCCTAAGACAGAGCTCTCACCCTCCTTCATTAATCCCAATCCACTAGAGTGGTTTGCCAGTGAGGATCCCACCGATGACACCGAAAAGCCCCTCACCCAATTAGGGGGTGCTCCACCTCCCCCGGGAGGAAAGGTTCAGGGGCGCCAGTGTGATGAGACCCCTCCCACCTCTGTCAGCGAGTCAGCCCCATCTCAGACCGACTCTGATGTGCCTCCAGAGACGGAAGAGTGCCCCTCCATCACAGCAGATGCAAATATCGACTCTGAGGATGAGTCAGAGACCATCCCCACAGACAAAACCGTCACGTACAAGCACATGGATCCCCCTCCAGCCCCCGTGCAAGACCGCAGCCCTTCTCCACGCCACCCTGATGTGTCCATGGTTGACCCTGAGGCCTTGGCCATTGAGCAGAACCTAGGCAAAGCTCTGAAGAAAGACTTGAAGGAGAAGACCAAAACCAAGAAGCCAGGGACGAAGACCAAGTCATCTTCACCAGTCAAGAAGAGCGATGGGAAATCCAAGCCAGCAGCAGCTTCACCAAAACCAGCCACCTTGAAAGAATCCTCAGACAAGGTATCCCGAGTGGCTTCCCCCAAGAAGAAAGAATCTGTGGAGAAAGTGCCGAAAACCAGCACCACTCCTGAGGTCAAAGCTGCACGTGGAGACGAGAAAGATAAGGAGACCAAGAATGCCGCCAATGTCTCTGCATCCAAATCAACCAAGACGGCAACTGCAGGTACGTTGAAGATGCCAGGCCTCCCGAGAGAGGCCACAGCACCAAAAAGCCCCTCTCTCTGGAGCCTTTAGATGAGGGTTCTTGAAAAGCTCATGGAAAGTGCATACTATGAGAAAGAAATACAACTGAGCACGGATTTCAAACTTTCCAATTTCTCTTTTAATTTCGTTTTTTTCCACAACATTTTTTTTTTACATAGTTTCATCTTGCTTTTCTTGGGCTTCTCTCCTGCTCAGTGTGGTCCTTGGGCTTGAAGGGTTAGCTTGGCACAGGGCCCAGAGTAGCCAGGACTGCTTGGAGGGGATTTCTGGGTTTGTACCATGCTGTCACATAGAAACCACCACCCTGAAGTCATAGTACCAAGGCTGTGTGCATCAAGCCGTGTTGTGCTGCAGCTCTGCAGAATTAAGCCTCAGAGACACACACCAGGAGCTCCCAAATGCCATGGGAAAAATGAGAGGCTCCACCATGCTTGCAATAACCAGTCTAGGCCGAGATGTAGAATCCGCCCCCTTTAAAAAAAAAAAAAAAAAAAAAAAAAGCAGGGCCCGGCGCGGTGGCGCAAGTGGTTAGGGTCCTCGCTTCGCATGCCCGGGATCCCATATGGGCGTCGGTTCTATCTCGGCAGCCCCGCTTCCCTTCCAGCTCCCTGCCTGTGACCCGGGAAAGCAGTCGAGGACGGCCCAAAGGGAAGATCTTCCTCTCTGTCTCTCCTCTCTGTATATCCGCCTTTAAAAATAATAATAATAATAATAATAAAAAGCATTTTGTTTAAGCAGTTATCATTACAGGCAGTGTTCTGTTTTCTTAACCAGTGAGTCCCATCATTTCCGTTGATTAGTGAATACTCAGAACTTATTGAAAGGAAAACCCAAGGTTTTTCTATGGCCACCTTCCTATCTGACAACCTAGCAAGAGGCTCACAATGCCCTTTCGGTTTGAAACCTGCTAGAGCAAGGCTGACATGCCTGACTTTCGATCATTCCGGGTTTGGTCCTGGTACTCCTGTGTATGTACCAGGTTCTCAGCAGTGATGAGTCTGACTCTCCGACAGCTCGGCTTCACTCTGTTGCTTTAAAGTTACCTGCAAGGATCCACATGCTGCCTTTCATTGACTTGATATGATTGCCCAGGGGTTTTGGATGACAGTTAACAAGGTAACCAAAAATGACCCAAACTCAATAATTTAAATAACATCTCCTTGATTGATTAGGGAGTGTCCAAATTCAGTGTGTACTAGGATATATTAGTTCAATCTACAAAACTGTACTTTAGCAATGTGGAGCATCAATTTTGGGGTTTACTTCTCATCAAATTTAGTCTTACAAAAAATTAGGTCCAACTTATGGAGCGAATGGAAAAGCACTGGATATTAACTCTTTGGTCTGAAAAAAGTGATTTCCACCTTGCTCTGAAAGGAAAATACAAAATCCATTCAAACAAATAAAAACCAATGAAATTTGCTACCAGATTTGCCAGAACATACATATCCTAGTCCATGCAGTTGAGTTTTTAAGACTCTGATACTTAAACAGATAATTTCAAGGAAAAATAGTGAATGAAGATGAGTAAATAGTCAAGAACTCTAAAGATGTAAGATTGTACTTTTTCTTTTAAAAGATTTATACTTTTGGCAATTTGAGTTACGGAGGGAGAGAGGGAGAAATCTTCCATGTGCTGACTTAATCCCCACATCATCACAACATGGAAGCCAGGCTGAAGCCAGGAGTTTCATCTGAGTCTGTCACATGGAGACACCTGGGTGGCAGAGGCCGCGCTTGGGTCATCCTTGTGCTGCTTTCTCAGGCTGTTAGCAGGGAGCAGGATGAGAAGTGAAGTGATGGGGAACTCACTGCAGGTGGTCGGTCACCTTATCCACTACAACATAATGTCAATCTACTCCTTAAACTTTGAAAACAAACCAGAGTCAGCTTTTGGCAGTTTCCTCATGTCTTTCTATACCCAGTATCCATCTGTTGGTGGTGGTGGTGCACATGAAGCAATGCAGGCCGTTACACGTCAGTATTCTTTAGGAGAGCTCATTACGGGTACTTTGAAAGCTTTGAACTCAGATTCATTAAAATAGCCTGCTCATTTGTTCCACTTTGGCTTAATCTCAGCATTCCCTTACTTCCTTGAAAAATAAAACTGGACAGTTGGTGGAATTCACAAGTTGTTTGTTTGCTTTTAAGATTTGTTTCAAAGGCAGAGTTAGAGTGAGGGAGGAGGGAAAGGCAGATCTTCCATCCTCTGCTTCACTTCCCCAAATAGCTGCCATAGCTGTGACTGGCCCAAGCCAAAACCAGGAGATGAGAGCTGCTCCTCGGTCTCCCATATGGGGGCCTAGAAACTTGGGCCATCCCCTGCTGCTTTCCTGGATGTTTCAACAGGAAGCTGGGTCGGAAATGGAGAAGCTGGAACTTCAGCCAGTCCCTATATGGAATGCTGGCATAGCAAGTAGCTGTTTAATGAGATATGACACAACACCAGCCCTATCCAGAAATCTTTTGGGTAAATCCAAGTTTTTCCTTTTCCCAGGCCTTTCTGATTTAGACTGGGATTTTTGGCTTCAGGACGCCCTTTCTGCATTCTAGAATGTTCTGGTCAGTTAGAGAAAGCCTTGTGTTTCTGAACCTTTCTCTGTATGCAGCCCTGTCCTGGGAGAGATGCACTGTCAGGGCACTGTACTGCAGGCAGAAGGCAGTGTCTCACTGGCTTCCGCATGGGGCTGAGGTGCTGAGTACCTTGGAAATCATGTGGGACTAAGAACTAAATCGCTTACTAGGCCAAATATCAGGGTATTCAGCTGTGGGTAAAATAGCCACTAAATGAGACCCTAAAGTGGATTACTGGGATCATTTCATTAGAATTTGCCAAATGCATGTAGATACTTCCTTCTGACTTTTAAAATCCTTCCTGGGATCACTTTTCTTCTTTTTTCAGGGATTTTTTTAAAAACTTTTTTTTTTTTTTTTTTGTGAAAGGCAGAGTTATAGAGAAGGAGGGAGAGGTGGAGAGAGAGAGAGCTCTTCCATCTGCTGGTCCCCTCTAAATGGCCTGCTGCAGCTGGAGCTGGGCCAGGCAGAAAGCAGCAGCTTCGTTTTGGTTCTCCCACGTGGGTGGCACTGGTCATCTTGTGCTCCTTTCCCAGTTGTGTTAGTGGAGAGCTGCGCTGATCATTGAGCAGCTGGGACTCAAACTGATGTCACGGGAAATGTTGGCATTGCAGGAAGCGGCTTACTCCTGTACCACAATGCCAGCCTCTAGTTAACTTTTCAAATTATGCTGTGTTAGAGGTTCTTTTAGGAGGCCTCTTACCATCCAGTGACGTCTTCTTAGATCTGTCATTTCCCCTATCAAGATGGGAAACAGCCCTGCTTTGCCTTCTCAGATTGTTTGCGCCAAGTGCCCACTGCAGTTGCTAAGGAGATGGAAGTGCACCCCCTTTGCCTGTCCCAGGGGGTGGGTGGAGCATCTGAGGAGCTGTCCCTGGATGCTTGGATCTCTTCACATGGTTGTGACGTTTGTCTTACCATCTTACCTTTTTATTTATCAAAGGTCCAGGAACCACCAAGACAGCCAAGCCCTCTGCTGTGCCTCCAGGTCTCCCTGTGTACCTGGACCTGTGCTACATCCCCAACCACAGTAATAGTAAGAACGTTGATGTGGAATTTTTCAAGAGAGTGAGGTCATCCTACTACGTGGTGAGTGGGAACGACCCAGCTGCTGAGGAGCCCAGCCGGGCTGTCCTGGATGCCTTGTTGGAAGGGAAGGCTCAGTGGGGCAGCAACATGCAGGTAAGGGCTTCAGGGCCATGTCTGCCCTGCATCTGAGCTGTGTCCAGAGGCAGAAGGAGTGTGGGTCGTCCTGATTCTGCCACACTTGAGATATCCCAGGGACAAAGGAGGCTTAACATTTCAGAGGATAGCCTACACTGGGATTCTCTGCCACCACCAGTAGCCATGGCATTGGAGGCAAGCCAGCTGGTTGGCCTAAGGCATCATTCATTAATCGCCAAAACGAGTCCAGGATTAATTGCCTGTTACCTCCAAATACCAAGAGTGTTATGTCTGTGTGGATCAAAGCGGTCAGAGTTCCACGTGAAAATTGGTGTAGAGTTGTCTTGACACCTCTCTGCTTCCTGTGTGAACCAGAGCTTAAAATATTCCACTGGCCCTGTGAAATGCCACAGGAGGAAGAGCATGGCTGAGAAAAGGAGACCCAGAGCTCCCACACGCCATACCTGGCCATGAACTGTCTCTTATTAATTCAGTTTTACTTGTTGTTCTGTAGAGAATCACATGGTAAAGTGCATTTGTGTACCATTCCTTAGAACTGCTTGTTGGAAACTTACAATTAAAGATATTATGCACCTCCATGCCTCCTCCATCTTCAGCCGCATGCAGGAATTCGAGATACAAACCTCTGTCCTCAGGACAAAATGTGAATTGGAATGATGAGGCTTCCGAGGGCTTTGAGCTGTAGTACACACGCAATACCTGTTGGGTGAAATTTATTAGTTGAATGACAGGCAACACAAAAATCACATTACAAGAAATTACATTTCTTGACATGAAAGAACTGAAAGCTTGACAGTGACTATAAATGAACAGATTGATAAGTCACTTGTTGCCATTAGTTTTAGTCCCCAGGAAAGAAAATTATATTTATGCAGCTTTATTCTGGTTTCTAGCAAATGTAAGTCCAAAAAGCTTTTGAATTTCTTGAAAAAAGAGAAAATGTTCTCCGGTCTTCTAATGGCTAGCACCTTTCATGCCTTCCTCTTGTTTCTGTCTCTTCGCTTAAACAGCTCTTTTCCCTCTCCCTGTAGGTGACACTGATCCCAACTCATGACTCAGAAGTGATGAGGGAATGGTACCAGGAGACTCACGAGAAGCAGCAAGACCTCAACATCATGGTGTTAGCAAGCAGCAGCACAGTAGTGATGCAAGATGAATCCTTCCCCGCTTGCAAGATTGAACTGTAAAAGCCAAGGCCAGCCACACCACAGGATTTGGACTTTGCTTCCAGAAATTCTTCACTTTGAAACTACCTTTTCTAAAAAAAAAAAAAAAAAAAAGTCACTTCATCTAATTAAGTCGCTGAACAATTACCTGCCAAATGCCATACTGTGTCATGGTAATGCAAGTCACCACTATTTCTCAGTTTTTGCTGATTGCTAAGGGAAGTCACAGTATTCCCACAACAGGGTTCAAGTTACTGCAAAATGACCTACCCCAGTGCATCTCTGCTGAACATGTTGGAAACCATGCACTAGCAAACCCAACTGACTTCTGCTACGTAGAGACATTTAGAAGGAGAGAGCGAGCAAGCAAGAGAGGGAACGCACAAAGGGAACGCAGAAATGAGGGAGAGGAAGAGACAGAGAGAAGAATGAGAAAGAAAAAGGATGCGAGGGAAGGTGATGACATGGTAAAGTCCTGGTGAGACACCCAGACAGAGCGAGCAGGGTGGGGTAGCAGAGGAGGACATGGCCAACGCTTAGGTCTACGTTTTCTCAGGCAGAAGGTCTTATGTAATCGACAGAGGTCAAGTTTACCATTTGTGTCCGTCTGAGTCATCCAAAAGGGTCTTAATTTGCTACAACAAGTTGGTTGGAAAACAAAACAAAAGAGAAACGCAACTTGTTAGGAGGGCCTGTGAGAACTTCACGCCTTAATTCAACTCCTTCAGACTTGAAGGTCACGCACTGACAGGATGTAGCGAGTGTAGACTGGACACACAAGTGGTTTTGAGCCCCATTCAGAACTCTCTGACCCTTTCAACACACGAGTAGACCAATCTAAGGCATGCTCCCAGCATTTGTCCACCCACTTAGTCCACTCTGATGGCTCGCCTGCATGCAGCAATACCCACGTTCACCCCACTTAACTGAAGCAAATACCAAAGCAGTTGGGAGTACATTCGGTAGATGTTTTGCCTTAGGAAGTGACTTGAATGTACAAAGATACTTGATACACTTATTTTTTCATGGGAGACAGCAAGTTTATAACACATCCATGTAGGATTATAGACACTCCAGGTCAAGGAGCACGTGTTTGCGCGGTGTGTGCTGGTACCAGAAGCTCATCTGATTGGTCCAACAGTTTGATGCTGAGTCATGTGTTTGGAATACCACTTCTGTGCACCTGTGGCCCCTTCAGTCAAACAAGTTGTACCACTAGTAGCTTCTTCACTATTGCACGTTCAAGATTGAAATGGCTTCTCTAATCAGAACTGGGAAAGCAGTGAATCTTACGGGGGAAGAGCTCTCAGCAAGTGTACAGTATTTGCCTTCCTTTGTCTTACATCGGCTTTTTAAATTTTCCATTCATTTCAACATAATTATGGGAACAAGTGTACAGAAGAATTTTTTTTTTTTTAGAATATGTGAGAACTTTTCATAGATGAACTTTTTAACAAATGTTTCATTTACAGGAAAATGCAAAGAAAATTTTCAAATGATATGATTTCTTTTTTTTTTTTTAGATGTTTCATAAGACAAAAATTGAATAATGTCTTTTGAAGTTCTGGCAAGATTGAAGTCTGATATTGCAGTAATATTTATTAAAAATCCATGAGTACCAGGAATAATGATACCTCCCACCCTTTGGTTCCGATAATGTAAAAACCTGCGTATATGGTATTTGAGAGTGGGGGGGAGAATAGCATGGCAAAGCTACTCTTCAAGACATTTGCAAATCCATCACTCAGTTGTGACACTGTTTCAATATCTTCAAGCATGAGGGAAAAGAACCAGATTAAAGAACCCTGGCAAAATTTGCATTGGGATCTTCTTTTCTGGAAAAAAAATAAATAAATAAAAAGGAATAATTTATGGAATACAAATGAACTCCCAAGTCCTATGGTTCATCCTTGTAGAATCCAGAGACGATTTCCATCATTGTCATCACTGAACTGTGATCCTGGGAAGCCAGAGCATGGCGAGAACTGCCATCAGAGTTCCAAGCCGTGGACCTGTGCACCCAGTGTTCAGACGGGGCGGACTTCTCAGCATCAGCCGTGCCAGGCTGCCACGTTCCATTTCCTGCAGACTCTTAAGAGCTACAGCATAGTGAACAACGACCTCATTTTATTTTCTATGTTAGTTATTTATTTCAGAATTAACATTTTCGTTTATTTTTGTCTGATGAGTGGATGTTTTGCACTGCTAACGACGATGAGGGTTTAAACAGTACTTCTTTGGCGTCGCTTTGCTGAAGACCCATGCAGTCTACTTAATGCTGTGAAATACATTTTTCAAATGTTTAATTTTTTTAAGAAGATTAATATTCTATTTTTGTTAGGCTTCTCCAGCAATGCAGCTTTTATTTATTCCCCATTTCTTTCAAGCCCTTTAAAAGAACATATTAAAGGTACAAAAAAAAATGAACATATGATGGAAAAGTCATTGTGATGAACATGGATTTCATTGAGTATAAACTCATCTACTTCGAACTCGTTTCGTGAGACAACCTGAGACACTCAGAATAATTTCCTAACGGCGGTAAGGTTGAGTTGATCCTCATGATGCCTGGGAAGAGAAACACGTCTAGCCTTCTTGCCAAAGCCAGACCTCTGGTTGATTTTTCTGTGATAGAAGATGGAGTTGTGTTCCAATTTCCCAAATGAAATTTTTGTAATGTGCATTATTTTGCTTTCAGAAATTCAAATACTTTAGGAAAATATAGCCAGTCTTCAGTTATATTTCCTCTGCCCCCTAAATCCTCCCCCACCCTTTTTCTTCTGTAATGGGATTTGATGGGGGGGGGGAAATACATGTATATAAACTGTCATCGGACAGCTGGCTTGTTTTCCTAGGAAACCTGCCTGTATCTTTCTCCATCCATTGTTCTCAGTGAAGGCCACGGAGCCTCATGGAGTATATCAGGAAAACCAATATCTGCATTACAGGTTGCTCCTGTCCTGGGACACCTCTCCTACCTGTGTGACTAACCTAATTTTGCTAGTTCCATCAACTCACAATTGGTTTAGCAACAGCCATCACGATGTACCATGTACATTCATGGTGAGAACTAGAGACTGACCCGGACTCTAGAGCTTTGTTCGCACTGAGTACTTGAGCCGAAGGTGTAGATGGATGTCTTGAGTGGAATTGCCCGTCTGGTTGAAGGACGGCATTCTGTGGAGATCGCACCCACGATCACGACCCTTCTGGTAGTATTCCTAACCAAAATTCTGCAGAGATGAGATGTTAGCCATGAGCCTCCATTTCCAATTTGAACAATTCTCTCCCCCTCCCCCCCCCCAACGCCCCCTTCTCTAAACCTGAATCCCATGCATGCTCCCTCAGTCTTGTGGTGGGACTGGATACAAGGACTGAATCCCCCTCCCCTAAACACCATTTCCATGGAGTTCAAAAAAAATTTTTTTTCTTTCTTAACATTACATATCATAGTGAATGGTTTCCCCAGTGTATATGAATGTTTTAAGTGTCTCCGATAGCTTATGCAGTTTTAGGAACTTTCTGATACTTCTTTAAATAAGATTTAATCATTTGCTAATGGAAGTTCTACCACCTTCTATTTTCCTCTGTTACCAAATTTCAGCTCCCAGGAGCTACAGGTCTGAAATTGCTTTTCTTGCCTCTCTTTCAGTCACCTGTCACAGGAGGTTCCTGCTCAGTCATGATCTTGTAAGTTAGGATAATAACTGTTTTAAATTTTATTTTTGCTCTTCAGAATTTAGAAGAAAAGATCCTGTTTCCATTTGAAAGGAACTGTAAGCTTTTATCTTCACTTGATCTTAGCCAAAAGGCCGAGAAGCGATGTAAAGCTTGTATCTTTTAGCCAACTGAACAACACACCAAAAGCAGCCTAGGAATGAGCATTCTTTGAAAGCAATTAGGTTTTTCACCTGGTATTAAAACTATTTACTATTGAAAACCTACAAAAAAAATTTTTAAAAAGCTGTGACTTTATGAAGTTCACTTAAAAGGCAGCCTCAAAGACTGAAAAGGAAGGGGAAAAAAAACCCAACAATTTCCCTGCACTCGCGTGGAGCTCCGCGAGGCAAGAGCCACAGAGGAGAGGCTGGAGGCCACGCCGGTGGAACACCCAAGGCGGCACCCACCCGCTCTCAGCCCCGGCTGGACACCCACGGCGGTGCCCACCCGCTCTCGGCCCGGCTGGACACCCGCGGTGGCACCCACCCGCTCTCGGCCCCGGCTGCTGCGGGCAGTCCTTCTCGCTCCGGCCCCGGAGAGGCGCATCTTGAGCCGGGCGCGGAGAAGCTCTCCACACTCCTCTCTCTCGTTCTGAATGGTGTTTGTGTCAGTCCGCAGCTGTGTATGGTATGACGTCTTATAATCCTGCATCACTTCTATTCTATCCAGTCATATCTAATGTAGAAAATTAGTTTCCAGTGAAAGTAATATGTAGTGCTTTTATGATATTTGTGTGCAATATCCCCTCTTCCATTGAGGATATTTGATGTAAAGGAAAAAAAAAAAAAACTCAGTTCCACAATAAAATACAAAAGTGGCAAAAAGTTTGCGTGTCTATCTGCTGTGCTGACTTCGGCTTTTTTTGGGAGGGGGTGCACATCTGTCCGCAGGGCACAGCCTGATCCCAGTGACCAGGGGACTGTGTTCCTGGGTTGCTGGCAAACAGCCTATGGGGTCCTCATACTGATTTTTCCAGTGATCAAACTCTTTATCCCTTGTAGCCAGAACTGAGAGACCAGCAGAGGTTAGGGGAAAAACCAACCAGGGTGAGCCACAATGCAAATGTCTATCGCCTAGAAGCAGTTCAGGCAGAATTTCCTGGAGCAGCTATCCAGCAAGTGAAGAGTCTGGTTTTGATCTGAACTCCGCCATGTGCAGTCTGCTACCCGAGTCTCTGTATCCCTCTGGAGTGCCTTGTTTCCGGGGAAATGAGAGCATTGGCCGTGATGGTCAGATTCCACGGGCTCTGCTGGGTGGCCTTGGACATGATGCTTAGTCCCTTACCGCCTTGGTTTTACTTTCTCTCCTGATTGTAGAGTATGCTGTGTCATCCAACATCAGGTGCTGTGGATCTGGTTCACATCCAGGAGCTGAAAACTGGCTAGGAAGAGTGATCCATAACAAAGGATGCCAAGAGAAGAGCATTTCCCTTCTGCCCTCCCAGGACTTTGACCCTTGAACCTGGCAGTGGGTTATACCTAGATTGGGGGATTTAAAAGTGAGCAAAGCCTAATGGCTGAGTTGCTTGGGGGGGGGAGGGGGAAGGAACAGACCAGCAAAAAGGTGATAGGAGCTCCTACTTGGATGACCCAAGGAAAAGCCCAGAGGTGACCACGTCCAGGATCCCAGCTCTGAGTCCTGGGGTGCATGTGTGGTGGTGGTGGTTGCAGGGTGAAGGGCATTCCTATAGCAGCTCACACAGCAGTGGGGGACGGCACATACTGGGGAGCAGTGATCTCCAAGGGAGGCCCCTTGGAGCCTGTGTCAAGGGGGACTAACCCCATCTCAGTTCACCCAGACTGCCCAAAACAGGGGAGCCCTCAGGGGGCTTGATCACCCTAACCCATCCCTGCCCAGTTTACGGCCCACTCCCTGCTGACCTAGACTCAGTGGATGGAGACAAGCTGACCTCTTTCCAGCTGACGTTTTATACATAAATGTTGGAGAAAGCTTTCTTTTTTTCCGTTTGAGCAAATCAATCAAGTCTGTAGAGGTCCTATGACTGCGTTTTCTCCCTGTGTCTGTCCCGATGCTGTCTTGTGCTCTTACAATGTGGTCTTTTCACAAAACCCTGTCCTGATTTCTTGGTATCTTGCGATATTCCAGCTCATTGGTTCACAGGGTGCTCTCCACACAGCAGGGGACCACAGCTCCAGGTCACAGTGCTGGACATCCCTGCTCGGAGGAGCAACACCAGCCCCTTGGAATGCAAACTCAGGGTTCAGTGTCACGTATGAACCGATAATAACTCCTCCAGCTTTGTCTCTTCCCTCATCGGCGAAGTCACTCCCAGTTGCCTATCAAGACCTCCATTTGGAAGAAGTCTGATATGGATTTCCGCAATACCACAAATCAAATCTCACATAATCTCCTTCCCAAGGCTGCTTCTCCCACTAAACTTTCCTACTTCAGTTAATGGCAAACCTGCACAGCTAATCCATAATATAGTGAACACACAGCAAATACATAATTCCAATTTTTTCAGATAGAAATGTGGCCCATTAGCAGAAGTGCTGGTTACCAAATCCTGGTTCCATCGCTTCTCCCCACACATTGTTGCTAGTCTGACCTAAGAGCATCATTGTGTCCTGGGTTCTTGTCACAGCCTTCTAAATTCCTCTTCCTCTTTCCCAGTCCTCCTGCCACACTCTCCGTGTTGAATGTTCCACTTTCTGAAAGTGTCACATCAGATGGTTCAACACCTTCAGACAGGTTCTGCTCCCCAAGGAAACGCCAATGTCTTAACGAATGGGCCACATCCATCCCGTTACTTGTTGCCTCTCAGGTACTCTGGCTGCCTTGCTGTTCTCATCTCGTCAAGCCTTTGTCTCAGGGCCGAGGTGCCATCACATGGTACTGCCGGTTCATCACATGGTACTTCATGGTTCTCAAGCTCACCCCAGGAGCCTTTGTGCAAAGAACACCCTCCAGGAAGGCTTTTCCTAAGCAGCCTGCTCTAAGTTACAGCCAGTCCCACTCAGCTAGCATCCTTGCTCTGTCTCATTATGACTTACCATCTACATACTCCAAGCATTCATCTCCCTCCTCTGAATGAAAATGCCACGAGGAAAGGGAATCTTCCTCCCTTCTGTTCATCGTTGTATCCTCAGTAAGTGTCGTACATTCCACAGAGTAGATGTCCAGCTACTGCTTGCTGAGTGAGTGAATGAGTCAGTGGACTGTCTCAGGTTGTACACAATGTCATAGTTGCAGAAAGGGCTCTGATACGCCTTGGTTCAAACGCCATCCTTGCCACATTCTAACTGTGTGGCCCGGGAGAATCATTGAAGTCTGTTCACTGCTCTGCACACTGTGCGTAATAATCCATGCCCTCTAGTCTTGCTGCAAGGATGAGAGCAGGCATTGAATTAAAAAAAAAAAAAAAGATAATGAGAATTCAATGAGGCATAATTAGCATGATTTCTGCAATCAAGAGTGGGTGTGTGGCTGCTGGTAGGCCAGTGCCTGGGAAACATACCCGGGCAGGGATTCACTGACCTGTCCCTGGAGGAAACTTGTAATGGGCATGCTCGGTCCATTTCACTTGCCATTATGAGTATATTCACTTCTGAAGGTATTTGGAGGGTTGTAATGTCAACTCCACCGCGATGGAGCATCCCGGCAGCCAACGCACTGAGCAGCTCTCCTGCCTCTGGGCTCATCAAAGGGATGCACTGTCCCTTGGTAAGTGTCCGAGTCCCCACCTGCAGTCTTTGACCTAGCAATGAGAGCCTATAACGGAATTTATTTTCAGATGCTTTGGCAAGAATGTGTTTATTCTTTTCTGAACACATCCAGATCAGAACTGGAGTCTCAACATTTATGCCCAATAAGCACATAGCCTCATTAGTATTTGGATTTAAACAAGGATGCCAGCTGCTCACTGCCATGGTCATAGGTGCAGCCCTTGTGTTCTGTTCGGATTTCCTTATCACCCAACGGGCAGTGGCAGGCTCACAGTGACCTTGGCAGTGGCCAAGGTCAGCCAAGAGGCCCAAGGCACGGGGCAGAGGAAAGGCTTCTCTGGAGACTAGAAGGCAATTTTCTTGACCCAACTAGGTAGACAGCATTCCTCTTTCCCCATTTTCTGAGGGTTTTAACCATTTATCATCTTCGGGGTTTGAACAATCGATGACAATAGACTGTTCAGGGCATGTCTGCCTGTGTGACTCACTGAAGTCAGCGCCGTGTTACAGGTCCCTCCATCCTCCTTCATTTCGGAGCCCAAGACTTTGGACACAGTTACACTCAAGACAACGCACAAATATGCCCTTCCACTCCCCAGTGGTCCTTGTTTAGAAAGAAAACAGTCCATGCACATCACTGTATATTTTATATTTTCAGAAATAGGAAAAAGCCAGTACTGATTATTTTTCTAGCCAGAAAAATGTCACTTGTAAATGAGATATTTGCCACCAGAATTCTTTGGTTGTATTTACATCAGCATTACAATCTAGGATGATGTGCCCTTATGCCTAGAGCCAGGGTTTCTAACGTTTGGCGCTGGAATGTTCCTTGCCATGGGAAGCTGTCCTGTTCATTGTTAATTGCTTAGCAGCATTCTTGGATACTATTCAATAAGAGCCAATAACAGCCCTAGATGTGACAAGCAAAAATACTTTCACAGGATTGGTGCTCAGCCTAGCAGCTCTGGTGCCTGGGCCCTGCGTTGAAGAGCCTGGTTAGAATCAAATCCCGGCTCAGGCTCATGCTCCTAGTTTCCTGCTAATAGGGATTTCGGAAGGTGTTAGCAATGGTTCAAGTCACTGGGTTCCTGTCACCTACGTGGGAAGACCCTGGCTTCTGGCTCTCCTGGCCATTTGGGAGGGAATCATCTGACCCTGTGAAATCAACAAGAAACTTCCAGACATTTGTGAATATCCCAGGGAACACAATCATTGCCAGTCAAGAACCACAGCCCTGCTAGAGGACAGATAGCTTCGGGGTCACAGGACTGTGCTGCCACTGTGCTAGGAGCGGGCCAGGCGTGTGCCTGGAGTTCACGCCTAGCTACCCAGTCCCCTTGTCCCTCAGCGGACATTGAGGAGAGCTCTGGTCACCGCACAGGGCCCCAGCAGGAAGCCACAGGGCCCCGGGCAGGCTGGCGCCCCGTGCAGCCCCGGGTAGGCTGGTGCTCCGTAGGGTCCCAGGCAGGTTGGCGCTCCGCGGGGGCAGCAACTGCACTTGAATTTTTACGAAGTTAGGTGATGAAAGGATGGACTGTAACAGGAGAGGCGCAAGGCAGGGAAGAACAAGAGGGTTTTTTCTGTTTTTGTGAGAATGAGATCCCCAATAAGACTGTCCCCTGGGAAGAAGACATGAGGAAGGGATGATGCAAGACGGAAAGGAAACGCTTCGTGGTTCTGAAACAATACAGCAGGTATGCGGTCAGTTACCATCACAAAGCATAATTTTGGAATGGTGGGGGGAAGGGCTATCTGGAAACAGGAGAGATGCTGGAGAGAAACCAGGTAGGGCATCTTTCAGAAAGGAAGGAGACAGAGCGGGGGCAGGGGCTCCTGTTCCCTGCTCCTCGGGAAGTGTTGGGGGCTTCTGCAGGGAGGAGAGCTGCAAAGGGGAAACCAGAGGATTGCCGAGTTGAGGAGGACAGTCGGTCTCAGCAGCCTAGGATCACAACTGTGCACACCAACGCTCTGCATGTCAGAAGCAAGCACAAAGAAACTGCCCGTATCAGAACGAAGGGCCCCAAACTGGGCTTTTAATGGGACAACGTTCTGTGGCTGGAGGTCGGGAACCAAGGTGTTGGGAGCAGGACCACAATCTCTCTGATGGTTCCAGGGCCATGCCGTGGCATTCCTCCACTTGCAGGTGGACTACTCGAGTCATGGGACAGTGTTTCCTCCATGCTTGTCCATCTCCATGTCTCAATTCTGCCCTTTTAGATGTTTTAATGGACCTGGCGTGATGGCTCAATCCTTACCTTACAAGCACTGGGATCCCATATGGCATGAGATCGTGTCCTAGCTGCTCCACTTCCCTTCCAGCTCCCTGCATATCACCTGGGAAAGCAGTTAGAGGGTGGCCCGAACCCTCGGTACCCTGAACCCATGGAGGAGAATCGGAAGAAATGTTTGGCTTTGGATTGCTCTGGCTGTCGCAGCAAATTTGGGAGTGAATCAGCGGATGATCTTTCTTTTGTTCTCCCTGTAACTCTGATCTCCCTTTGCAGAAATCTGATTTTTTTAAAGCTTATTTTTATTTGAAAAAGGGAGGAGGAGACAGGGATACACATGAAAAAAAAATCTTCCATTTGAAGATTCATGCCTCCAAGTGCCCACAGCAGCCAGCCCAGGCAGAAGGCTGTGGTCTGGGCCCCAGCTGGCTCTCCCACATAAATGGCGGGAACGGAGGCCGTTGGTCATCACACACTATCTCCCCGGGTGTGCAGTGGCAGGAAGCCGGATTGGAAGCAGAGGAGCCTGGACTCAAACCCGGCATTCCAGTGAGATACAAGTCTCCCACAAGTGGCAACTGGACCAACTGTGCCCCATGTCTACCCCAAATTTCACCTGTCAATCAGCGCCAGGCAAACTGCATTAGGTCCAACCTTAATAACCTCCTTTATTAAGGCCTTATTTTCTAGCACTAAAGGCAGATCTTTAAAAAAAAGATTTATTTATTTTTATTGGAAAATCAGACATACAGAGAGGAAGATATTTCATCCACGGGTTCACTCTACAAGTGGCTGCAATGGCCAGAGCTGACCCAATCTGAAGCCAGGAGCCTGGAGCCTCTTCTGGGTCTCCCATGCAGGTGCAGTGTCCCAATGCTTTGGGCTGTCCTCTACTTCCTTCCCAGGCCACAAGCAGGGAGCTGGATGGAAGTGAGGCCGCTGGGATACAAACTGGCACCCATATAGGATCCCGGTGCATGCAAGGCAAGGACTTTAGCCACTAGGCTACTGCACTGGGGCTTAAGGACAGATGTTAAGGTATTGGGGGCTAGGGCTCCAATATACCTTTCGTATTTTTGAAGATTTATTTGAAAGCAGAGTTACAGAGGGAGACAGAGGTCTTTCATCTGAGGGTTCATTCCCCAAATAGTCACAATTGCTGGGGCTGGGGCTGGGTCAGGCTGAAGTGAGGAGTCAGGAGCTTCATCCCATTCTCCCACACTTGGGGCCACAGGGGTCCAAGCACTTGGGCCATTCTCCATTGCTTTCTCAGGTGCATTAGCAGGAAGCTGGACTGGAAGTGGAGCCATCTAGACTAGAATGGGTGCCCATATGTGGTGCTGGCATGGCAGACAGCAGGTTTACCTACTATACAATGTCATCCCCTCAACAGATTCCCCCTCCTCCCTCTGGTGATGCAACTCAAGGTGGGTCTTGGATGAAGGGAGGGAGATAAGATGAAAGAGGTCAATGAGATCATTGTGTGGGAAAGGTGCGAGGGGTCCAGGTTGGGAAGGGGCAGGAGGGGACCGGGCAAGCTGATTCTGCAGAAGTGTGGCCCAAGCACTGGGCATGGAGGCTTGCTTCTGACAGGTAACTGGGAGGGCAGGGGCTCACAGGGCTGGGTCCTCCCACAAAGCCAGGGTGCCCCAGGCAGCAGTCCGGGGGCATCAGGGAGGGGACAGTGGTGGATGGTCTGAAGCTCTGTCATGGATGTTGGCTGAGTGCTGCCCCTCAGGAGGTGAGGGCATAGCTAAAGGAAGATGAAGAGTTCCTGAGTGAAATGGGGGGCTCCTGAGGCCTGGGGAGTAGGGAGGTTCCTGTTGGGATGGCAGAGAGGCCTCTGGGCAGGACTGGAGCATGGGGCAATAGGGTTAGAGAGGGAAGAAAATGAAGTGACAGCTCTGAGCTGAAACATCGATGAGATGTTCACTTGGTGGCATCCCAGCAAAGCTGCATCTTGATTTCCACCCCCCACCCAAAGATTTATTTATTTATTGGAAAGGCAGATTTACAGAGAGAAGAAGACACAGAAAGAAAGATCTTCCATCAACAGGCTAACTCCCCAAATGGCTGCAACGGCCAGAGCTGAGTCAATCTGAAACCAGGAGCCAGGACCTTCTTCTGGGTCTCCCACACAGATGAAGTGTCCCAAGGCTTTGGGCTGTCCTTGACTGCTTTCCTAGGCCACAAGCAGGGAGCTGGATGGGAAACTGAGCAGCCAGGACACGAAATAGTGCTTATATGGGATGGGATGGCGGAACTGCAAGGTGGAGGATTAACCTGTTGAGCCAGTATGCCAGCCCCTGACTTCCGTCTTGAATCTTCCTCCTAACATAGGGGACTGGCTGAAAACGACCTGCTCTCTGTCAGCCCATGTCAAAGCTGACTCTCACTGTGGACCTCCAGTGAGGCCCAATGCGGCTTCATCAGCGTGAAGGGCCCTGTGCTGGTGCCACCCGTGGGGCTGCACGGAGGTCCATGCAGGGCAGGGTGGCCTCACCTCACTGCACATGAGCTCTGTCCCCAAGGCCACAGAGTGCCACCTCAACAGGGCAGTTCAACTGGTGGTAGAAAGGCTGGTGCTGCTGTGAGCATGCCATAGCTCCACCTCCACTGCCAGCATCCCACATGAGCACAGGTTTGCATCCCGGTTGCTCCACTTCCCATCCAGCTCCCTGCTTGTGGCCTGGGAAAGCAGTAGAGGATGGCCCAAAGCCCTGGGACCCTGCACCCACATGGGGGACCCAGAAGAAGCTCCTGGCTGCTGGCTTTAGTCTGACCTATCTCTGGTCACTGTGGCCATTAGAGGAGTGAACCAGCATATGGAAGAATTCCCTGTCTGTCTCTGTCATTTTGCATTTAAAAAAAAAGAAGAAAAAACGAGGCAAGGGAACACAGCCCACATGCTTCAGACCCTGCACTTCCATGGAATTCCTGGCCCTCAACCCTGGCCACTGGAGTTACTGGGAGTGAACCAGCTCTTCTCCTGGTATCGCTCTGCCTTTGAAATAAAAAAAATTAAGCAACAAAAAAAAAGTCTTAAAGGATTAAGTGCTTCCTGTGAGTGGTGGTGCTGATTAGCAGTGCTGCAGTCTGATGGGAAGCCTGAACACCTGTTACTCAAAATGCCAGTCACGGATGCACGAGTTCCTCCTCTCCCCCGTGAAGAACACACTCACCCCAACAACGCCAGCACATTTATTTCCACAGGTTCTTGACAGAAGAGCACAGGCCAAAGACACCGGGCAGGCAACGTCAGGCAGCGAGCAGCTGCACGGAGGCCCTCTCCGGCCCTGCTCACCCTTGCTTTCCGCAGCACAGGCGTGCGCAGGCTGTGTGCCTGTGTACTTATGGCTCATTTCACGGATCTGTGAGAAAGCTTTGGAAAAGGTGACCCCGACGTGGTGAAGGGGCACTGGCTTTCCCCCACCCTCAGACAGGATGGAGGGTGCAATCTGAAATCCACAGGGCTTACACTCGGGTTTGCTCCTAAACTTCTCCCAGCCCAGGCCTGGGAAGGTGAGGCCAGAGGAAGGCAGAGTGTGGGCTGCTGGGAGCCCCCCAGCCGGCTCTCGGGGGACCCTGGTCTGATGAAGGGCCACCTCGCAGTTAGAGCTTCTCCTTCACCAGTGCTGGGTGCTACTGTGTCCCAGGAGTTCCCTGGGGGTCCAGAGCCAGCGCTGCCATTTCCAGTCTCTCGCCCTTCCCGGCCTGTGGACGGGCAGTCCCAGCCTGCTGACCGTGAACATGATGGTTTCTGTACCTCACGCGTCTGCTCTCAGAGCAGGAGTGGCTGCCGCCCCCTGCTGCTGGGGCTCCAGGGACCCCGAGGCCTTGGCTGCTTGCCGGGCCTGGTGCTCCTTTCTCGCCGTCTCCCTCTGCTGCTGCTCCCTCTGGATCAGCTGCACCCGCTCCTGTTGCCACTGCTGCTGCTTGCGCGCGTAGGTGGCCAGGTCCTCGGCTTCGCAGGTGGGCAGCTGCTCCTGCACAAGCTGGGTGGTCAGAGTCAGAAGGCTTTCTGACTGCACCCTGCCCAGAGCCTGAAGCTTGGACTGCAAAGCCTGTCAGTAACGAGAGAAGGAAAGGGGTTGGGGATGCAAACAGACAACAGGAGAGTTAGTGCAAAAGGGCACACACTTGCCTGCAGAAGAGGCACGCCTTTCACCCGGGCACTGCTAGCTCTGGCTACTTTTGCTGACCCAGCCATGTCCCTGGGAGGTACCACATGTTTCTCCTCCTGCTGTGCTCAGCAGCCGCGTGAGCTGTGACTCCCAGGTGTCATTTCTTGCCCTAAGCCACCGAGACAGCACAGGCGTCACGGGTCTCTGCTTCTCTTTTGGTCCAGATCAAATCAAGCAGAATCAGATGCCAACAAAAATGATGGACACCTGATGAAACTCCCCTAGCTTCCATTTCAGAGAATCTGAGCCGCTGGCCTTCCGAGCGCTCCTTTCCACAGAGGGAGATGCCGTAGGGGGCTTCTCGCTAAAGGCCTGAGACAGCTCCTGGCAGCACCCGCTCCATCACGTGTTTCCAACTGCTGGGCCCCCTGTAAGTCGGCCTGGGTATCAAATGGCAGCTCGGAAGGGTCACTGTGATATTGTTGGAACAGCGTGGCATTAAAACACAACAACAATAACAACCATGCTTGAAGATGCAGGTCACCAGAGTGGGCTGCCCGTGGCCTACGATACAGACGAGGTGGCTGCAGGCCAGGTGAGTGCCGCAGGCTGAGGAGTGGCCAGAGACCTGGAGTGACGAGTCAGCATCATGGCAAAATGTGTCCCAAACAAACGACTTCAGATGAAAAAAAAAATTCAAGACACAGGAAGAGAAGGAAACGTGAAGTGACAATGACCTTTTTCAGATACCACCTGCCATGGCTTGTGGTTACGGAGCAGGCCGGGGACAGGAGGATGAGGACTCAAGCATGGCAGAGCAGCCGTCCGTCGCCTGTGTGTCAGCTCCTCTCAGCCGTGCAGTCATGCGACGGGCCAAGAGGACTCCCCGAGCAAGGACCCCCCGAGCGAGGACTCCCCGAGCCAGGGCTCCGTGTGGCTCGGGCAGCGCAGCAGGCTCTGCCGCAGCCAGCAGGAGGCAAGTGTCTGCCTCTTCTCCTTCTCTGAATTTCACACAAATATGTGTTTGTAAGACTGGTGGCCAAGAACTGAATATGGGCAGATGTCCTATAGGACGCAAGGGATGGAGTGGTCACCTTACAGTGGGCGCGGCCACCCTGCTCAGTGTGAAGGTCATCAATGGTGGTGGTCTAGGGGGCTAAGCAGATCGTTTCTTCTGCCAAACTTGGGCAGAGTTGAGAGGAAACATGTTGCTTCCCTGGCAATAGGTGTGCCCAGGAATGTGGCTGCACTTCCCCTCTTGTTCTCAAGCAACAGGAGAGAAGGTGAGCAAGGACTTTGCAGAAGTACCGGGAGGACCAGCTGCTGAAAACACAACAGAACGCCCCCTGGTGATTCAGGGAGGCCGGTTTCCTGTATAACTCCTGAAAGTATGCATGCAAAGATCTGGCAAAGTTTATAACCGTCGGCCTGCAAGTGTCACAGGGGTCGGCTGGCACGGCGGAGCGTTTTCTGCTTGGCAGAGCAACCCGTCTCTTGGTGCTAGACGAGCAACACTGCAAGCGGGAGGAGATGGAAGGTGCAGACAAAGTCAGGCTTTCTGCCTCGCCTCTGCTCACAGGGCCGAGACCTCCAGCCGTCTTCCAGCGCCCCAGATGCCACACAAGCATCCAAAGAAGGCACCAGAGGACACCTGCCCCTCCTCTAACCGCAGCTCGGTCATGGCTGACGGCAGCTCTCACACACATAGCACTGACAGTCTTCGTGGCTGGGCAGGGGCCGGGCTAGGGGTGCAGGGTGGTGTGTCTGGCCCCGTCAGCACAGGCAGGGAAGAGTGGGTAATGCCATGTCACCACAGGGAGTACATCCATCCCTTTTGGAACTACTTCCTGCGGGAGGCAACAAATACGTCATCTGACGTCTGGCTCTTAACACGGCTGCGTGTGACACAATGCATGCAACACTGGCCGCCTGTCACCACAGCATAGGAGCAGTTTGTGCAGAGCTGGGAGAGACTGCACTCCCCGCTGGCTCACCTTAAACTGTTCCAGGTACTGGGGAAGCTTGGACTGCTCGGTCTCCTCAATGTCCATGTGCTCCGCCAGCTGGACAGGGCCCAGCTTGTCGTCACTTTCCTGGGGCTGCTCCTCGGCGGCCTCGGCGGCTGGAGAAGTCACGGCCTTCAGCACCGTGTCCAGCACCTCGAGCTGCAGAACACAAAGATGGTCAGGGAGCATGCGCTGGGTGGTCCTGACGCTCACCGTGAGTAGGAAGACGGGCAAAAACAGGACCTTGAAAACCAAGAAGTTTCTGAACACTGTAGGAAATACATATGGGGATATTTGTGCACATGACAAGTATCCTATGCACTGAATGGCACAGAAAACTTAGCATCAATTAAATGACAGATAGGGCCCAGTGATGTAGCCTAGTGGCTAAAGTCCTCACCTTGCATGCCCTGGTTCTAATCCTGGCAGCCCCACTACCCATCCAGCTCCCTACTTGTGGCCTGGGAAAGCAGTGGAGGACGACGCAAAGCCTTGGGACCCTGCACCTACATGGGAGACATAGAGAAGGCTCCTGGCTCCTGGCTTTGATCAGCTTAGCCATGGCAGCCACTTGGGGAGTGAAACATCGGACGCGAGATCTTCCTCTCTGTCTCTCCTCCTCTCTGTATATCTGAATTGCCAATCATGTGCCAAAGTGGACCAGCAATATTGCATTCCACAGCCAGGCAGGCGTCCAGCAATGACCTTCCACATCTATGTCCCTCAGGTAGTGACGGGCAGACTGCTGGACACTACAACCATCTAAACGACCATAACAGCTGTGGACTGGCAAGGGTTATCCTGCAGGAAAGGCTTGAGCTCCCAGGGTAAATGCACATTAACAGTCAGTCACCCTCAAGACCTGCTGGCACATCCAGAGATGCACACGGGAAACTGCTTCAATGAGGTGACTTCTCCGACTAGAAAAAAAGTTATCATATATTAAAAAAACAAAAACCCGAGAGGGATGTTTCTGTTTGGCTTGAGCCCCTTACCACCCACTTTTTGCCTCAGCGCACCCCTGCCTTGACCTTGGAGAGCTTCATCTACCAGAGATGGCAGAGAAACACTGGCGCGGCTGATGCACCTGCTGGGGCAGGACCATCCCTGTCCACGGCACACTATAGCGCATATCCGTCAGTGTCTCTTTTTAACTAAGTCCTTTCTGGGCCCAGGCGTCTCTGAAGCTGACCTGAAGCCAATCACTGTCCTTGCCTCTCTCTGCTTCTCAGGAGTTGCACAGTGAGCCATGACTGAGTGCAGGAAAGCCTCGCTCCATTAGACTCTTGCAAGCAACTTGTGGGAACAGATGTAAGGAATTCCTGTACAGAAGGGCTGCTTTCTACGGGGACTCCTGTATACGAGGCCGCAGGATAACGAACGAGAAGTGCTGTGACACGGGAACCAGGTTACCTGGCATCTGCAAGCTTGAATGAGTTCACATAGGGTCTAAAGAACAAAACCGTCATGCAAACAACAGAATGTTCCTATGAATTTCCTACACGTGTTTAAAGCTCTTCCCATAGGAGATGACTATCGACAGAGGATGTGTGAGCTAATCCTGTTACTGAGAAACTCGGGGTGCAAGGCTTCCTGAAGACTCTTGGCTTAACAAAGCCTTGTGTCTTTTGGCTTCCACTTGTGAATTCTACTGTAGTTTCTTGTTTTGTCTTGTTTGTGCAGCACTTGTGTCCCAGTCTTGTTCTTTTCAAGATTTTTATCATGCTGCTTTGAGATACAAATCCAGAAGATTACTACTGATAGTCAACACCCATGTCAAACACAGGCCATGCTCTCCTTGACATCACAGTTCTAGGAAGTCAGGGCAAAAAGAATGTTAGTCTGGCTGAACCTGAAAGGACTATTTCCTTGGCCAAGAGTTGATACATAATTTTATACCTTTAATCACCAGTGCTGACCATAATAGGGTGGAAACACACATCTTGGTAATGTGTATCTTTTAGTGCAAATGTGTGGCAAAGAACCTAACAGCTCACTAGACACAGACGGATGCCACAGCTGCACGCCATGCCTGAAACGAAGGTTGAGGGCACAGGCCTCATGACCAGGGTCAAGGCACCTGAACAAGTGCCTCCACGGCAACCTTGACACTCCGGCAAGTCCGCTGGCCTCACTCTGGGTACGTTGATATGGACAGGAGTGGACACTGTAGGTGCCTGTGGTGTAGAAGACCTGTCATATTTCCCTGGACCCAAGGAGAGTAACTTCTGAGTGTCACAGGACTCTGAGGAGTTCATGGACAGTGTTGTAGTCCAGGCCAAGCTAGCACCAGAGGACTTTGAGAGGATCATGGACTTGCAGGCTAGCATCACACACTTACCAAGCACGGGCAGACACAAGGAAATAAGACTGTGTCCAGGTTCATTTTGGCAAGTTTTTATGGAGGAAGAAAATGCTATGTGAGAGCACAGAACTAGGAGAAATACTTAGAATGACCCCCTGTCCTCTCGTGAGTGCCCACTGAGACTCGGGGGGCCACGGAACGAGTTGGAGAGTGGGCAGTATTTTACTGAACTCGGCGTGAATTTCAAGCTGGACAACAGACTGCAAGTCAACATTTGTCTCATTTTCTGATGCTTTTCATTAGCAGCATTCAAAACGTTGTGTGGTTGTTATCCATCCCTTTGTGTAAGTACCTATCCCCCTGACATCAAAAGTACTGGGGTAGAGGAGATGAGAACAGAGTCCAATGGACCTACCGCTTCTCTGCTCAGCTTGGTGTCTCCAGGGGAGGAGGCCACCATCGCCATCACCTGCAGGGCTCGGTCAAGGTAGCCTGGCTTCCATATCAGGGGCATGTTGTGGTACACGGCCCGCAGCCCTCGCTGCAACTCCACCTTGCCTGGGGACAAAAGGAACAATACAGAAGGTCTGGTTACGTCACCCACCTTGTCTGCACAATTGAATATGTGTCTGGCAGCTCCAGACACAGGGAAAGAGTCTTTTAATCTGCACCTAGAACCTTGCCACGCCCAGGGACCTGCCGACACTGCAGGAGGATGGAGAAGGTGATGACATTTCACTGGGCTCACTTTTTAAGACAAACTCGTGCTGACTTGCCTCCCCCCTGGGTAATCTGGGCTGGCGGAGAGCCTCATGTGGGTGTAAGGCCCCAGGGCCCCAGCAGAGGTCGTCTGACCTGCCTCTGAGTGGGAGCTCCCTGAGCAAACAAGTCAGCTGAAATCCTACTTGTGTCTCAGCAACGGAACCCTCATCCTACAGTGAAAATCTTGTCAGCACAGGAAAACGTTTCCCGCCAGCAAATGTTTGACATGTTTCAAAATACTCCAAAACAGCCGTGTTCTTAGGAAGACAGAAACAAAACAAAAAATCAAAAGCCAACCCCTTTGTCTTCCCCTTGAATTGAGTTTTGTCAGTTGTGAAGCCTGGTGTCCTCCTGGTCCTCGTGGATCACAGGACATGGTGGCTTCTCTCTCTGCACAACGGAGCTGGAGATGCGGATGGCGGATGGAGGGCAGGAATGGCACAGCCTGCACGCCGGAGCAGAGCCCCGCCCACCTCAATGACCAAGGTCACCCTGAGGCGCCACGTCTTAAATCCACCGCCACCGGGAGGGAGGATTTGAGCAAGCTATTGCAGGACAGAAACTGACAAAGCTGCTCAGGTGGCAGCTAATTTTAGACCTTTAAGGTGCTTGTGGCTGGACACAGTCATGTCCCCGGCTGCCACTTCCGCCAGGGCTGCAGCAGGTCCTGCGGCACGCGGCAGCAGTAAGTGCAAAGAGCTTGAGTTCCGGAGGCTGCCAGCCACCAGCACCAGGGTCTTTGCTTAGACACAACAGAGTGGAAGTCTTCTTAGGCCTGCCCTCCTGCCCGGCAGTCCAAGAAAACATCAGAGTCCTGACTGCTCATCAGAACGCAGGGGCAAGCACATCTGAATCATAAGCAGGTGGCGAATAAGGTACGTGAAGCTGTGATGTTTCAAGAGAGGTCAGCTCTGTTGCTAAGCCAGGCTGATAAACTCCGGAATCCTCTGAGTGAGTCTGTGCCATGCTGGCATCTGGGAAGGACACACCACATGTTGGCAGAGATCAACTTCACAAGCAGCCAACTGCTAGAGCTCAGATGACTCTCAGAAATCAAAGGCAGCTGGAGCCACATCTGATCCAGTGTGGGTGCCTTCCCAGAAGCCCAGCTCTGTAAGGGGGCACCTGAGGACTCCTTGCAGCCAGGTCACGATTCCTGCACAGGTGCGTGGCTGGGATCCGCCCACTTGCCACAGCACCCAGGTGCCGAAGACACTCCTTGGCTTTGTCTTTCAGATCCCCTGCCCATGGTCCAAACCAGATCGAGCCCCTCTCTGCTCCCCAAGAGCTGCTGGCTGTGCAGCTTCGCACTTCCCTCACCTGAAAGCAATCCCAAAGATAAAGTGTAACTCTAACTCTTCATTCATTGCTTCCTGGACTTGAGGTCTCAAGAGGCAGAAAGATTTCTGTCTACTGGCAAGTTCTTTCCATGTGAGTTTCCTGTGGCGTCAGGCCTGCCTTTCTCCTTGCCAGTGGTGACAGGATCTAAGAACTCAGATGCTAACTCTTAGGCCCTCATCACCTATTTTTACATCCAGAGAAGAAGGCTGTAATTAGAATTTTCCCAACACGCTTAAATCTGACATCACTGTATTAAGAGGCAGAGAAACGCATGTGTTCTATCTTGCAAGAACAGTATTTGTAAGGCTCACTCAGCTTACCAAGAAGTGCGTAGCCGTATAACTGGGAACTGAGACCCACTGAGTTCTGCTGCTTGAGGCCCGGAAGTAACAGGGATGCGCCGAAGTTCCTCTCCTCTTCCCACTGCAACAGGACATACCAGATCACAGTCCGGCCAAGCCCTGGACACTACACGCAAAACCGTGATCTTTAATAATGATATGCAAGAAAATCGCATATTAGAACACTGAGTTAAAAACTGCATATAAAATAATAAAGCCATATGTGCGCACACACATACACAACCCAATTTTGTGAATCAAAGGGACTGATGTTATAAGAAAACAGGAAAGGAACACTTCATACGTTAATAGATTTCTGGGTAGTGAAATTATAATTCTGGATTTCTTTTTTGTACATTTCATTATTTCCCACATTTCTGGCGATGAGTAAGAGTTGCTTCTGAAGAAACCAAGCAGACACTTCAGACCAACGCTGGCTGAGATGACTGGGAATGATTCAACACGCTGTGGGCCCCACATTTACTTAAATTGCTGTGGTGATGGCGTGGGCTTGAGTTTCAAACAATCCAGCAATGATAAAATTCCCACAATGTTAGAATAAATCCCACTATTAAGCTGCTTTTAGGCTGATTTATGCCTCTTTAAAAAACAAGTGAGGCAATCAGAACCACTCAGAGATCATTGCTTTCAACCCAGGCTGCAGAATTACACTTCAATAAAACTGAAGCCTTTTGAGACCTGGCGATGGCGAAGGTGCGGGAGCAGTGAAGGGCCAGCAGGAGGGCTCCTGACCCACCCCAGAGACGGGGCGCAGTGACCCTCCTGTCCTGGGGCCTAGGGGTGGGCACGGCCAGGACAGGCATCTTGCCTCTGGCTGGAAACAGGGCATGTTGTGGCTCAGGTGTTCCTAGTGGGGGCTTTGCACTGGGAGGTCAGGGGCCAAGCAGAGACCGAGTGAGTCTGTAGGCTGCAATTGCAGCCAGGGGCGAGCGAGGTCCACCCCCAGGTGTTAATAGGCACTCGGACCTCCTGACTGTGAACAGCCTTTGTGTGCAGTCCATCAGCAGTTGAGGCTTTTATAACCCTCTGAAAGGGGCAAAGACCTTGTGGGGTCCGGGGGTGCGGGTAGGGACAAAACCTCCCCAGGCACTTGAGCCGCACAGGTAAGTGACAAGAGCTGAGCATTAAGGATCAGGTGGATAGGGTCACAAAGAAAGCACTCGATCAGGGGAGATCCAGTGCTCCCTCCCCCTCAACCACAGACAAATAAGGAGCTTTAAAATACATCTATTTTTTTCCTACAGGGAAAACATGTGTGAGAGCATTAGGGCGTATCAGGGGTCAAACTCTTGTGCGCCACACTAACCTACTGAAGGGATGGTTATCCTCAATGCACCAGTAATCACGTGAGACGTGAAGTACCTGGGATGGTGAGGCTTCCCAAACGATGCTCAGAAAGACGAGTTTGAACACATGAAAAGTGTCATGACAGCTGTTCAAATGGTAAGCTACTTATGTCAGATCCCTTGGCACCCTTAGACTCCTCTGCAGACACTCTAATGGAGTTCAAGGTGCTAGGTCCCCAGGCCCTTAAAGTTTCCCCATCACACTCTGCGCCTTACCTGTTAGTACAAAGCGACTGTATGCACGCCCATTTCCCGTTTCTACTTCTCCACACTCAGACATTCTAAGAGCTGTACACCTGCCCCCTCCTCTCTGCATCTCTAAACCACTTCAATGTATTCCAATGTGGCTTCCTGTTCTCTTTCTCTCTCTATATATATGTATAAATAAAAGATATTTATCTATTTAAAAGTCAGAGTTACAAAGGGAGAGGAAGAGATACAGGAAGAGAGATTTCATCTGCTGGTTCACTCCCCAAATGGCTGGGGCTGGATCAGCCAAAGCCAGGAGCCAGGACCCAGGAACTTTTGGGTCTCTCATGTGGGTGCAGGTTCCCAAGCACCTGTGCTTGCCTTTGCTGCTTTCCCAGGAACATCATCAGCAGGGAGCTGGGTGGGAAAGAGCAGCTGAGTCTCCACACCAGCTTTCCTATGGGATGCCAGTGTCACACGAGGAGGCTTCCCCTGCTTGGCGACAACGTTGGCCCCAGCAAAAAATACATCTTCAAAATGGTGTGTGAGTGTGTGTGTGTGTGGGCGCATCTCTGCAACGGTCAGACCACAGCCATCACTGTTCTGATCCCACCGACGTTACAGCCAGAGACAGCTAGGCAAAGCGGCAATCCGGCCACACTGCCTCCTCTGCTGAGAACTTCTCAGTGCTCCTCACCGACCTTGCCTCATCCATGTCCTCCTTGCCATTGTCTGTTGGGGCTGCCCCAACCACTCTCTTTCAGCTCCGTTCTTCATGTCCTCCGGAACTGGGTAATTCCTAGTCATCCTGCAAATGTTTTCCAGCTGGAGTCTTCTAGAACCCCTTTCAGTTTAACGTGCAAACGAGGCTCTAGCCCATGGGCACGTCATAGACTTCTCCACTGTATTGCTCACTGCAGTCTTAATTGTATCCTGGTGTGTTTGTTTCCTTTGCCTTAGACTGTAAGCAGGCAGTGTTTGTTCGCCAATCCTTGGAATAGTGGTGCTCGTTATATTTAACGATGTGGGATACATCGCAGACACGACATGTGGGGAAGGCACACACCACCAATCCTTTAGAACACGGCCTAGGCTACATCAATTTTGCAGTTTCTACTCAAAGTGGGATTTCACGGTGCTACCTCTGCACTCACAGGCAGCCTACAGAGCCAGGCCACGGGGTTTTTTGACCTCCATGCCTCAGTCTCCTTAGCGGTACAATCAGTGAGTATTAGATGTAGTGGTTAATTGAAACAAAACAAGAAGACATTAAGGGCTACATAAATAATGGTACTGTTATTACGCTGAGGAATACAATGAACGATGACTGAGCACTCAAATCTGAGAGCTGGAACCAAAATCTGGCATTAGGGCCTTCTGAAATGTAAGGTGCCGAGCGCATTCGTAGAAAAATACTGACGCAAATTAAACAACCAGTGTGCGATACCCTGGATGGTGATCAGAGTTAGCTGCCCCCTTGCTTCCTTGGCAGGCCACGTTCAGCCCTCAGTGATGATCAGGGACCACTTCTGTGTGTCCAAGGTCTCTCAGCCTCGCTCTGGATGTGCCACATGGAGCCCGAGTCGAAGTTCTTCCAGGCGCAGAGACATGCTGCTTAATGCCGTGCAGACCAGAGTGTACACGCATGCCCAGACGTGCGTGACTACAGTGCCACACACATGAGTCCTTTTCCCCGACTTTCAGGGCAGTGCTGCCACTGGCCCCCCCACCCCTCCAACAAAGGAGCTGCCACTGCAAGCTTCCTCCTGAAGCCCTCACCACTGCTCGGTGTAGACCACTTACAGTCAAGGCCGTCTTCTTTGCCAGGCACTGGTACAAAACATAGAGGGACAGAAGCTGGGTGGAAGGTGCTTCGAAGGCTTCTTGCAACATGACCTCAAAAACCACAGACAAAGCATCTGGCAAGAAAATCAAAGGAAAAAAAATGAGACAAGACCAGTCGGAGGGAACATCTCCAAATCTCTTACTTGGCTACAAAGACTCTTAAAAACGCAGGTGTGATAGAAAACCAATCAGAATTAGGAAATAATAATAATAAAAAAAGGTGGGATCTGATCCTTCTCCCATGGAAGCCTTCCTCCAAGCCTGCAGCGTCTGCCGTGCAGACTAACGTGAGCTAACCGCAGGGGACAGCAGTGCTGTCCTCCACGACACTGGATGAGCCACTTCATGTTGCTTGGCTTTTCCTAATGGAACAATGCTGCATGCCTCGTTCATGTATGAAAACATCTCAAAAACTAGGAAGCAACGGAAGGCCCCATGTTCCCTCAGCTTGAGCAGCTACAGCCTACAAAAGTACAGGGATTGGTCAAGGTCATCCCGATATGCGGGCCAGTGACTAGCCCAACCGTTCCATTCGCTGCTCTGGTCCCTTCTCTCTGTTGAGGTGGAAGAGGGCAAGATGTTCCAGCAAACACTATATCTTAGGTATTCAAGACAGGAAATGGATGGCTAGAACAAGGTCAATAAAGGTCGGAAGAGGACAAGGAAACGCAGTTGATGGTGGGCTCTCCGAGAACGTGCACCGTCATGCGAGCTGCGAGCGTAACATACAACGTAAGGTGTGTTTTTCATGTGGATGCTGGTCACAGGTGAACAACACCTTGAGCAGTCTGATATTCTACAATATAGAAAGAAGCCAGAAAATCAAATCCAAACAATCTCCTTCCCTTAGTGATTGGTCCTTAGAGAATGGTAACACTGGTTTAAATATGGCACATACTGCAAGCATAGCACATGTTTCTGAGCCGCCCTGGTAACCAGCTTCTGCATTTACTCATAATTCTAAGAGGCACATGGGTTTGCAGCGGCCTCCAGCCAGCTGGTTCTGCATGAGCTGCCATGCCTGTGAGGTCAGAGATGGGATTTCTCTGTTTTTGTAAACAGGGAACTTGTGACAGACAGGAGGGCAGACCAGGAGGTCATCTAGCGAATAGCAGCAAAATGAGGAGAGGAAGACATTTTCTTGGCAAATGAATGACGTCGTAAAATAAAATATCAATAAAGCCCCACAAAGTGAAGAAGCTGGAGTTATTTCTTAAACTGTTCTGCCACTTGTTGCCAATCCAAAATGACACAGGAACATGGGATCGTACTGACTCTACGCTGTATTTATGGGCTGCGTTTTGTTCCGCAGAGGAATGGATTCAGATCGGCCTCCGTCATTAACTTGTCTCCATGCTCGTTTATGCACTTTAGCATTTCCCGACCTAGTGACAATAAAATGCTTCTAAGATTTTTTTTTTTTTTTGCATAAATGGTAATAATCTTCACCACAACTTTTCTGGTTGGAAAAGTGATGCCAAGAGATGCCAGTAAGAAAACGGGCAGGCGCTCACATTTCTCTATTGCCCTTTGGGAAGTGTACATTTTAAAATAAATAACTGAATCGAGGTTTGCTTTCTTACCTTTGTAATTTTCTCTCTTTATGAAAGTATCCAACAATAAATTGAATGTAAAGTTATCTGGAAAAATTCCATATTGAACCTGTAATGAAAATGGAAATCAGAGGGGGAAATTCCTACTTTAATTGTGGTATTATTAGGAGAAGACCTTTCGCTGTTAGCTTGGGAACCTCTGCTGTCATTGTACAGCATCCATGAGAACGCAACAGCAGCTGTGACTCGTGGGACCTCTCGGGCAACTGCAACTGTTGGTCAGGGTGAGAAAGTTATGAGTGGGTGTCTGGTCTGACGCAGCCTGCAAGTGCAAAGTCAAGCTCGATCCTGACACCCGTCACAGCCCCCAGCAGCTCTCCGCGAGGCAGGTCTGAATAAGAAAGCCAATGGACTTGGAAGATAGCACACATGGTTCAACACCTTCTCAAAGTAAGCCCGGAAGCCTGATTTTCTCCTTTACTAATTTTAAAGAACTATTTGAAATGGGGTGTGTGTGTGTGTGTGTGTGTGTGAGAGAGAGAGAGAGAGAGAATGCATGATCGAGGGGGGTGAAGAGTGAGAATGAGATGCATGGACATCTGGGTCTCCCAGGTGGGAAGCAGGGATTTGCGCACCTGAGCCACCATCTGCCGCCTCTGACATGCGTTACAAGGGAGTCACACTAGAAGTGAAGTAACCAGGACTCGAACCAGGCACTCCAATATGGGCTGCAGGTGTCTCAAACAGCAACTTAACCCACTGCGCCACAGTGTTTGCCCCCTTAGCCTGGCTTTTGTTTTTTCTTTTTTAAAAGTTTTTGTTTGATTTATCTGAAAAGCTGAGCTAAGACAAAGGCATGGGATAAGGAGGTAAGGAAGAGAGACAGATCTTCCATCTGCTGGATCACTCCCCAAATTAGACTGATTTTCAAAGAGCCAAGAAATACACTAATGGCATTTACTTTAAAAAAAAAAAAAAGCAGCTGCGAGCCCTAGTGGCTGGATGGCAAGTGCAGTAGCCAGGACAAGAACTGGCATCCATAGGACTTGCTGGCACCAGAGGTAGAGGCTTAGCACACTAAGCCACACCAGCCCCCTGAAGTCAGAAACTGTTAAAGCTTGAATCCCTGAGGAGCTGCCTCGGGGTTCTCCAGGGATTCTATCTAGGACACTTTCCTTCCTCAGCCTCAGATCTGCAGAGCCAGGCTTTTCAGAAACTGGGCACAGGAACCTGAAGCTTTGGTGGGCCTGCCGGGTGCCTGTCACGCACATGTCAGCACAGCCTGTTAGTGCATCTCATCTGTTTGTGAGGTCCCAACCACCAGCAGCAGCACCGAGGACAGTTTTCCAATTGTCCCCATCTCCCGGGGGTGGCGGGAAATTCTGTTGCACTAAACCCCAAATGTGCCTCCTTCTGGAGCCGAGTCATTGCTAACAGGCAGGTGAGGGATGCCTTGGGTGTGCAGAAATGGAAAAAAGGTTAAAAAAAAACAGTGCTTTATTAGCTGTAGCTCATGGGCAGTGTCTGCACCTCTTGAAGCAACCACTGAAATTGGCACTAAGTCCTAAAGGGTTCAAGGATAAAATCAAAACCACCTTAAGATGAGAACTCATCTTGAGGATGGAATGGAATTCCTCAATCTATGTGTCACTGATTTACAAGTCTAGCTGTAAATCAGAATCAACTGGGAGCTCAGAAAAAACAGAGGGGCTGGTACTGTGGTGTAGGTGAGGCCCAAATCCTCCATGGGAGTGAGTTCAGGTCCCACCTGCTCTGCTTCCGATGCAGCTCCCTGCCAACACATCTGGAAACCAGCAGAGATGGCACAGGCATGTGAGCCTGTCACCCACACAGACACCTCGGCTGCAGTTCCCGGCTTCAGCCTGGCCCAGCCTGGCCGCTGGGAGCTTTAACAGAACAAACCTCTACCTCCTGCCACTCTGTGGGCACTGCAGAACCAGATCTATGCTAAGGTGAACTGAATTCAAGTCATAAAATCCATCTTTACCCAGGGGGCCCAAAAACAAAATTAGTGTTCCTTCTGAGCTGTTATTGCCAAGGCCCAGGCACACTGTAGAGACAATACATTTTTGTAAAGCTAGTCTGACGGCTCTAGTTGTGTGCAGATAGAGATCCACAATAATAACACTCCAAATTTTTGTCTGTTTACCCCAAGGAGGGCAATATTCAGGAGAGGGGCTGAGAGAGAATATCCGATCTGAATGTCTGGAGGTCAGATCTCAATAAAAACAGCCGGATTTCCCCAGTAAACTTGAGGACAGGACTTCCCAGCTCAGGGATCAATCAAGCATGAGACAGGCCCTAGTGTAGGCCTCTTCTGATTGGTCTTGCAGCTTTCCTTTACTGGGTCCCTGTGCCTGGGAAAGTGTGGGGAGCGGTGCACCGGGAGCTGACCCCACGCATATGGGGGGTTGCGAGATGGCGGCTGGCCGAGGGCCAGGAGGTGGGATTTGTCCCGCCAGTAGGTAAACAGGAAGTCACAGGGATA
Source organism: Ochotona curzoniae (assembly GCF_017591425.1). Lineage (NCBI taxonomy): Eukaryota > Metazoa > Chordata > Mammalia > Lagomorpha > Ochotonidae > Ochotona > Ochotona curzoniae. Next base: position 179,929 of record NW_024465655.1, on the reverse strand, counting down.
GGCTAATGCCCCCACTGCGATTATGCCATTGCTACTGGTCTATCAGTGCTCAGTGGACCCACGGGGAGAGGTGATTGGTGGAGAACTGTATACAAGCAGCCCGCTTTTGGCAATAAACCTTTTCATTTGTCTCTCCCTTTTCGTTCACTCGTTCATTTGTGTGTGTGTGTTTGTGTGTTTTGTTTGGTGTGTGCGTGCCAGTTGTGGTGGCAGTTCCTGTTTTTCCAGGCGCTCGAGATTCCTCGTCATTTTAGTGTTGCCGCAGGACGGCGGCAGGAAAGCAGTAGGTTTTCTCATTTGCAGTTGGTTTTTCATTAAGCCCTGGCCCTATTCTGGAAGTTACCTCTGGGACCATTCTTTGCTGTACTGTAACAGGCAAAAACATGGCATCGCCTGAACCCGGGGACACGAGCTTCAGGTGATGGAAAGGCACTTACCTTATTCACCACGGTGTGCAAGGCTTTGTCTTCTGCACCGTACTTGAGACACTGCCTAATCCAGGAGTGGATGGTCCAATCCCTCAGGTACCAGCAGTTGGGGCTGTGTCGGAATCTAGATAAAGCACAAGCACAGAGGAAATGGTGTTAGTTCTCAAGCGTGTCAGCAGTTCAAACACATATTCCACCGGGCACTGTGATGGAAAGCTGTTAACATCAGCAGTTGGTCACTCACTGCAAAGTCTGAAATGAGAATGAGAAGGCAAAAGAGTAAAAAAAAAAGGTTTACTATTAATTCTCATTTATATTTCAACACTTTTACTTTAATAAGAAACTTCAGAAAATCAATTTTGGGAAAAAGACTTTATATAGATGCCTGGTTTATTATGACAGAGATGTAAAGCTTAAGCCCATACTTGGGAAGTGAAAGAAATTCAACAAAATAGCTCAGGAGCTGAAGATGGAAATAAGCTTGAGTAATGTCGGGAATTTCTTGAGCCACCTAAGAGAAACTGGAACACTCTTCCTGGAAACAAAAGAGAACCAAGAAGAAAAGCAACAAAGGTTAAGCAAAATCTAATGATTCCATTCTCCAGGAGCCACTGTCCTGTTGCCTTCTGCTGAGCTCCATTCTGTCCTTTAGCCCACCTTTCGTCCCCACTAACTCTGCACGTGGTCATAAAAGCTCGGAGCCGCCCAAGATGGGAATAGCTGGGGCGGAAGTTGCTTCCCCTTGGTCCTGGGGACCCATGACAGAAGGCTAAGATGGGGGAGGCACTGAGGCTCTTGGACCCGGTATCAGGGTGCTCGGCGCTGAGTCCTGCTACCACCTGCAATCCACACCTGGAAGGCGTGGATGAGAACCATGTACCTGGGGCTCTGCCATCCAGATCCGAGACCCAGATGGAGCTCTTGGCTCTGCCTGGTCCAGCTAACACTGCTGTGGATACCTGAAGAATGAGCCAGGAGAAGGAAGTTACCTCTCTCTCTCCTTCTCAAACAAAAAGAGTGATGTCAGGGTGTGAGGAGCACATGTAGAGTGCGGTGCATCTACCACATTTTCTCCATCTGTGTAGATTAGGACAGCCCCCACCCCCCACAGATGACATCGTGTGGTTAGGGCAGCCCCCCACAGATGACATCGTGTGGTTAGGGCAGCCCCCCACAGATGACATCATGTGACTGGGACAGCCCCCCACAGATGACATCGTGTGTTAGGGCAGCCCCCCACAGATGACATCATGTGACTGGGACAGCACCCCACAGATGACATCATGTGACCTGGACAGCCCTCACAGATGGCATCATGTGTTAGGACAGCCCCCACAGATGACATCGTGTGTTAGGACAGTCCCCCACAGATGACATCGTGTGAGCCACAGTCCTCACTGCCATTTCCTTCAGCCACCAGGAAGCAAGACAATCGGGACTCAAAAAATCCAACTCTTCTCTCAAAAAAGATATAAGACAAAAAAATGCGAGCCGAAGGACTGTGCTGCACTGGAGCCGACACAGGCTGGCAGCACTGTCGTTTCAGGCCGCTTTTGCAATCTGCCACCTGCTGACTCGTGCCATCTGCTCTTGGGACAGAGTTTCCTTCTGAATAGGTTTTCTGCCAAAATGAAATCTGACAAAAAGAGGAAGGGAGAAATAGGTTCTAATTTAGGCTACTTGTTAACATTCTGGTGAGAGATCAGGCAAAAAGAAAAATGTGAGGCGTTTTATAGATTTCGGGCACTTTAGCCCTCTCCACCCTTAGGAGTATCTTAGGTTTGACTGGAAAATGTCTTTCATTTTGTATTTCCTTACAGAATTAGCCTTTTTAGTGAAACTACAACATACGCTCTAACCATTGCACCTTAATGTAAGATCTGCCTGGGGACCAGCACAGTGGCACTGCAAGCTAATCCTCTGTCTGAAGCACTGGCATCCCATATGGGCACTGGTTCGTGTCCTGGCTGCGTCACTATTCATCCAGTTGGCTGGTGGCCTGAAAAAGCAGCAAAGGATGGCTCAAATCCTTGGATCCTGCAGCCATTTGGGAGACCTGGAGAGAGCACCTGGCTCCTGGCTTTGGATTGGCTCCGCTCTGGCCATTGTGGCCATTTGGGAAGTGAACCCAGTAGATGGAAAACCCCTATCCTTCTGTCTCTGCCATCTCCCAAGGTGATGTGCCTCACCTGCCAGGAGGCTCCTTGGGTTTGGAGCAAGGGAAGCAATGAACAGGTCAGCAGGATTACTCAGCACCTGGCAGTTCCTGGCACAAATAAAGAAAAGGCTTCAGATCCTGTATGTACTAACTGCTGTTCTGCATGTACTGATCGCCTTGCTAATCCCTTCTGTCGACCTGAAGAACTGCAGAGCTCCGATTAGAGTCCAGAGTCACATGCCACAGAGAACAGACGCACCCATCAGTCACACAAGGCGGGGCAGGGTCAGTGCCGAAGCCAAGGCCCTTCTATGTAGAAAAGATGTTTCTGGTAATAGGGGTGGTCAAGTTTAGTCTGTTTCCTTTAAAACACTAATAGGGCAAAATGAAAAAACAAAACAAAACTGCCATGTGTCAGGCTGGGCAGAGCAGGATGCTGGCCCGATGCCGTGACAGTGGCCCCTGATTGGAACCCCTGGGCCTTAGCTCCTCAGAAAGGTCTGGAAGGTTCTACAGGAACCACCCAGGCCTCCTCTCAGCCTGCCAGCACTACAGGTAACTTCTCCCACGTGCCTACTCCCCACACCTCAGCTTGTCAGCCCAGTGCTGTTTACCTGGGTGGCTGTTTCCCTCACTCGGTCACCCTGCCGTGTGGAAGTGGTCCTGGGCTGTCCCCACCAGCGTGCTCCGTCAGACTCCCTTCCCTAATGAAGCTGCAAGTCTCTCTTAGTCTCCATCACTTCTGAACCTAATATCACATGCCTCCTCTACTCCACATCTAACCTTTATCTGGATTCTCCCCGGTGGCCACTGAAATGCCAGCTTCGCTGTCCTGATGTCCTCCTGCCTGATGTCCTTCCCGTGACACACATGGCCACATCACAGACGCCTTTTCCCTTAGAAACAGCGAAGCATTGTTAGGTTTTGATGGGAGTTTAGCTGCAGATCTTCACAGCTCAAATCAACATGTTGAAAGTTCCTGTATGGTGAGACCGGAAAGCCCTTTTTTCTAGGAATCGTTTCCTTCTCACGGCAGCCCTGGGAGAGATGTGGCAGGCCTCACAGGGGCCTTACGAAGCCCGCTCCCTGGGCAGGAATGGATGGGCTGGTCTACCTGCTACGATCTCTGTGCTCAAAGGCTATTGCCTAACACACCACTGTCATCTAACTGGCAATACTGAACCAGTTTAGGAATAACATACGTATTAGGAAATATGCTCTAAAGCGCATTTCTCAGCCAGGCAAATGGTCTCTTTTCTAAGTGCTCACAGGAGAAATTGGCACACAATATATGGTGAGTGGAGCTCTAAGAGAACTGTGCCAAAGCCCCGGGCTGCAGGGTCCATGTCTGGAGAGCAGGTGTGAGACTGACGTGCTAAGGCAGTTCAGACGGATGGTCTTGGGCCCCTCTTGAACCACTGCTCGCAGTCTGACTGGTGGATGAGTCGCTGGCATGGCCTTGCTAGTGATGACTCTGCAGAGAGCTGGCCAAGCGTTCTCCCTTCTGGCCAGGAGAAAAGCAGAGGGAGGGGCGCCGCTGTCACGCTGCCTTTTCAGTTTGCCAGCAAACAGACTGGCTTTTGTTCTCGGCTGCTCTGACCACCAGCCTGGCAGGGTACAGATGGCCACTGCAGGAGTCGCCCTGCGCCCCACGCCATCAGCTGTTTGCTCAGCTCGACACAAGCTGTATTATTGCCCAGGCCAGCAGCGAGCTGCCAAGATAGGCACACTGTGTGAGCGTGGCAGAGATAAACAAATGTACCCCAAGAACTCCACTGTGAAGGAGAAAGATACTCTGGGCTTCTAGCTTATAAAACAGGAGTAAGCTTACAATATTTCTGGTGACATGCACATTGCGTGGAGGGAAAAGAGAGATGGTGAGCTGTGGTGGAACAGCGCTCTCTCCTGAGGTCAGGTGAGGGCTATGGGGGAAGACACTGCTTGTTCGGGAGGCTCGGTCACAGCCAAGCCAATGGCAGGAAGCAAGACTTCCCCGTCTTCAAAACTCAGGCTGCACTTGGAACTCCTAGTGGCATGGGCTGTCCTGCTGCTCCTTCGAGGCCTCGCTCGGCAGAAGGAGGAAGGGCAGAATCACAGGCTGCAGGCTGACAGGCAGCCAAAGTGCCTGGGCTTTCTAGAAGGAAAGAGCGGTCACATGAGAAAACACCAGAGGCTTACTGTGATTATAGACAAGGTACCTGACTGCGCAAAAGTCCTTCGGGATTTTCTGTTTGTGACCCAGTTAATCTTTTCTCCCATCGGGTTCAAAGAAAGGTTTTGTAATTGTTGAATGGCAGCAGTGGCAATGCTCACCAGCTCTTTTATCAGCGCAAGTCAAAGTGCTAGGGGCCGAGTAGGCCTAATGCAGGTACAGATGCTGCGGCCTTGGAGCCCTAGCAGATCCACTATTTAGCTCGACACAGCTCTTCCACATGAATGAATGAGCAAGCGCTCTACGGTGCTGATCTGATTGTAAGAGCCACCAAGCCCGCCAGACACACACAGCTCCTGCTGCTTCCCAGGGTGTGCTGTAACCTGTGGCCAACAGGCTTTCCAGATGGAGGACACCTCGACCCTGGAGCTGGGTAGAGGTGGCCTTAGGGGACCGGGGTGAAGGGAGGGAAGGATGAGTGCCAAGAACTGGGAAGGTTACTAGGAGGCAAAGCTTGCAATTATCAAAAGGGTTGAAGGCATCCTCGAACCACAACCAACCGGAAGAGAGCACCTCATGAAAAACCCAACTATGATTTAATTATTGCTGCCAACTTCCTTATTCTTTTTGATAAGATTTATTTAGTTTTACTGAAAATGCAAATTTACAGAGAGAAGCAGAAACAGAGGAAGATCTTCCATCCGCTGGTTCACTCTCCAAATTGCCAGGACAGCTAGAGCTGAGCTCATCTGAAGCCAGGAGCTTCCTCCAGGTCTCTCACATGTTTGCAGGGTCCCAAGGCTTTGGGCCGTCCTTGACTGCTTTCTCGGGCCACAAGCAGGGAGCTGGAAGGGAAGTAAAGCAGCTGGGATACAAACCAGTGCCCATAAGGGATCACAGAGCGTTCAAGATACAGATTTAGCCGCTGAGCAACTGAACTGGGTCCCTGCTTTCTCTTTGTAAAACAGAAACTACTTTCTTGTCACACTGGAGATCGTGCATTAAGAAGCTGGTCTCCGAGGGTCTGCATTCAGCACAGGGTCCCCATACAAGTGCCCGAATTCTGCTTCCAGGTCGGTTATGGTACATCCAGGGAGTCACAGGTGACAACTCCAGGTACCAGGACCCTGCCTCTCATCCAGGAGATACAGGGTGAACTGCTCCCAGCTTCGGCTAGATTTAGCCTCAGCTGTTGCAGGTACTTGGGGAAGTGAATCAGTTCATGTAAGAGCTCCAAAAATACAAACCAATTACACAAAAAAGTTGGTTTTAGAACCAAAAAGTTTTAGTTGTATACAATACCACAAATAAAATCAAATTCTGGGAGCTAGCGATGAGGCATACTGCCCCAAGCCTGTTTGAAGTGCCAACATCCCATGTAGGCGCTGGTTTAAGTCCTACATGCTCCATTTCGGACCAAGCTCTCTGTTAATGTGGCTGGGAAAAGCAGATGGCTCGAATGCTTGGGTTCCTGCACCCGTGTGGGAGACCTGGAAGAAGCTCCTGGCTCCTGGTCCAGTTCTGCCCACTGTTGCCATTTGGAGAGTGAACCAGTGGATGGCAGGTCTCTAGCCCCTCTCTGTAATTCAGCCTTTCAAATAAAAATAAATACATCTTTTGAAAAATATCAAATTCTGATGAGCACATTTAAAAAACAATGACCATATTTTTGTCAAACATTCTAAAAGAGAACCGAGTCACATAGCTCCCAGCTGATGCAAACCTCAGAAGACATTAGTGACAGCTGAAAAAACTGGCTTCCTATTACCCTCAGGGTGGGGGCGATCTGGGGTGACTGGCTCGGACCTGAGCAGACTTGGGGTGCACTCCCACCTCCCAGCATGGGCCTGGGCAGACCTGGGGTGTCCTCCCAGCTCCTGGCTCAGACCCGGGGTGTCCTCCCAGCTCCCGGCTCGGACCTGGGCAGACCTGGGGTGCGCTCTCAGCTCCTGGCTCAGACCTGGACAGGCCTGGGGTATCCTCCCAGCTCCCGGCTCGGACCTGGACAGACCTGGGGTGCGCTCTCAGCTCCCGGCTTGGACCTCAGCCTAATCTAGTCATCTTCAGGTGTTTGGAGAGTGAACCAGGAGAAAGGAGGTCTTCCAAATAAATGAAAAATAATGTAAAATTTTTTAAATAAAAAGGAGGCAGAGACTCGTATAGAAAGTGATTTAAGAAAACTGGAATCCTAGATTAAAATCAACTTCTTGCTTAAGATTCCAGATTTTACTCTGCAAGGGGGTTCGTTATCTTTAACGTGTAACCAATATACAGGGCCAAGCACCGAGTGCAGGCGTCCCCTCCTGCACACCCTGGCCGGTCAAGGTCAGTGCCTGGCCTGCGTATCTGCAGTGCAGTCAGCACGTGTCTCACAGCGAAGGGGAAAGAATGTTTCTTCAGGGCACATGAAGCCGCTGTCCGCAGCACCAGCATCCCATTCTGCTGTTCATTCAAGTCTCTCCTGCTCTGCCTCGGGTTTGGCTCCCTGCCAATATGCATGGCAAAGCGGCAAGGGATGGCCTGAGTTCTGGGGCCCCGGCACCCACGTGGGAGACCCAGATGGATCCTGGTTCTGGCCTAGCACAGCCCCAGCTTTTGCACCTCTGTCTGCCACAGCCCCCCACACCCATTCCCCAAGAACTGCCTTTCAAATAGGTAAAAATAAAACTATGAAAGAAGTTCTAATGTGTTCTTTTTTAAAAATTAGGTTTTTACAGATATATTGTACAAATAATAAAAAAACAGACTTGTCTGTCTTCAAGGTTTACCTTACTGGAAAGGGTGACAGAAAGATGAGGCCGAGAGAATCAGTGTTAAAATATTTGCCGGCTCACTCCCAAATGGCTGCACCAGCCGTTTCAGGCCAAAGCCGGGAGCTCCTGGATCTCTCACGGGGGGACAAGGATCCAAGTTCTTGAGCCATTTTCTATTGCTTTCCCATGTCCATTAGTAGGTAGCTGGACCGGAAGTGAAGCAGCCGGGACTTGAAATAGAACTCTGGGATGGGATGCCTGCCTGGCAGGCAGCAGCTAAACCTGCTGTGCCACAAAGATGTCCTCAAATCTTTTTAGTTGTATCTGGAAGGTGACAGATGTGACCAGTTGCACAGCCATCTTTGTGCTAAGATCTTAGCACATTCCATCACCCCAAACACTCCCTCCTCTGTGATGAACCTCCCCAGGAGCCACGGTCAACTCAAGCTAATTTTATTTAGATAACTCCCTTGAGTCCCTTTCTAGACCCAAAATATTAATTTTCCACAGAGAAAGGCAAAGAATCCATAATTTCCTACTTATCAGTTGATTTATAATATAGCTTATACCAATTAAAAACAAGTTAGGAAACAATTAAAATACAATTTGCAATAGCTTTCTCTGAGTCCTCCATACACAGTTCTTAGACCTCCTGGCATTCCTGCCTGCTATTCTAAGGGAACAAGTAAGCGGGTTTTGGTAATATCTAACAGGGGCACAGGAGCTTGCAAATGTGAAGTGCTAAACAAATACAGCTCAGTAACACATTTTCCAAAATGGATATGAGTAACAGAGTAACTTGTTAGATAGTGAAGTCCAAGTCTGAAGCTTCGGAACGCAGGGCTTAAAAACAGGATGTTAGCATCTTATCTAGAAACACACTGGTACCAGTGTGCTGGCCCGGCAATCGCTCCAGGAGACATGCTCTGACGGAGCTGCACCATGCTGGCTGTTATAGTATGCTCTCTTACGTTTCTGCCAGCTCCACATCTCTCAACCTAGAAGACACTTTTCTTACTCGTGAAATCAGTATTTGTCAAGTAGCTGTCCTAGGTTGAGCAAAAACAATCCTTTACTCTATCCTTGTTGGCCGATCGATGTTGTCCATCCCTGATCTCAAAGGTGATGTATTTGCCTTTTCTAACATGGAGAAAAGAAGCAAAACAAACAGCTCTGTTGCACGCACTCTCACTCCATGGGTTAGAAGAGCCAGTCAGAGCCAAGCCAGCGCTTCTTTGTCTGCAGCTGCTGGCTGGTGCTTTCTCAACCTTCAAAAAGCAATGCCTGTGGACGAGCAGTGAGGGTCACGCACGGGGAGCGCAGGCCAGTGTTGAAAGGGATGGCTGTGCTGCTCTCTGCAACAGTGGAAAAGGGCTGTCTTTGTGACCACCAACTGGGCCAGTCACAACGCGCCCCGCTGTCACTGCAGGTCGTCTTGGGCCCCTGCAAGGCTGCACACAGGGGCTCACAAGTTCACCTCACAGCTGAGGGGTGGCCACGGGGCCAAGGACAGGCTAACAGAGGAAGCCATTTGCTGGGAAAAGTAGGAAGTTCAGAGAAATGAGATCTTGGAGCCTGTTCCTTTTATAGGAAAGCGTGTGAAAGTTGTGGGAACAGACTGGGTTAGGACAGAGATAAAGGAAATATTTTTGGTCTTGTGTAGGAGGTCTATGAGCCAGCTGAAACAATGCAGATACCCCCTGATCTCGTCTGAAGCTTCGGCTAGGAACTCCAGACAAAACTTGTGCAAAATCATGAGGAATACAATGACATATATTAACTAATCACATACATTAATTCATCATTGGCACATCTGAATCATTCTAAAGAAGGAAAAGGTGAGAAAAAAGACAGGAGAAAAACAAAAGGATAGAATGAAAAATAAAAAGTCAAAGCTTTTAGAGTCTTCTGGGCCAGAGGAATGAGCAGGCAGAAGCTGGCCATGCAGATAAAGCCCAGCGGGGGGCAGGGGAGCAGCAGAGAGGACCAGGCCCGTGCAGGTGCAGTGCACACTGATGCGCCGCTGTGTGACTCGCTGTGTGACTCGAGGCATTCCTCTGCGTGAACTTCCCAGGGGAGAGGAGCTCAGCAGGAATCTTGAGATCATGAGGCGAACTGCTTTACCCCAGCCAACCAGCCCTGGTTCCCAACATTCCACCACTGCCTCCCAAGTCGCATCTGTAGCACATCTTTAAGAAAACATCTCAGCAGCTGCATGGTGGAGCCCAACAAAGGGGAAGAGTGAACAACATCTCTTCTCAATCCTGAGAAATGGAGCTAGGCTGTGATCCAGCTCTAGAACTGCCCTGGCTACTGCTCAGCTTCACAAAGCCACTTGATGCTACAGGGCTTCTGCTGCCTGCCACTGTACAATGATGAAGATGTGGGGTTATCAGAACTGCAAACTACAGGGGCCGCTCCGTGAATGTGAACGCGTGAGCCATGCAAGACTCAAGGGGCAAAGCTGTGCCACAACTGAGCAAAGTGGTGAGACCCCTGAAATGACCTCCAGAAGCTGCTATCCAGTCAGGAGAATAGCCATGATGTAAGTAAGTGAATGACTGTCAGTGGAGCCCACAGCTGACGGTTCTATTGGCACTGGCCCAACTGGAGCACACCACACTACCCACTTTGGATAACAGGCCTTCCTACAGTGACAGCAGCCCTGCAAGCCGGTCTCCAAACCTTCAGATGAAATCACTAAAGCTGAAGTCAAGATCTTGCATGTATGTTTTAACTAAAGCTCAAGTTTAGGAGGAAATATTGATTGAATTCCTACATTCCTAAAGCATTTTCTGCTCAAATCCTTTGTTGCTATCTGACGTGGCCTCAGCTAGCCAAAGGAGCTTCTTACACAACAGGGACGACCGCTTTGTCTACACTGCCTTTACCCCTTGCTCTCACCACTTTCTTCCTTCTTGTACAGTGATAAGTAGCCATAGTCAGCCAGAGAGATTACCAACACACAGCGTCAACCTGGTTATCCTGCAACTCCTAGCACAAACACCCTTTAAAAGGACTGGGATGGTGGGCAGAACCTCCGGAACATTGAGACAGCCTCTCTTGCCAGCTGACACTATACGTTTTGTTTTTGTTTTTGGCTAAAAAAAAAAAAAAAACAAAAAAAACAAACACAAAAAACCCACAAAAATCCATTCCTTTTTGTCAAACTTCTTTCATTGCTTCCTGACTTTCAAAATTTCGCCCTTGTCTCATACCCTGCTTCCTTCTTCCCATGTCTACCTTTCCCACTCTGTGCAGGTTCCCGCAGGGGATACAGATAAGCACATAGGTTATGCCCAGTCTGCCATAAGACTTCACCAGAGAATGGGATCTATGAACGAAATCGACAGATCACACCACTTCAAAGGAAACAGCAGTCGAGTGTGTTTCAGCAGTTTAACAATCTTGTTTATAGAGGAAGAAGAAAATTTCTTGAGCCAGACGCCAACACATCTGGATTTCAGATTTAATAAGCTCTAAAACAAAAGGCTAGGAGCAACCCTTCCAACCAAACCATCCTTCAACAAAAGCCACAAAGAAATCACTGTACTCTGAGCTCTTTGTTCAGCCATTTCTCTGAAAACACTCGCGAAGTGGCATAAACTAAATCACAGAATGTACAGTAAGATTGTAGTTTACGATGGTATACTAAGTGTTAACAAGTATTGTTGAGATAGCGTCTATGCGGAAACAAAAGGGATGACCACATCTAATAGCATTATTCAAGATTATGCAGGACAATGAAGGGTTAACTAACATCTGGTCATTATCTTTCAGAAGAGTAGGAAATTGTATTACAGCAACAATTTCTGTTAAGAAAGTCTGAAAATTCAATCATATTCGTAGGAGCTTCTTGGCCCTGATAATTTTTTCAATGACGCATTTTATCTGTATCTGAAGGCCAGAAATGAGATGGACGACTCTCAGCAGAGCATCAAGCCAACACATTAAGGGTCATGAGCCGAGGGGGAGGTAGCAGAGGGCCAGGCCTTTCATGGGGTGACTTCCTGGAGTAGGTAGGTGGACATGAGCCGGGCAAGCTGGAGATCACACCCTGTGCCTGGGCTGAAGGGGACAAAGGAGAAAACCCAGTATCCAACCCCACGTGTTATGCTAAGGGCTGCTACAGCACCCTCCTGGATTTACACACATGGACGGACGATCACAGCCCAATAAAAAGAGGTGGAAAACGTCAGAGCCTAATCAGTTCAGTTCCACTTGACGGCTGGGGATGGCAGCCTCTTCCTAATGCCTATGGCAGCGCAGTGCATAATACAACCGGCTTCCTCAAATAAACACGAACTTTCATTCTTTGCCTATGCCACATGGGATGTGACATTACGCGCGAGCCATGTCATTAGGCATGTCTTATTATAGACCAACTCAAGGCATAAAAAGGCTCAAAAGGTTGAGATAAAAATTCAATTTCAGTGTATTTAGGTCATTCCAGAACCAGGGCTGCTGCTGCTGAAATATTTAATGGGTTTTTGCTTTCTGGTCACCACTGTTCTTTTCTTCAGGGAAGTGCCTGCTGCCAAGAAACATGCGCATCATTTTTATTCATCGGATTACAGGAAAGTGAAGGACTTAGCAGCTCTCTGTAGCAGTGGCTATTTGTCACCGTTAGAATATGGTCCATTTCTGTGGCATACACTCAAAGCACACAAAGACATGTGAGATGAGGAGAGGGGAGGCACATAGGCGTCATGAGCCTAATTATTACATTAGGACTACTCCGGCCCTCAGGACAAGAAACAATTACTCACTGATCAACGCCCAATCCCCATACAATGCTTCTGTCTTTAGGTTCTTCTTTTTAATACTTATTAATTTGAAAGTCAGGGTTAGAGAGAGGGCTCTTCTATCCACTGTTTCACTGCCCAGATGCCACACAGGACAGGACTGGGGCTTGGCCAGGCTCAAGCTAGAAGCTTCTTTCAGGTCTCTCAACTGGAGACAAGGGCCCAAGCTCTTGGACCGTCTTCCTCTGCCTTTCCCAGTCACATTATTCAGGGAGCTGGATTGAAACTGGAGCAACTGGGATTTTAACTGGTGCCCATATGGGATGCCAGAGTTGATAATATATATGTGATACAGGCAATAACAAAATCCCTACTTCGCCACTTTCTGAACTCTTCCACCATTTCTGTCACTGTGCCAACCATTTTTCTATAAGATTATTTCTTTTTACTTACTCTCCCAATACCCTTTCCAGAGTGAAGGGTTGGATAAGCTAGTTAATGCAAGCCAATGCCAGGCTACAAATCCAGACAGCTTCATCCCAGAGCTCAGCTATACTGCCTGCTATTTAGATTATGTGATTTAAAGGGTAACGTCTCTACCAATTTTCTATTCAAATAAAATTCAAATAAAAAGCTACTTCTTAATGACTCAATCAGGATATCAACTATAAATCAGATATGCTTTTCCAATTAAATTTTCCCCTTGGGAGATAAGGTGCTTGGCTAGCAAACCTGGCCTTGCTATTTCAGGAGTTGAAGATGCAATTGTTCGGTTTCAGCCACACTGAATGTGAGCCGCTGTCTCATTTTCTCTCCAGCTGTTCATGGATTGAAACCAGTCAACTCAGGCCCACGACGGCTACTACTATCCACCAATGACAATCAAATGTCACCACTTTTTCCCTTCTTCTTCTTTTTGAAAACAGATTTATTTATTTGAAAGGCAGAGTTACAGGAAGGGAGGTAAGGAGAGATTAAGAAGCAGAGTTCTTCCATCCACTGGTTCACACCCCAAGTGGTTGTGAATGCCAGGTCAGAGAGCTGCATTGGAAGTAAAGCACCTGGGACTTGAACCAATGCCCACACGGGATGCTGGCATCGCAGGTAACGGTTTAATACGCCGTGATGCAAAGCCGGTGCCCAGTGCCACCGTTTTCTAGTATACCTTTCAATGACCTTACACATGAAAGGATATCACAGATAGGTACCATGCATATCTGATACACTGCACGCATTATAGGAAAAAAATCCTTATAGGTTTATATGTATACTCATACTTTGAATTGTTTTGAAAAAGTAACATGCACCTTATACTTAAGAAACAAAGCAGTTAACTATTCAAACATTTTAAGTCCCTACACATATTAACAAAAGGAGCAAAGTAAAATTTAATGGGAGGGATGGATAGTGTAAGAACCCATTATGACTCATTGGCAAGATACCCTATGCTGGAATATCACAGAGCTTGAAATAAGCTATTCAACCCTTCCACTTTCTTCATTTATAAACAAGTGAGCTTGGAGTGATTATGCAAACGTGGCCAAGAGCTCTTGGGACAATTACATTATGTAAATTGTATTAACTGAGCCTTAAAGCATTGCCCTCCCTTTTGTTTTAAACCCAGCTATCCAAAATCATTTAACGTGGCCTCGGTGGGAGTGCAGGAACAGACAAGGAGGTAGAAAGGAAGTGATTTGGAAAGAAAACTCACTGGGGTCAGGGAATTACTCTGTCTGATGTGATTTTAGCCATTTGCCCGAGTGGCCTTCAGAACAACAGATTTGTTATTTTCTGAGCGCCTCTGGGCTGACTTATGCTGTTATCAGATCTGCAGAAAGAGAGGAGAACATTCCGGGAACCTTGCAGCCTAATGCATTTATCCAGAGATCCTAGGTGTGATCCTGTGCAGAGCTGGACACAGCATTCCTTGTAAACCCAGGATTTAAGGTAGCCCCTAAGATTTCCTACAGAAATGTAAGTTTCAAGGTTAAGTACAACAACATGTGTAATCAATCACACGTCATTTACATACAATTGAAAAGAGAGTCACAATCTGACACTCCATCTTTGCTTCTTCACTCCTCATCGGATTGATTTGTTGTGAATGATTTTTGGTAGAATTTTCGTAACTGTATATGCACCATCCTTATTACAAATATGAGGCTATATAAAAAACTTATGGAGAAATCAAGAGAGATGTTTATTTTAGTGCAAAACACTTTGAAAATTACGCACAGAAGATGTCATCAAAATGTCAAGGTAAATGTGTAGTTTTGAAAAAAAAAATTTACACCAAAATAAACTTACCATTTAATACCATTTTCTACAAATGTTCTGAAGTACAGCTCTGTTCTTTTTCATCTTTGTAAAATAAAGGATGCTCTTAAGGAGCTTGAACAGACCAAGAATTTATGATGTAACTCCATCTTTGGAGGTCCTCAAGTGTGTACCTGCTTTCTCCCAATTTTCAAATCACTGCAGAGTCCTCTGACCCCAAGCCAGTTCATCTGTGTCTCTGCTCTCATTGAGGTCTGCTAGGGACAAATGCGCCACGGGGCCTGCTCCAGCCCCCCCAGTCTTCAGTCAGCTGCCCCCTGCCTGGAGGAGGCTTCATGCTCCCCCGAAATGCACCTGCATGGGTTTCATGGGCATTTTGTTTCAAAAGGATCACAGTTTCACATTCCAGGCTGTGGAAGGAGGAAAACAAGAACAGGAATTTCATGATGCAGTATGTTTACTGATTCCTGGTGGATTAGGATGGTGATGGAAACATGAACCAAGGTTTTAAAAACGGCTGCTTTTACATAATTTCAAAACTCAGAATGCACTGCTTATCTACCCAAAATGACTGATCAGATCAATGACCAGGAGGGTGACTTGGAGAGCGTACAGTCCCTGGCACTGGACAGCTTTGAAAATCCAGAAGCCAGGACAAAGCAACAAGACTGAAGAACTCTGTCCGGAGAAGCTGCTGGGGAAGCCCAGACATCTCAGCTGACACATCTGGGGCCAGCGCTGCTAAAGCCACCATCTGTAGTACCAGCATCCCGTATGGGTACCAGTTTGAATACCAGATGTTCCATTTCTGATCCCAGCTCCCTGCTAATGAGTCTGCGAAGGCAATGGACGATGGCCCAAATGCTTGGGAACCTGTACCCACGTGGGAGACCCAGAAGAAGCTCCTGGTCAGATCAGCCCAGCCTTGGTCATTGTGCCATTCAGGGAGTGAATCAGTGGACAGAAGATTTGTGTGTGTGTGTGTCTTTATCTCCCTCCTTCTCTGTAAATCTTAAAGCAACAGAATGGACCTGCTATTTCAATATACACTAATGTCACATGAGATATAAAGGTTATTATGTTCTCTGTTTTTGTGCTTTCCATGATCCCAGCTGAATGCTCAGCACTTTGCCTTCATAATTTCAGTGACCAGATACCTCGAGGGAAACACAGGTGCTATGGTCTGGGTGTGCTTGCTCCCTCCAAACCTAGGCAGAAGTTCATTTTCCAGGGTAACTGTTCGGGGACGAGGCCTAACGGGGGACACTGGGTACCTGAGCAGAGCTCTGCTCCATGGGCTCCTGGCCCAGGGCTGGCAGAGGTGGGCTTACCTTCCCACTCTTTGGACTCTGGAGGATGAAGTGTAGAGAAGTAACACCATGCAGATCTGGTATACACCGTTGCTTTAGCCAGTCCGCAAATAACGGCCAGTTAGGATGCTTCTAAAATTTTTCATAGAGACAATCTGTTGTCTTTAGGTAGATTTTGACATTTATGTCATCTTTAAAACATACTTTAGGCTTCAAGACTACAGAACATTTCCGTGTTCGGTCTGCACACTCTGCTTGATATTACCTTTCAATTTTGAATTTTCAGTTCACATGGAGTTTATTCTGGTATAAATATACAAGACCACCTTAAAAATCCTTTCCTGTCGTCTCCTCCTTAGGCTGTGTTTCCTGTCAGGCAGGCATCGATCTTTGTTTAGCCTCCTGGCTTTTTCCCTCCTTTTATCTACAAGATAATCACATTTCTCTTCAGCTGCCCTGGTCTGACTCAAACGAGGTTACCCTTAAACCGGCATCATTGAGAGCAAAGTTTATCACAATATAATCAGGAAGGGAAGAAGGGAGGAAGGCAGCCTGCTCTTCATCCTATATATTTTTCTGTGCGTGTGCTGAAAGAGATAGAGATAAATGGGTATTTATTTGGGGGGGGGGGTAAAATCACAACACAATCAAGTATGTCCCAGACATAAAAATAACCTAGTCTAACGGTAAAATAGTCAAAATGTAGCTGCATATAATTAGCTGGTTCAAGTATATACATGGACTGCTGGGCTACGTTTCCAGGGCAACAATATGCCAGGTTGCAGATGACTTTCTGCAATAATTAACCAAGTCACTTACATAGAAGTGGTCCCTTTCACCTGCTTCTGACACTGGCTAGAGCAGCCTGGTAATCGTGGTCATCAAGGGCAAGTTGGCCAGGCAGCGAAGACGCGTGGCTTCGACGGCCTGAGTTCTGCTTCCGGTGTTCCACCCGGGAGGGCTGTGGTTAGTGCTGTCATGACCGGGTCCCTGCTGTTCTCGCAGCTGTTCTCACAGCACTGCTGGCTCTAGCCCCGACCCAGTCCAGCCACTGTGGACGCGTGGGGAGTGAACCAGAAGATGGGTATTCACTGCCTGGCCTCCCGCTAAGTAAGGAAATGATTATAAACAATACTGATCAGGCATTCGGTTGCTGTTGACTCAGAAAACAATAAAGCACTTGGATGCTGTACTGTGATTTGGAACAGATTATGAGAACAGAGCAAGAATGGGAAAACTGAGACAAACAATTTTCAACAATGACTTTAGTATTTATATAGTACTGACGAGCATTCTGAGATATTTGCTGTTACAGTATAGCATACAATGTAATACTCTACACCCTGACGGAAAGCAAAGATCATACTTCATTATCCATCCCTTTTTTCAAGTCAGTTGTTCGTTGCCCTGCACGCCACCATGACCTCGAGACAGGTACGATACAGAGATGGCAGTAGGCCAGTTCTAGCCCATCTGCAGTGACTGCCGCCGCACTGCTTACTGAGCAGGAATTCAGAGTTTGAGTCGTGAGGACTCAAGTGAATCACATGACTGAAGAATAACTCAAGGCATGCCATACTACAAGCACACCAATCCCAACTGGCACCATGCCCTCTCTCATCAGCAAGTTCAAATGCACACCATGCCCCCAGCCTCTTTTGCTTTTTTTTTTTTTAAGGTATAAAATGAGAATAAAAATATTCACTGAAAAAGCTTTTTCTACATAGTCAATCAGTGACATGTGATCGGTTAGCACTTAGAAGGCTGCCACTGTTACCTCTATTTGCTGAGGTGTGTTGTAAAGACTGCTATGCTGTGACGTTCACTTTCTCCAGCCCCCCAAAAAGCATACTAGAACTTGGCAACATCAGTTCAACAGTCAATAGGCAAGCAGTATAAACTGGGCACTGCTGAATGTTAGAGATCCAGAGACAACGCTGGACCCCACTGGACACCCCAATAGAGGGTGATCTACAGTTAGAGGAAACCATTGACATTATAACCAACAATTCTCCATATCAATGGGAGGAGAGAAGCACCGGGGCTGGCGTTGTGGCACAGGTTAAGCCACTGCCTGCAGTGCCAGCATCCCAGATGGACACTAGTTAGTGTCCTGCTGCTCCACTTTGGATCCAGCTTCCCGCTGATGAGCCCAGGAAAGTGGCAAAGAATGGCTCAATTCCTTGGGCCCCTATCACCTACATGGGAGACCTAGAAGAAGATTTTGGCTCCTGGTTTTAAAACATACTAGCCCCAGCTTTTGTGGTCATTTAAGGAGTGAGCCAGTAGATGGAAGAGCTCTCTGTCCGTCCTGCCCTTCCAATAATAGCTAAATCTAAAACTAAAAAACAAAAAAGAAATGCAAACTTTGGAGTTCCCCCTGGCACAAGGTAACAGCTCTTTACATTTGCCTTTGGCGTTTTCCTATTAATAAGGAATGGAACCTCCATTTGATTTATTGTCATGTTTGCCTTTATCATGTATCCAGAAAAACAAAAACAAGGGGAGGACCCCAGGCTTCACAGTAAGAAGGGCGGACTCTGTAACGTTTACTGAAAGCTTTCTCCAGGATTACCACTCTCTCTTTTAAAAAAGATCTATTTATTGGAAAGTCATGTATATATATATGTATATACACACATATATACACAGAGGAAGATGTTCCACCTGCTGGTTCATACCCCAAGTAGTCACAATGGCCAGAGCCAAGCCAATCCAAAGCCAGGAACCAGAAGCCTCTTCTGGGTCTCCCATGCGGATGCAAGGTCCCAAGGCTTTGGGCCACCCTCGACTGCTTTCCCAGGCCACAAGCAGGGAGCTACTGCGGCCACTGGGATGGGAAGCGGGGCCACCGGGATTAGAACCAGTGCCCATATGGGATCCCAGTGCATGGAAAGTGATGACTTTGGCCACTAGGCTAGCGTGCCTGGCCCTCCATGATTATCTCTTAAGAAATTTCCTTTAGCAGTAACAAAGTGAGTGAAAGAACATTAGACCATACGGACTATACAGTGCACGGTGTTAACACAATCTCAAAATGGGCCAATGACCTAAGTGTAACAGCTAAAGCCACACAAATTTCAGAAGAAAGCATCAGGTAAATCTTCATGACGTTGCATTTAGCAATGGGTTCTCAGGTTTGCTGGAACAGCTAACTATACAACTACTGCACAATCCTACTGTTCTACTCCTCGCTAGATTCTCGAAAGAAACAAGTTCTCAAACAACACATATGCATACATGCCTGCACCCACAGCCAGAAGGGGAGACCATCCAGGTCTACAGCAACAGCTAAACAAAGGGTGATATGTGCAGTCAAAAGACTACTGATACATGTTATAATGGAGATGGACGTGATGCGAGAACATTATACTAAGTCCAACACAAAGGATCATGCATGACATCAACCACCCAGAGGAGAGAGGGTCCACAAATGCAGATGAAGACCGTAAGGTTGTGGGGGCAGGAGTTAGTGACAAGTAACTGCTTAAAGGGTACAGACCTTTTGGGGTGATGGAAATATTTTCGAACTAGTAGGGTTAGATAGATACTGCACAACCCCATGAATGAACTCAATGCCCATTGAACTGTCCACTTTACAATGCTATTTCTATGTTAGATGGATTCCAAAAAGAGAGTTAGCTAGAGGTTGAATTGTGTCTCCCCATAAGATAAGTTGAAATTCTACCTTCCAGTATGTGTGAAGGTGATTTGGAAATGAGGTCTTTCACATACCTAATCAGGTGAGGCTTGGGTCACTGATCCAACATGGCAGGTGCCTGGAGAAGATACGCACCCCAGCAAACATGATGCCATGTAATGACAGGCACACGGCAAGGAAGAGGAAGGTATGACACAGCTTCACCCCCACTGACATCTGGATTCCGGCTCTTGGAAGCCAGCGGCTCTGTTAGGGTGGCCTTGGGAAACACAGGCCCAACGACAACACGAGGCTTAGAAGAAGACAGGAGTCAGGCAAGCCAACCTGGCTCAGACAGGCAGGGTGCTCCTGAGTGATTCTACAACCAGAATTGGAAAAAAAGAAAATTCTGCTAACACTGCAGTTGAAGAAGGCAAAGAGATTTCACAAAAGCAGGAAATGCAAGTATGCATGAGTACCTATTGCCATGCTCTAATTACGAGGCTTACTGCACAGGGTGTCACCAAAATGCTGACAGGTGACCAACGCGACCGGAGGGCAAGTGAGGAGCTTGCTGTACGTTGGAATGACCCGGAAGGGCATCCTGTTGTCTGGGCACTTACGTACTGGGGCAAGCTTTTAAGAGGAAAACAGCAGATCCTCCCAGCAAAGAGCAGGGCCCAGTTTATAAAGCAAATACGACGAATAATTGTTAGGTAACAATGATTGAGCCAGCAAAGATAATTCCATAAATGAAGGGTTTATGTTAGGGATTAGTGATTTCTGGCTGGAAAAGTAGGTTGGAACCGAATGATATAAACAGTCTGGGCCATCCTGGAAGTATGTGGCGTCAGAAAAAGACTGAGCCTTGGGGGCTGGGGAGATTGGATCATCCTTTTATTCCTCTTCCAACTTCTAATCTAGTGAACGACAGTGGAGCTACTGCTAACTGAACACGTGGGCCTCAGAGCTTTATCGCCTCAGTAAGGACAGCGGACTTGCAGACGCCTCACAAAGCTACAAAATACACTGAAGCTCATCTCTCCCTTTTACAACTGGGAACGGACTGCTACTAACTTGTTAAGTGCCAGCACTATCTAGGCCCTTTACTGAAAAACAAGCCAGGCTCAGTCAGGAAAGCAGAGAATGTGACTTCAAGGAGACACATGGCACTGAGGGAATCAAAAAGGCAGAAAACATTTTACTTAGTTATTTACAAGATTTATTTATTTTGAAAGTCAGATTTAGAGAGGGAGAGATCTTCCATTCACTGGTTCACTCTCCAGATGGCTCCAACGCTCAGGGCAGACCCAGGTCAAAAGCCAGGAGCTTCTTCTGGGTCTCCCAGGTAGGCAACAGGGACCCAAGTATTTGGGACATCCTTTGCTGTCTTTCCCAGGCCAGGCAGGGAGATGGGTTAGAAGTGGAGCAGCTGGGATCCATGCCAGCACAAAACTGGGATGCTGGTGGCACAGGCAAGACTGTTAGCCTGCCATTCCATAACACCAGCCCAGGGAAGCATTTTTATTTAAAAATGTAATGATTGGGGCCCGGCACGGTGGCGCAAGTGGTTAAGGTCCTCACTTTGCATGCCCAAGATCCCATATGGGCGCCGGTTTTAATCCTGGCAGCTCCATTTCCCATCCAGCTCCCTGCCTGTGGCCCGGGAAAGCAGTCGAGGACGGCCCAAAGCTTTGGGACCCTGCACCCGCGTGGGAGACCCGGAAGAGGCTCCTGGTTTCGCATCGGCATAGCATAGGCCATTGCGCTCACTTGGGGAGTGAATCATTGGACGGAAGATCTTCCTCTCTGTCTCTCCTCTCTGTATATCCGCCTTTCCAATAAAAATTAAAAATAAATAAATCTTTAAAAAAATGTAATGATTGATCTATCTATTGAAGTGAAAGCAAGATTATGATCTGAAATTTGTTAATAAAGTTTTCCCTCACCTTTGAAGTTAAAGTAAGTAAACAACGCAGCCAAGATGGTGCTTAAATGGAAACTCTGGACAGGAACACCCGGACGGGGACGCTCATTTGAGGGAACACACACCCAGCTGTGCGGCTCTCTCTCTTTACTCTCACGGACGCTGGGTCCGAGAAGCCACATGCCAGCACTGCCTCCTCCCTTCCCTGTCCCACATCATGCTCGTCTGGTTGTTTCTGAACACGGCTGGGCAAGCAGACACCTGCTTCAGCTCCCCCAAGGATGCCTAGATGTGGTACACGCACACTGCCCCGACTCCTACCCTAGGGCCTTTCTGAGGCGCAGAGTGGAATGCGAGGGAAGGGCACCCAGGGGCTCCCTGCAGGCTCGGGTCCTAGCTACGGGCAGACATGTGACAAGAAAACCGTTACGGGGCTCCTGGAGAGTTCCATAACTCTGGATGGAGCTAGCAACGGGCCGTGTGTCACCAGCAGAGTCATGGATATTTTCTCAAAGCAGGTGTGGTTAAAGGATCCCCAAGTCTTCCCAAAAGTGAGAATCAGGGCTCGGAGAGAGCCAGCCAGGGAGCAGAGAGACCCCCCAGCTCCCACAGACGGGTTCACTTTCCCAGAGCGGTTTAGCTTATGCGCGGTGATTCCTACACATCTTCTGTTTATTTTACAGAAGTGAAAACAGGCCAGCAAGACTAAGTAAACGGACCAGGTTCAGAACTAACGAATCCAGCCCAGTGCTTCCTGCTAACCACCTCCCCAGACCTAAATCCTACACCTCACTGTGTAAGCTATTTGAAATTGCTTGAAAAATTCACCCTTATTTGCTCACTCAATGGGCTCAAGTCATAAATGAACAGAGGGTGATGATTTTAAGAGAGTCGGGACTTTAAATGGCTATTTGCTTATAGGATTCGGCTGACGAATATTCAGTGAGGCTCAGCTGCGCTGCAGGGACAGGCAGGTGGCGGGGGCACACGCACAGACGAGAGGCCGTCGTCACCCTCAACAAGTACAACATCTCTGGCAGTTCTGTAGAACTACATTTCGTCCAAAGTGGGGAGGGGAAAAAAAAACAAAGCCTGCAGTGGAAATTAAAGATGAAGATATCAGATATCAAAACAAATTAAAAAGAATCTGTACTGTTTTGAGGTAATAAGATAGCAAGGTCCTTACAGCAACAAAAAGTATACTTCAAAAGCTGCTTTTCAGATATCAGAGAACCCTGCGAAGCGATCCACAGTGGTTGGCTAAAACAACGCGAGAGCAGAGCTCCGGCGATGACTGTCCGCACAGAAAGGTAACACTTAGAAATGAAAAGGGGGAAACGTTTCAGAGGGATTTAAAACGACTGCGGGTGACTCCTCAGCTCACGGAACAGGTGCATCCGAGCCAGCCACGCTGACTTCCCTAAGCGGCGTCAGAGCTGCGCTATGTCCCGAGCGCTGGAAGCTATCCTTGCTGCCCTGACAGAGGAAGAGCATCCTGAAAACAAGCACAAGGCAGCTCGTTAGGATAGAGCAAAAACTTGGAATCCTAATACAACAAACTCCTCAAAGAGACCAGCCTTATCCTCCAACCCCATTGCCTTTCTCACAGTCTTCCAAAAGCCTAGAGCCTTACACCAAGTCAACACAAGTATTATACAACCTTTGCCTTCACCTTCCGGAGGATATTGTTGTCGTCTTTGACCATGACTGTCTGGTGCCAGGGAGGCATGGTGGTGGACCATGCCAGAATTACCAGGCTGGCCTTGCGGGAGGATGAACCTTCCTACCATGACTCACAAGGAGTTAGATTTAACCTGCTTGGATGTCGTGGAGCAGATAAGCAACTTCTAAAAAAAAGATTTATATATATATATAAATCTTTTAAGTCCTTGTGCAAGGCAAGGACTTTAGACACTAGGCTACTGCGCTGGACCCATAAAAAACTTTGTAATGATACTGGGTGAAGCAGCAAGTAAGTGCTCCTTCAGGATTAGTGGGGAAGCTCAAATTTCCAAAGATCTGGGATCAAGATTTTCTGAAACTCACCAGCTGCTTTGTTTATTCCCTCCATCTTTCAAAAAAAAAAAAAAAAATTGGGCCTGGCGCCACGGCCTAGCGGCTAAAGTCCTCACTTTGAACACCCCGGGATCCCACATGGGCGCCCGGTTCTAATCCCGGCAGCTCCAGTTCCCATCCAGCTCTCTGCTTGTGGCCTGGGAAAACAAAGCTCTACCTTTAAAAACGTGCTAACACAGTTTTGAAATAGGAATGAGTCTTTTTTTCCCCCCCAAATAAAGGCTCAACTGTGCAAGCAGCATTTCCTATCACACCTGTCCTTCCCCTTGGTGGCTCGGCCACTTCACTCCCACACACACACACACACACGGCACGACCTCTGGCCTTTCCCGGCCCTGTTCCACTCAACTGTCTAAGCCCAAGCCAACATTCCATTTTATCTTTCTGTAGCTTTCTAATAAGACTCGTTACCTATCTGGTGGCGCAATCATTGCTATTTTATCTTCTAAGTCTTACAACGTTTTTCTTGTCCCTTGATCCTTCCATTTGAATTTCAGGGTCATCTTTTCTGGTTGCACAAAACAAAACAAAAAAGCTATCATTTTATTTGGAATTGTGTTAAATTTACAGATGAAATTTGCCACTGTAAAATAATCTGAAAATAAACAAACTGGAAAGACACAGTAAAAATGGCAGGGACACATCAAACAGTGGTGTTTTTTTTTCTCCCAAGTTCTGTTTTTTTTTAAGGTTATGTAATTATTTTTTTCAAAGGTTAAGGGATGACTTTAAAAAAGGGGGGGTGGAAATTGCATATATTTGATCCTAACCTGTGAGGTCACAGCAGACCCGTTTCCCACACAACAGTTAGGGTTACACAAATGGAGACTCTTAGAGTTTTGACAGTAGCGGGGAAAAACAGTAAAATAAACAATGGGGAATGCTGAGAACAAACAGCACACAGCTTTAGCCTTTCTGAGCTGCTACACACTAAGAAATCAAAGTCAAAGCCACGCACAGAAGCTCCTCAAACTCTGTTCCGACAGTGTCAATGCTCCCAGACCTCAGGAAAAACCTCCTTTTTTGCATCAAATTCTGCATTTCGGGTGTAGGTTTTTGCAAACTGCTTCTCACCTTTCGCCCTTTCTCTGCGGATGGCTTGCTGCTGCCCCCTTCTGGTGTGGGGCCGCTATGGGCTTTGCAACGCGAGAGTTTGGATGTTTTTGGATGATCCTGAAGCTTGCCCCAAAAGTAATCCCTTTCCATCTGGGTTCTCAGCTACTAACAACCAGGAGCACATACTGCCCAGTCCTTGGCCTCCACCTTCATGCCCTAAAGGTGAAGATGGTCTTTTTTTTTTTTCCTTTTACTTTCTACGAGCATTTAGAATACATTTTCCCTAAAGAAAGAATGGGGAAAAAGAGTCCCATGTTAGAATATATGTCAACCAGCACTAAATGTCTAAATGTAAACAACAACCTTCTCTGTCTCAAGCCTGTTCTAAGAGCTTTCAAATATACAGATTTTTTTTTTTTTTAAATTAAGAGGCAGAGAGAGCACATACACTTGTTTCTGTTAGCTGTTCACCACCCCCCCCCAATGCCTGCAGAGCTGGCGCGGGCCAGGCAGAAGCAGCGAGCCCAGAACTCAATGTGGGCAGCAGGGGTGTTAGCTGCTGCCTGCCTGGGCATGTTGGCAGGCAACTGCTCTGCAGAGAGCCGACACTCAAACTCAGCACCCAGACCGTAACTATACGGCACAGCTGACAGATGGTCGGCCCAGCGCTCACACCCAGGCCGACAGTCTCAAGGCCACCACACTCTTATCCATCTCCTTGCTAAGTTTATTTGTAAGTAGGTTTGATCATCTGTTGTATGAGGTTTGTAAATAGGTTTAATAAAGTTTGTCGCACTGCTTCTTATGGAAGAAACCTAAGCAGCAACCCCACAGAGCCGAAACAGATTTATGGGAGATTCAGAGAGATCACATTCAGAGTTAAAAAAAAAAATCAGAGTAGGCACATGGATGGAGCTGAATTTGGGACAAGTCTTAAAATACAGGTTGCATTTTGTTGGAAACGGGATGGAAGAGACGGTGAAGACCAAGTGCAGGGCACAGAGAAGAGCAGTGCTGGCTGGAGTCTGGCAGTGCCACAGGTGTGCCATGCACAGTACCTGGCCACAGCCACTAAGTCAGCAAATAAAGGGCCCTACCAACCCAGAGGCAGGAAACCCCCAGAGGTCTCCCCTCAACACGTAACACCTGGGCTCCTCCTGCTAAAGCCGTCAGGGCTTTTAGCAATGATGGCGAACGGCCAAATCGGCTTCACCTCTCGGGGGCATCCATCCTGGCCCTGTGCCATGGCCAGTTGCTAACGCGCAGTCACAGCCTGGGGTTGGTCTTAAGGGCCCGTTTAAAGTCCCCGCACTGCATATTACTACTTATAGAGATACTGATAACAATCAGATTAAAATCAGGTTTGCCTTTAAAAATAATGGAATAGACTGCAAAGTCTAAAATCTGCCAGGTCAACATAAATGTTAAAAGGAAATCAACCACAGGCAGTGACAGCGGCCAAGACTACCCAAGGGAAGTCACATCAAATACTTCCAGCTCCCAAGGGGCCAGACCCCCAGCATCTGGAAATACTCAAAACTTTATTTGCTTTTGGCCACAAAAAACCATGAAGCAATCAACTGAAACTTCTGTTCCCACAAATTTCTCCTTGATTCTTCTTGTTTCTCTTCTTAGCTCTCCCTTAAATATGGGATCAGCTACTGAAAAGACCTCTGAATTATCTTCAAACTGTCATACATGCAAAACTCTACTGAAGCAGGGTCTGCAGAATAAATAAGGCTATTATTATTCTATTACAGAATACTAAGGTTATATTATTATTTCTGCTCCGCAGCTGTAAATTCGATCACCTCAATTCTGACTTCACCACTGTGAAAATACCAGCACAGAGATTATTTTTGTTCAAAGGATTTTGTACTGTGCAAAATCAACTAGGGACATTAATCGTCTCGAAGGGGAAGAATATAATTTTCACCGTAAGTTAGGAGTCTCTTCGGTCAAATCCACAAGGGTTCTGAAGCTGTTAATAGATTTATCTTAACCTTCTCCTTTCAATCACAAATACATGCAAGACAAAATGTGCTGCCTGTGGGCCTTTCAGAGAATGACGACAGGAAACAATCAACCACATGTGGCGAGAGAGCAGCTCTCAGCAGTGCAGGCACCTGACTTCTTATGCCACAAGCTTTATTAAACCTACTTGCAAATGAGCCAGTAACTGCTGTGAGACCTGCAACCCAAATCCAGAAGAGATGAACAGGTTCCTTGTCCGTCCTGTTTCATTTGACATCTCTTAGTTTCCCATTTCATATACATGGTTAAGGTGAGCAGAACATCCATTGCACTGGATTTTAGAGGTGGTCTCCAACCAGGGATGCCTGCTGTTTGCCAGTCAGCCAAGCGAATCATGGAAGACACAGGAAGCCAAGGCACCTTAAGGAAGAATATGCTGGAAGCCCAAGGCCGGCCACAGATGCATCCCTGACTTCCTCTCCCCGAGCGACTGCGTTCTGGAAACAGGGCATCAGCAAGAGGGTGTCAGACAGAACAGGTCAGGAGAGGCCATGGCACCTGCAGGATCACATGACAACCTGAGCCCCCCCTCTGCTGTGCCGCTGCTTCCAAAACTGAGCACGAGAGCTGGGACTGGGGATGGGTCAAAGCTAGGACACACATGAGAGCCAGAATGGGTGCAGGTTAGCGTGGCTAGGCCACAGGACCCGGACAAGGGACTAGGCAAGTACCCGGACTGGGTACAAGGCATGTCAGGCTGGACCGCAGTGCCTCCAGGCAGGTGTAAAATCCAAGGACAGACGCATGCCTGGCAGGGAAACTGCGGGAACTCCCGTTTGCTGTACTTCTCACTGGGGAGGATGAGAAGCAGGGCCGGGGTGGGCCAGGCAGGACAAGGCACTGACACCTGTGAGCATACAGGAGGGTTGCCTAAGCTGCAGCACACATGGCTGTGCACGAGGGCTGGGCCAGGCCAGGCTGCAGCAGAGGCTGGCATGTACATATACCAGGGCTGGGGGCAGGCCTAGTAGGGATTATTGGGGGTCACCCCGACTAAGCCATGGCACCTGCTGATGTAGCAGGCTGGCTGGGCTGGGCCACAGCACCTGTCGGTTCACATGAGGTATGGGGCTGGGTTAGAACTGACCAGACAGCTGTATCTACCAGCATGTGCACTGGCTACTGCAGGGGACAGACCGCACTTGAACGTGCATTGGCTGGTACACACAAGTCAAGTCTGAGGTCATCCCAGGTAGGGTTCCTTGAGGAACTCCGCAGCTGGACTACTGGACTCAGACCCTGACCACAGGGAAAAATCCAAAAGACATGCTGTCTGACCTTGGAGTGCTTGTGTTGACTGGGCCGCCTCACTTGCTGATGCCTGTGCAGTGGACAGCACGTCCAGATGCACACAGGGGACATGATGGCCAGCTCATCCAGGCCAGCAGGGGACGTCAGCTGCCTCATCAGGGAGGCAAAGCAGAACAGGTTGGACCATTCTCCCGGCCAAGCTTTGCAGCATGTTCCTGGGTCTGTGGATACACTAAGGTGGACTTGGTCAGCCAACAGACCTTGGAAAGATGTTCTCAAGCCTGGAGCAATGAAACCAACAATCTCTCAGAACCATTAAAACCACTCAAGTCGGGCCCGGCGCAGTGGCGCAAGTGGTTAAGTCCTCGCCTTGCACGCCCGGGATCCCATATGGGCGCCGGTTCTAATCCCGGCAGCCCCGCTTCCCTTCCAGCTCCCTGCCTGTGGCCCAGGAAAGCAGTTGAGGACGGCCCAAAGCTTTGGGACCCTGCACCCGCGTGGGAGACCTGGAAGAGGCTCCTGGTTTCGGATCGGCTTAGCATAGGCCGTTGCGCTCACTTGGGAAGTGAATCATCGGACGGAAGATCTTCCTCTCTGTATATCTGCCTTTCCAATAAAAATAAAAATAATAATAATAAAAAATAAATCTTTAAAACCACTCAAGTAACACCCTTGGAACACTCCTCCGCAACGGCGGCCACCCCGCACCCCTGGGTGCTGATGGAGTTTGACAGCAAAGAGCTCCCTCGTCTCCTCTGCAGACGCAGGAGAAAAAAAGGGGAAAAAATGAAATATATGTCCCACCCACCTTCTTCCCTACCTGACCCACCTTATCTGAGTCAGAGGCCCACATGAGCATGCACCCCTCTCAACTATGTAAATAATATTAAAAAGAAAATACAAAGTTAAAAAACATAGATATGTTACTATATTACAGCAACAAAACAATAATAAGGGCATAAAGATGGCTTTCTCACACAGATACCAATGACCCTGAAATGCAGTTATCAAGATGGGAAGAAATCCTTGCGCTATGGAAACAGCTGAGCGGCTAATGCACGAAATGGAATGACCTTGCCAGAAACGGAACAACCTTGCCAGGAACGGAACGACCTTGCCAGAAACGGAACGACCTTGCCAGGGTTTCACCACTACCAGGATTTCTACACAGTGATGAACACGGAGCGTCCATTTAGCTGCTACAGCAAATCAGTGCTGTTTGTTGGTGAGAAAGAAACAGCTGCTGTGGATGGTAAGGCCCTCTATTGCCTATGCTCAGAATTGAAGGAAACGCTAAATTTTACAGCAAGGTTAGCAAAAAACAGCTTTATCCAGATTTGCAGGCTTCTCTTCCTTTTCTCTCCATAGCCCGGGACACAAAGCTGTTAAAGACACAGCTTTCTTGGCAAAAGTGCAGCAAAGGTTGTCTGGCAACACAGGCCTGCCTCTCCTCGCAGGTGCCTTAGTGCCCACCTTTGCCCCTGTGGCCTCAACCAGCGTCCAGCTCCGCGGCTGCTCAGAAGACAAGGTGAGAAGCAGTGCGTGGTTCAGTCGGCTGAGCTGACCCCAACCCTGCAGTCTCAACTGGACGAGTCGTTCCTGCCCCCTACGGTCTTGCTCCAGCTGTGTTTTCTTTCTCTATAGACAAGCTGTTCCTGCCTCCTACGGTCTTGTTCCAGCTGTGCTTCCTTCTCCATCACAGCCCACCAGCTCTTCATGTGCCTTCTCTTCTTAGCCTTCCCATTTCATTTCACTGTTTTGACCTTCTCGTCGTTTCGATCACTTGCCCTCTTGGTTTGTTTCCCTGTTACATGTACAGAATAGTGTCAGTTTGTTTGTTGGTCTTGGTGGCACGTTCTAGTCATCTTGGGTCCATGTGTCTGCTGTCGGCCTACGTAAGAATGTTTCATCTTTACCCTCCCCACTGATGTCTCAGTATCAGCCTTTCTATCCCGGGACCCTCTACTGCTCATGACCTCAAACTCTGCAGCCCGCGTGCTTCTCAGGCCTCCAAGGTTCCAGTTGTCTTGTGGGGTGTGTGGGCGGTAACAAGGGCACCAGGAACCACTGGAACTTGGAATGGTTCACTGGCACACCTGACACAATGGCAGGCACTCCATCAGCTCTCCATCATTCCAGGTTTCCAAACTGCTTTGGCTCCAGTGGCCCTCACACAAGAGCTGGGGAGATGTGGCAGCTCTGACGTGCCAGCGGAGCCTGGCACCCACAGGCTGTGGGAAGGCCAAGAGAAGCCTGGCATACATCCTAGCACTCGCTTTGCTCCTACAAACAAACTGCCCAGGGGCAAGAGAAATCCTGAAGCAAGGTCAGTGAGCTATGAGTCCTCTAGGATTCAAAAGCTGTCTTTACATTTCCTCAACCCTACGCATCCCAATCAGGCATGGCAGCCATCAGAGATCTCAACTGCAGGTTGTACTGCGGAGATGTGGGCTCTTGGCATCTACAGGATAAACCAGCCCGACTTCACTTCCTTGAGAGGAATTCCAGGAACTCATAACGTCCAAGTCGTGCATCTACTGAGGCCCAGAAATGCTTTGGGTATTTTGATGTTTGAAAGTAGTAGTGAGACACTTGGCAATCTAACCAATCTCCGTCACGAACATCTAGCCAGAGCTTTGTATATTTCCATTTCATACATTCACAACAAGGACACAAGGAAGTCAGACAGACAGCTACTTTTTTTAAAAGCAAACTGTAAGCTGAGAAAAACAAATGCAGGTGTTTCTTGGTACTGGGAGGGAAGAACCAAGATTGGTAAGTCCTAGCTAGAACATTAGGTCTAATTAAAGCAAAGGACGGGGTGTGAAACCAAGCACCAGTCTAGACACACGAT
Organism: Ochotona curzoniae; assembly: GCF_017591425.1. Lineage (NCBI taxonomy): Eukaryota > Metazoa > Chordata > Mammalia > Lagomorpha > Ochotonidae > Ochotona > Ochotona curzoniae. Next base: position 149,268 of record NW_024465655.1, on the reverse strand, counting down.
GGGCAACAGTCCTCTGTATGACTATGCAGCACCAGGAAAGAGCCATTCTACTGAGCTTTCAGAAGCATTCCAGGCAACACAAAAGCTGACACCATTTAAGAAGTGCTCGTTGCAGATCCTGCGGGCAGGACTTGGTACGCTCTGTGAGACAAGGAGTGCATAACCTAATTCTTCATTACACCCCGGCACCTCGGGCAGGATCCACCTAACAGGTGTTCCGAAATACTTACTGAATTGCTGAAATCAACAACACGTCACAGAATTTCTTCAAATGCAATGGCACTTTGTTTTACACATTCAAATTGGGAGATATAATTTCTATTTAGAACTGAAACGCAGGGCCCGGCGCAGAGGCTGAAGTCCTTGCCTTGAACGCGCCGGGATCCCATGTGGGCGCCAGCTCTAAACAGGAATCATAATGAAAAGCAGTCACACAATCTCGTCAGTACATGATAGGGAAACTGAAAAAGGAGTCCTTGATGCAATGAGCGTCAGGTGTCACAGAGTTTTCCTACTAAGGACAACGCTCTACTATAGATATATCTTTATACACATGGGTAATTATACCTGCAGCTTAAAATGCAATCGTCACAGCTGTGAGAAAGAAAAAAGACTGAAAGCAACAATGCAGAAGATATTTTTATATCTAGTGTTAATTGGGAATAGATGTCAGTTTGTGTAACGTGTCACCATCTGTATAGAACATACAGACCCAGACTGAGCACCTTTAAATCACAAGTCACAAATCCTAAATGCTCTACCAGATCTGACGCTGAGTACTGCCATCACGGGACCTTCCTGAATCCAAATGGTCAGGTTAAGAGTGTTCAACCTATCAAGTTTACTCAAATATTCCCAAATCCCAAACTCAAAAACCCAAGACTCTTCTGTTCCCAGCTGTTTCAGACCAGGCATACTTACTTCACCTGTGTACATAAAGGAGAATGTTTCATGTGAAAATACCATCCAAGATGTAAAAGCAGGCCTCTCTGGTACACTGAGAAACCTCAATGGAAAGCAACTGGCTAGAGCGAGCAAAGTTCACAGGGTGTGGGGACAAGAGTCTAATGGAGTAACATACGAACACACTACCTATAATACCGGCAGTCTGTGTGCGCACCAGTCCAAGACCTGGCTGTTCCACTTCTAATCCAGCTCCACTCTCACGGGCCTGGGATACGAGCAAAGAACAGCCCAGGAGCGTGGGGCCCTGTCACCCACGGAGGAGACTGGGGTGGAGCCCCAAACACAGTTGCAGGCTGCTGGCTTCAGCCTGACCCCACCCAGGCCACTGTGGCCATTTGAAGGACAGGCCAACAAGTGAAAGATCTCTGTTTCTCCTTCTATATCATTCTGCTTTTTCTTTTTTTGTTAATATTAAAATAAAAGTATATGGGGCAGGCATTAGATCTAGTGGGGAAGCCTTGAGAATCAGCCTGCATCTTGAACTGGAGTGCCTGGGTTCAAGGCCTGGCTGCAATCTCAAATCCAGCTGTTTGATGATACGTACCCTAGGAGGTAGCCGATAATGGCTCCAGGGCTTGGGTCTCTGCAACAGGGGTGGGAAACCTGCACTCAGTTCCTGGCTCCCATCTCGGGCCTGGCTGTTGCAGGTCTTTGCGGAGCAAGCCAGCAGATGACAGCTCTGCCCATCTCTGTCTCTCAAGTAAGCGAATAAATTAAAGAATTAAAAATGCATATACTCGTGAGAATGATGTGCAGAACTGCACATGCACAGGATTATGAATTACGACACTGCATATTAATGAGAGAGTGCAACTGAAAGTTCCTTCCAACAGGGAACTGATTCAATACGAATTTCACAGTAGTACAATGTTTGTTAGAGTTAAAAACGAGTAGGCGCTGTATTTACCAATACGGGAAAATCTCTACAATAAGAACATAGAAGCAAGGGATGTGTTACTATGCATTATATCATGTTTTAGGCTAAAAGGAGGGTGTGAAATCGCCCAGCAGTAGGCCAAGTCACAGGGAAAGCTTACTTGTACAGGTAATACTCCGCGTGGTCCACCTCTTCTCGGGAGGAAATGTTGTCCACAAACTACAAGACAGGAAAAGAAAGCCCCGGTTGAATAAAAAGCATGCCACAAACCTGGCCTAGACCCACACTGACTTTAATAAATAAAGAGCGTGCACTTCACTGATACAACGCCAAGGCTGAATGGAGCAGCGGTCACGTGACCGGGTTCCATGCTGGAAACGCCCTGACGCTAGAAAAACCGAATACATGGTGGCTTTGCTTCTCCCATGTGTAGCACAGCCTTGAGTCAAAAACTGCTTCCGGGTCAAGCATGAACCTCGCTCAGAGCGAGGAGGGGAGCGCTCCTCTTGCCACCTGCAGCCAGCACCCTGAGGACTCGCGAGGTCCTGAGCTCCCAGCACACAGGGGGCACATGGCTGGACAGACAAAGACGTTAGTGGCTGAAAAAACTAAAGCCTAGAACGTGAAAGTCTGTAATCGGATAACTCAGCTTGCAACCTGTTTTCCTATTCTGATTCCGCATTTGCTTTGGGCTGGTCCACCTGATGCCTCTACCAGCAAAATCCCCACTAGACGCACAGAAGCCCCGTGTTCCTTAAACAAAAGTGAAATAAACAGGTTTATTATTCTGCCCTAGAGATTCAGATGGGGGAAAAATAAGGCAGAGTAGAGGCTGAGGCATGTGGTGAGTATAATTAAAAGCCCATGAAAGAGGGTATGTCAAAAGCAGCGAAAGCTTCTAAAAGGCCCAGGCTGCTGTGGATGGGCCCAGAAATCCCCTCCAGGGCAGCTAGAATATGGTTCAGGCAGAGGATCTGTGGAGAGATCCAGTGCTCTGGAGAGCTTGCTGTGTGGCATAACCAGATGGCACAGTCCCTCTGGGACCGAGCAGCTCCATCTGCACAGGCAAGAGAAAGAGGCCTCCGCTCTGGAGTTAGAGGCTCTGAGCACAAAACGTCCCTGGGGAAGCACGTTCGCCCTCCTGCCCCGCCTGAACAGGCACTGCGCATGTCACGGCACAGACGTGAACTGGGGCCCTTCTCCTTTAACACATCGGCTCTGAGTCTACGAATCTAGAGCTACGACAGCTTAAACTGTTCCCGACTAGAAAGCATCTCAGCAGCCAGAAACGAAGGACCAGGATGAATAAGAAAGCTCATTTCTTCCCTGTCCACCTGCCACCCCAACACCCTGCGTATTTATTCATGTGCCATGTATTGCTACAAGAGTTTTCCCAACTCAGACGGCACTGGGGCAGCACGCCATCCCGGAGAGGCTGATCTCACTGTGGCCATGAGCAAACGGACAGGGCCCGCTGCCAGAACCAGAGTGAACTCGTGACAAGGGACAGGACTCAGCGACATCTGAGGGAGGCGAGGGAACTACCTTTTAAGTTTTATTTGAAAGGCAGAGATGCAGAGAGAAATTCTGCATCCACTAGCTCCTCCCACGAATGTCCGAAGCAGCCAGGTCTAGGCTAGGTGTTACACAGCGGGAGCTTGCAACTCAAGCCGAGTTCCTCACGTGGGTAGCATGGATTCAAGGACCTGAGGCCAACTGCCTGCCAGGATGAGGCTACCAGGACACAGGAATGAGACGAGCAGCCGGGACTTGAACCCGGCCCACTGACAGGAGAAATGCCTGCCTCAGAAGAGAACCGTGATGGCCAGAAACAGCAGGGTCTCAATTCCAGCCTTTCAATGTATAAGCTGCGTGAACTTGGGCAAGGGAATATATCACTCCACAACATATATGTAAAATGCAATGATGCTTGCCTCCTATGGCTGCTCTGAGAATGAACAGGAATATCATTTGCAAAAACTGTGACATGCCTGGTCTAGGGGTGGAGAACGCCGCTTGGCACGCTTGTACCCCACAGCAGAACGCCTGGGTACCAGGCCTGCTCTGCTCACTTCCTGCCAGTGAGCACCCTGGCACGCAGACGATGGCTCAGGTGCTCGGATCTGTCACTGGCTTGGCCTGCACCAGCCCTGGCTGTTGCAGACATACGGGGAGTCAGTCAGCAGATGGAAAACGTGTCTCTTTCTCTCCGCTTTTCTAATAAAGTTTAAAAATGAAGCCATGTGAAAACTGGCTTACAAAGTATTTGGTAATGGTTACTATGACTCCCTATTCCTCTCCCGCACTGCCTGGCACGGCAGCCTAGTGGCTAAGTCTTCGCCTTGCATCTGCTGGGATTCATACAGGTGCTGGTTCTAATCCCAGCAGCTCCACTTCCCATCCAGCTCCCTGCTTGTTGCCTGGGAAAGCAATCAAGGATGGCCCAAAGCCTTGGGACCCTGCACCTGCGAGGGAGACCCGGAAGCAGCTCCTAGCTTCGGACTGGCTCAGCTCTGGCCGTTGCGACCATTTGGGAAGTGAATGGTCAGGCAGAAGATTTTTGTCTCTCCTCCTCTCTGTATATCTGCCTTTCCAATAAAAAAATGAATCTTAAAAACTAATATCCACTTTTCTGTAGTTGCTGAAATACAAAAACCAGTAGCAATACTATCAAGTAAATACTACTTTGAGGAGTTGTACTCCCAAAAAATCACAGTATTATACACAGCAGAGTGTTATTTCCTAGAAAAGTGAAAGATCAGGTGTACAGCAGCTCCGATCCCAGGACCACTAACACTGAAGTCGGGCAAGTTCATGACCTCTTATTTTGGCCAAAGAAATCTCCCGCTGCATCACAGAATGTCCACGAGGAGGTGACAAAAACATGGCCTACTCCGGAAAAATGCCACTTAAGACGCACATTCTTTATTTACTCAGCATCATCTGCAGAAAGTGCCCCCTCGAGCTCTGCCTGAAGGTTCTTACCCGGGATATTGTTAAAGAGCTCACTGGCAACTTCCTCTCGTACGTTTTATCCATCAAAGATGCGAGATCAGCTGTGAAGACAAAGGGGAAGGGACCTTGTTAAATACACGCGAGTCTGAAGGAAAATCTCAGACGGTGAAGGGCTCCTGCCAGATGGCTGCCACATCACAGAGTCAACATTTCAAACAGATGCTCTTTCTTGCTCTTTTTCAGAAACTCACTTTATATAAGCCACAGAGAATAAAAGAATACATCTAACGGCTCAGCTGTGCAGCACCTGAAATCCAGCAAACCAGAGAAGCACCCCTGCCTTACTGACTTTTGGCCTGAATGCAAGCTTTCAGCAGGACACCGCAGGAATCGCTGGTTTTTTTCTGAGGTTATGTTTCTACAGTAGACAAAGATCTGAAACCCTTAGGAAATATACTTTCCTAAATATTTATTTCCCATCATGTCATTGCCTCCCAGGTTTCCAATCCACCTCACTCCCACTGTCCAGTCAAGCATCAAGCTGGCGGACCCAGGGCATCTCTGCCCGTGCATTTGCCTCCGATGCTGTTGGAGAGGACAAACGGCGTTAAACAGCAAACTCTGCTTTGTTCTCAGAGTTCCCACGGCTATTTCTCCTGCTTTCTGAACCCTCTCCGATTCAACTGTTCCTATACTCTTAGCTCCCGCCCTGGGCACCCCTTCAAATCTGCCAGGTCTGGCCACGAACAGTTCTGACTGCCTAATTGACTTTGGCAGAGGAAAGTGTTGGAACCCTTTATTTGGGTGTTTTATTTTTGTAGTCAGAGAAGTTTTTTGGTTTCGCCATTTTTTTTTAAAAAAAACATATATTTGCTTCTATTGGAAACGCAAATTTGCAGAGAGAAGAGTCAGAGAGAAAGATCTTTCCATCCATTTGTTCATTCGCCATATAGCTGCCACAGCCAGAGCTGAGCCAATCCAAAGCCAGGAGCCAGGAGCTTCTTCCAGGTCTCCCACAGCTTTGGGCCATCCTTGGTTGGAGGAGCTTTTTAAGGGATGGGTAACGCATCCGAGGCACAGGCAATTCCTGTCTAAGGTCTTTCTTGAGGTGAGGAGCCCCCAGCCCAGACTGCCTTTGCCCTCCCTCCTGGGGGTCCTCAAGCAGCACCAATGTGCCCCTGGTTTATCTCAACCTACACAATTGAGGTCTCCGTGTGGCAGTCAGGCCTGGGAATCTGAAGTTCTGAAGCCCTGGTGTGGGTGCTCACGCCCATTCCTGGCACGGTCCCTGCTGTCTTGGCCTTTGGTTGAGTCATGAGTGCCAACTCCACATCCATCTTCCCAAGCTGTCCTTGCTGTCAGCCTTCAGATGTTGTGTGTTCCCTAGGAACCGGGCATTTTCTTTGGCACATTCCTCTGAACAGAACCTGGGCATCTGTGGACGTCTTTCTGGAACACGCAGTGCGGCTGTGCGTGAGGGAGCCGTGGCTCCAGGAGCCTGTGGTGCTGGCTTCCTGCAGGCCGCAGCCGGCCAGCCCCCCTGGTCATCCCGCTCGCTGCTGTTTTCTGCTTCATCCATCACGCCCATGCTGAGATGTCAGGTGACCGGTGGCACAGTGCGTTGCGCACCCGAGCTTTCTCTCACTGGCAACCTACGAATATTCTTCATCTGTGGCTGCTCTGCAGCTGTTGCCTCTCTGGGGACCCCAGGTTGATTTCACTTGGCTGGAAATGCATTGATGTGGGAAACCAACATGGTGAGTGGGGCTCACTCAGTCCTCCGTTTCCTTACATGTGGAGCAGGATTTGCAACCCACAAGGAAACAGGGCCTGGAAGTCTTCTGCACTGAGGCGATGCCTCTTTTGCTTGAGGAATGGAGGCAGCTCCTTCTGTTGCTGTCAGCTGGGCGCGAGAGCCTCCGCCGTGAAACCATGATACCATGAGAGCGCTGCCTGACAGCCGGCCTCTGAACAAGCGGGTTTGGCAACAGCATTCTCCTCCGTCACTTAGCTTGTATCACATGAAGAGAGGCGTAAGAAGAACTATTTATGCATAGTACAAGTTTTACAGATTCTGTGAAGTAGTTTTTCCCTAGCGCTCAGTGAGGTCACCTCCACCTGGGGGAGGAGGAGGAACCGTGGTTAAGGGCAACGGCTCCGGCTTCCGCCAGTACTTCCTGATTACCTCAGGGTCTCCTTAGAGCTTGACAGCGATTTCTCCCACCAGGGAGTTACAACAACAAAATCTCGTACATCCATCACTTCCTTTCTCATTCCTTTCCCTAGCTACTCGCTGTCTGCTTTGTCCTGGGGAGGGAAGCTGTCAGTGCATTCATCCCTTGCTTTCATGAGGTTTACTTTTAGAATTAAGAGATAGTTTATGTAGGCATCTGGAGGTCCTAGAACATATTTTGGATTTCATTGTACATAAAAATCTATTGGCTGGTTGAGAAAAGAGAACAAACTGATAAAAAAAAAAAAAAAAGATTGACTCCCACTGGCGCAGAGTTCCCGGCTGGAGTCCTGCTCCTGAACTTCAGCTTTGCAGGAGGCGGCTGTGGATGGCTGCCTTCCACGTGGGATACCCACACTGGGTTCTGGGACTCTGATCTGACCCAGCCCTAGCTGGTGCAGGCTTTTGAGGGAGAGGGCAAATGGAGGGGACTTCTCTCTGTGACTGTTTTTCAACTGAAGTGAAAGTGCAATAAGCAAATAAATACATAATAAATAAAACTTAGTGAAAAGCTCATTTAGACTTCTGGGTCAGAATTAGATGGAGGGGGTTGGCCAGAAGTGACATCTTCTGACTGTCTCCTGAGAGGGGGTAAGCGCATTACAAAGCCATGCCTGTGCAGTCCCTTCCTTTAGCTGAGTGACCCGTGCAATGGGATTTGCTGAGGCGGAGGGAGGAGGAAGGACTTTGGCAGGAAGCGATGGCTGCGGACCCTGGGGGCACACGGGGTTATCCCCCCACCCCCAAACCTCTGCCTGTTTCTACAAAGACCTTTCAGGCAAGAGCTGGAAAGAGGCAGAGCAAGTGGGCAGCCCCGGCGGAACCTATGTGGATCCTGTTCCAACCGAACCACGAACACGCGATTCTGCTAAGTGCTCCAGGCCACCGCTCGCTCCCCCTAACACGCCCGGGAGCCAGGGACCTCAGCCCGCCGGAAGGAGGCCACGCCGGCCCACGGCCCCGCCCCCGCCGCCGCGCTACCCAATGGGGACTCGACCAGCCGCTGCCTCATATCGGCCCTCCCGGCCCCGCCAATCAGCAGGCTCGCTCCGAGCGCCTCACGGCCCTCCGGCTCGCGGCGCCCAATCAGCGGGCTCCACCACATGAGGCGCGCACACGTTCCCGCGCCCTCACCGCGGCGGCGCGTCCGCGCCCATGCTGCCACCTACTGCCCGCCGCCGGTACTGCGTGCGCCAGGCGCGCTCCCCAAAGAGGAGCGTGAACAAGGACAGCAGGAAGAGGCAACTTCTCCAAAAGCAGTGGGAGACAGGAAACCCAGAGGCAGTGAAATTCCGAGTGGCTGCTGGGAACGCCCACACCACGCTCTGCTAAGGCACACCGTGGAAGCTCAAGTTCTGGGGTCGCTGCCATCCAGCTTTCAAGTGCGGGACGGCTGCTGTGAGGGTGTGTGCACCAACAGACGAAAGGGAGCGCTCTCCTCACTTTGCCTTGGAAATTAAAAAAATTTTTAAGAAACTGTATTTCACCCTGTTTCACCCTGTATTTCACCCAGGGTTTTCAGACCTGCTACACAGCAGGCACTGCATGCAAGTGACAGCAGAGAGCTGCAGACACGCGGCTGGGACCCAGCTCTGCGTCCCCTGGTGCCACATTGGCCCTTCACATCCCACTTGCACGGGGAATGTGCTGGGGGCGGGGCGCAGGACACTGGGCGCCTACTCTGGGCAGAGGGCCCCACATCCATGGTGACAGCTTTTGCAAGTACACCAGCCTGACTGCCAAGGAGCCACCCATCTCCACGTATCACTGACTAACCCAGTGCAGGTCCCTGAACAACCATCAGGTGCTTCTGCTTTCTCAGGCGCCCGTGCCAAATCCCTCTGGGGACTGTGCGACTCTATCGAACCCCAGGACACCTAGGTGGCCTCCTCATCTGTGCAGAGTGCTAACAGCACCCTCCTCTGGAACCATCCATGGCACATCAGAACAAGTCTGCTGTATACAGAGGGATGATCCTCGGAGTCCGTGTTGGGATCACGGTTAGAAGGGCGGTCCCCCAAGGAGCGATACAGGCCTTCCTGGCCTCCGGCAGGAGTGGCAGACAGGGAAGCTGGGTGACCCACAGTGTGTGGGGCTGTCCCACACAGCCGAATGTCTGTTACCATCGGGGGCCGGAAATGGATTATGGCAGGGCAAGGAAGAACTGTGGGCATTCAGGCTGGCATGAGCTCTTGATTTCTGAGAGAGATGCATTCATGTGTATTTACATAGGGCTTTGTGTTTCTCTAGGACAGAGCAGGAGCTTCCATCCATTGGTTCAGTTTCCAGATGCCCTCAGCCGCTGGGGCTGGGCCAGAGCCAGAGTGGAAAAAATCCAGGCCTCCCCTGTGGGTGGCTGAGACCTAACCGGAGCCATCCCTACTGTTCCCCGGAGGAAGCTGGGGTCGGCAGCCAGGGTCGGAGACTGAATCCCTGCACTCCAGTGTTGGGGGTGGGTGTCTTAACCACACCCTCCCTGAATATGTGTACGTGTTTGCAGCTCTGTCCACTCCACGGGCCAGGAAGCACAAACGCCACAGTAGTGTCAGTGTGAAATGGCCTTAGAAACCAAGATCTGGGGGGAAGGTATTCTTTTGCTAACTATGGCAGCAAAATGGATTCAGGTAATAGGACGAATGGATCATAAAGCTAAGGAGACTTCTGATGAAAAGCAAGATGTCTGCATTACAGCATCTCCCCCAGACAGGCCCTGAGTCAGAGAGGAGAAAACCCATAATTCCACAGAGGGAAAAAAGTCAGACACATTTGACTGGGGGATCCATGGCAAAGTCATTGGCGAAGGTGGCTGCTCTGATGGGAACACGAGGTGCCCGAGAGTTCTCTGGGAATTCCAGATGGAGAAGCATAGATTCCCTGGGATCATGGCAAACAACAGACAAACCCAGAAAGAGGAATCTTCTCTTATGAAAAGAGACAGAGGAGCAGGGAAGGTAGGCAGTTAGTCCGGCAGTTAGACACACCACATCCCAAGTCACGAGGGCTTGGGTTCGAAGCCTGCCTCTGGACTCGCAGGTCCTGCTAACGTGGGCTCTGGGAGACACAGCTAGGCCCCGGCCACCCAGCTTCCACCTGGCCCCGTCCTGGCGGCTGTAGGCATCTGGGCAGTCAACAAATGGCTGACAGATCTCTCTTCCTCTCTCTCTGCCTCTCAAAGTTAAGGGAAAAAAAGAGAATGGATTCTAGAAAAAAAAAATGACAATGTCATTAAGAAATGACAAATAAGGATAGCTTTATTAGTTTATCATTACCACAACTAATGTGGTTTATTTTGGTTTATGATTTGGAGGGTCACAGTGCACGACCGGGGCGAGCTCATCAGCTGGTCCATCTAGTGCGGCTAGAGGATGACGATGGCGGAGTGTGCCAAGAAGGGCCACGTGGTGAGTCAGAAGGCACACAGGGAGAGGCCAGGCCCGGCTCGGGCTTACACACCAACCCTCTTGGAGAACTACCTTCCAATGACACACCACCATGGACCCACGGACTTTCCACTAGGCCCCCGCCCTGCCACCACCATGAACTTAGATGTGTACAAGAACTGGGGAGCCCAGTGATGGAACAACTATAGCTCACAGTAGTCATGACAACCAAATGCACTGTCTGATACTAAATTGAATCTTGTATTGGAGAAGGAAAAATGTTTTAAGACATTCTTGGGTCAACTGGCAAAAAAGGTAATTAATTCTAAAGTACTACATCAACGAATTCGCTTAAGTTACACAGGAGAATCTCAGTACATTAGGTAACAAGCTCCGATTTACTCAGAGTAACAATCTATTATATATGCAACAAGCAAGTGGTTACTATAAAGTACACATACAAGTGTACGTGTGCGTGTGTGAAGAGAATATGAGAAAACGCAAAACCAAGGCTCACAATGGAACACGAGGTGAACGCAGGGAAAGGACAGAGAAGAGCTCTGTGATATTTTAGAAGTTTCAAATGACTTAAAATAAAAACAAAGATGTGAATTACATACTATACCATCTGTGACATTGCATTCACTCTACTAAAAAAAAAAAAGAAAAAAAAAAAAAAAAGCAGAAAGCCCTGAATCCGTTGGAAGCATGCACTATTCATTTCTGTAATCCCAAGGTGTTGTTATGACTGTGACAGTCCTGGTATTCAGGTACCACATCTGTCCCATCCACATTTCCATCGTCAACGCTGATGGCGATTCCACATTTCAGCAGACACTAGGCACCCAGCCATCTTGTTGTGCCTTTCCATGTGGTTTTTTCTAAGCCATCTATTTAAATATTGAAATCTATATTATTCATTGCGAGATGCTTCCCTTTTGTTTCTGCTTTGTGTCATGGTAAGGAAGCTGCATAGCTTTCTTTTTCTTACAGCCAATACAAATTTACTCAAGGGAAATAAATTCGCAGAGGTGGCCAACGGCCAGCATGCACAGAAACGCAAGCGGACTGGATAGTATTATGTGCAGTTACACGATATGAACTGTGAGTTGAATTTCAGGGTGACAAAGGGAGCGCATGACCAAGTCTTTGCTAGAAAAAGGCTGTGCTGAGGCTCTCATGGCAAGGATCAGACCACAAGGTCCCTCAGAGCATCTTCAGATCCACCAGACCTCTGTCCACACCGGTCCAGAGCTCACGGCCAAAGCTGCTCGCACAGCTGCACTGTCAGGGGAGAAAATGACGATTTCTTTTGAGAGCTCCAGCAGGCCGCTGCCAATGACGGCTGCATGCTACGCATGTGCTCTGCTTCACGAGAACCCACTAGCCAGAGGAATCGCAGGTCTTCCCTGACTTAAGCTCAACGAAACAACTGCTGGACAAATGCGAGAGCTGCACTGAAGTCAACGGAAAACCACACGAGTCTCCTAAAGCAGGCACCGATCTGTGCGGCTCGGCAACAGCTGGATGATGGCCTGTGTGAGAAAGGTCAGGAGGAAGCGTTCAGACGGTCAGTGATGCCTTTCAGGCCTAGGCAACTTTGAAAGAGAGATGCTTCTTCCTGTAAAATAGGACACAGGCAATGGGGAAAAGGAGGTACAAGCAACAGCTCAGCAGCTGGAAAGACGCTAACCAAAGATGTTAACCCTGCACGGCTTACAGGAGGGCTCAGACTGTGCTTCCTAACCTATCACCTGGTGATGAACCAGACGAATCAAAACAAACCCCGAGGACCGCAGGGGGCCTGAAGACAACGAAGAGACTGAGAAGAGAAGGGATGAAAGTATGAAATACAAAATGCGCTCCGACAGATACAGCCTGCATGAAAACCAGCTGATAAAAATGGACAAGACACAAGAAGTAAAAGAAGTGCTAATGTGACGTCAGGAGACTCCCAGGGCAGTGGTGCATGGTGGAGACACAGAGGACAGCGAGGGCGACTGTCGCCCCCTAGGCCTGCACTGTGCTGCTCTGGCTTGAGGCACCGGGAACGCCTCCCTGCATCCATCCAACACCGAGTATGCGGCGGCACCTGCAGGTGCGCCCGGGAGCGACATTGACCTACCCAGGTGGCAGTCTTCTTTCTCTCTTGCTTCCCACTGGCGGCTGTCCACGTACGCTGCAGAAAGCAGGTGCCGCTCACCTGAGGAAAAACACAGTTATCTCAATGGGCTTGGCTTCACAATAGGTGCACTTTATATTTGTTTTATTAAGCATTATTATATGTTAACTACATGGTTTTATGTGTATATATATATATACACCATATATATAATACCATATATAAAAATTGCAACACTGCCACCTTCCCGGTTCACAATTCAGTTCCTAACAAAATGTACTTAACTTCTGGTAAGTGGAAGAGGAAAGAAACCTGAAAATCTTCACCATCACCTTATGGGTCAAGATACTGACACTCCTGTCCCGGTAACCTTAGGGGTCAAAGCCATTTTGTTGCCACTGAATTATTGCCCAAGTGAGACCCAGAAGACCTTCCTACAACCGGAAACGCCTGCTGAGTCGTTGCTGAGCTCACTGATTGAGTGCCTCCCAATCATTTGTCAACGTTTACAAACATTTCCATCTGACAGGAAGCAGCGTATGCAGTGAAATTTCACACAGGGCAGAGCGTAGTAAGTTCACTGAGTGACCCTGGTAGAAATCGGAAACTCTTGAAGCTGAAGTTCAGCTAACAAGATGGCACAGTGTAGTTCCAGTGACAGGCACAAGGCCTGGCCTATGCCAATACCCAGTCAACATGAGCTCAAGGAATTTCACCCCAACTAAAAACTTCTGGGACCAGCGATGAGAAGTGGGTCAAGCTGATGCCTGCGGTAAGAGCATCCCACAATGGAACAGCATTTCAAGTCCTTGCTGCTCCACTTCTAGTTCAGCTCCCTGCTAGTATGCCTGGAGGGCAGCAGGTGACCCGGGTGCGTGGGCCGCCACCACCAACGTGGGAGACCCAGATGGAATTCCTGACTTGAGCCTGACCCAGCCCTGGATGCTTCAGTCATCTGGGGAGTGAATCAGTGGATGTAAGCTCTCTCTCTCTCTGCCTTTCAAATAAATAAAGTCAATCTTGGGGCGGGGGTGGGGGGGGGGAACTAAACGAAAAACTTGTGCTTCAAAGGAGACTCTCAGTAAGACAATCACCCATATGAAGAAATCAAATAATTGCAAATCGTTTACCTGATAAGAGACTTGCACCTGAAAAACAAATAGTTCCTACAAGTCAAAAATAGGAAAGACAACCCAACTGAATGGCAGGTGAAAGAGTCAGTCATACAACACACAGCTGTCTTTGGGGATTGGCTCCAGGATCCCTGTGATATAAAAACTTATGGATACTCGAAGTCCCTTATATAAAATGGCATGATATTTGCATATTACCCAGGCCCATCCCTGTCATATGCTTTAAATCACCTCCAGGTTACTTACATACACTTACATACAATGTAAATGATATAGACATAGTTGCTCTGGTGAATGGCTTAGGAAAGAATGACAATTATATACACAACAAAAATGCTCACAGCGCTATTTATTCTTCATAATGGATAAAAAGCAGAGAGAAACCCAAGTACGTGCCAACTGAGGAATGGCTGAGTGAAACATGGGTGTATCCTTAACATGAGAGTACTGGCCAATCTCCAAAAAGGAACCAAGACAGCACAACACGAATAAACCTCAGGGTCATTACAGCTAGTGAAAGAGACGGCACGCAAAGATCAGGAAGATCCCTCATTTCTTTGGAAAGCACAGGCAGCTCTTGCCTAAGTGTGTGAGCCGAGGAGGGGATGTTACGTGACATTAGGCTATCAGGGACAGAATTGTTCTCTATTATTATTATCTCTTGCTCCTTCCCTACATCTTCAGTCTAGCAAATATTTCATTCTAGTCTATGAAATCCCATTTCTGGGCCCATTGCAATGGCTCAATGCCTAAATCCTTGCTTTGTATGCACTGGGATCCCATAAGGAGACTGGTTCGTGTCCTAGCCGCTCTACTTCCCATCCAGCTCCCTGCTTGTGGCCTGCGAAAGCAGTGGAGAACATTCCAAAGCCTTGGGACCCTGTAGTGGTCTAGAAGAAGCTTCTAGCTCCTGGCTTCAGATAGGCTCAGCCTTTAGCTTTGTAGTCATTTGGGGAGTAAACCAACAGATGAAAGATCTTTCCGTCTCTCCTTATCTCTGTTAAATCTGTCTTTCTAATAAAAAGAAATAAATCTTAAAAAAAAAAAAAAAAGAAATTCCCTTTCTATATTTTAAAGTCAACAGAGACAATATTGAGGCCACTGCTCAAGAGTTTTGAACTCGAAGATAAAAGGCAAGGAGGAAGTGGGCGGGCATTTGGTGCAATGGTTAAGTCCCCACTCAGGACATCCACAGCCAATATCAGAGCGCCTGGCTGAGTGCCAGCTACTCTCTTCCAGCTATCGGATGATGGTCCAGGCACTTGGCTCTCTGGCACCATGCAGAAGATCTGGAGTGAGAACCAGGCTCTTGCTTTCAGCGTGGCCCAGCCTGGAGTGTCCTGGGCATTTGGGGAGTGAACCAGTAGATGGAAGATCTCTTTTCCATCTGTGCTGCTGCCTTTAAGTAAACTGAAGTAATAAAAATGGAAAGTGGGGAAGTAACCAAGGGTGCAGAAAAGATTCCCCAAGATGCAGTTACCGAACGGAACCACAGGGACTGAAAACACAAGCTGTTTCCTGTTTGTTTTAAAGGAAAATGAAAAAATAATCAGCCTCTACCTGGTTTTTTTTCCCCCCAAGATATAATGAAAGGAAGTGGGTTTAGGATGAAAATTTAAGTCTGGCAAATAGCACATTTTCCTAATAGAAGCTAATGACTAACAGGAATGAGTTGTCAAATATGGTAGGCAGATGGACGGTCTCTAACGACATCCATATCCCATTTCCCAGAAATGATGTTTAGGTTACATGGTGGGGGGCATGGAGGTGCCCCAGGAATTGAGGTGATAGTCGGCTGAGCTAAAGATGGGAGAAAGGATTGTTTAATTCGGGTGGTTCAATGGCATCACAAGAGTCCTGACAAATGGAAGGACACAGAAGAACTTCTTGGTTCGGAGTGATGTGTGAAGGGTAGTGATTTGAGGACTTGACTGGCAATGACACACCTTCAAGATGAAGAAGCAGGGCGGGGACCCAAGAAATCTGGGTGGCCTCTTGAGCATGGAACAAGCAAGGAAATGGATGGTTCTCTTACACACCTGTATCTTCTGACAGTCTGCCTTTTTTTTTTTAAGACTTATTTATTTTTATTGGAAAGGCAGACATGCAAAGAGGTGAGACAGAGAAAAGAATCATCCATCGGTTGGTTCACTCCCTAAGTGGCCGCAACGGCCAGAACTGAGCCAATCCAAAGCCAGGAGCCAGGAGCTTCTTCTTCTGAGTCTTCATGTAGCTGCAGCGTCACAAGGCTTTGGGCCATCCCCGCCTGCTTTCCCAGACCACAGGCAGGAAGCTGGATGGGAAGCGGAGCAGTCAAGATTAGAACTGGCACCCATATGGGACCCCAGCACGTTCACTGCATGCACCAGCAGTGGGTTGTGTTCAACTCGTCTCCAAGTACTTACAAGGAACTGTTCACACCGATTACCCACACCTGGAAACCCCAAGCAGTGTAAGCCCAAGCAAGAGTTGTGCCCAAGGGGGCCAGCACTGTGGCGCAGTGAACCAGTGGATGGCAGATCTGTCGCTCTCTCCTTAACTCCCCCTCTATGTGTAACTCTACTTTTCCAATAAATAAGGTCAATCTTAAAAAGCAAAAAGTGGTCTCCCAAGGTCATCATATAAACGTGGGCTGAACCCCCAGAAATCCTTCCAGGAGGTGAAGACTGGGTCCGATTCGGGATGTGAGCCCTCGTGCTCCACGCAGCAAACCTCACCGGGAAGGAAGATGCCTCAGTCCACCAGGGGCGGGCAGAAAAACGAGCCGTGCTCAGAATCCCTCAGCTGTGCCTCCCTCTGCTCTGCACATCGCCAGCCCGGCAAACCCCATGACTGCAGGGCAGGAGACGAACCAGGGCTCTTTCCCTTCCCTTCCTGGGCTCCCAAACGGCTTCTCTAGCAACGAGGCCACAAACACTGCCTCTCCCCTGGACAACCCGTCGTCCCCTTCGCTTCAAGGTACCGAGCGTAAGGCCCGAGTGAAGCAGCCCACCAGAGGCAGCCGTCACCAACCTGCCTGCCACAGCCAAGGCAGAGCCACCTTCCTGGCCAGAAACATCCCGCGCCGCACCATGGGGGCCGCCATCTTGGAGCATACTAAGACGACTGCCGGCCCGGGGGGTGTTGCGGGCCGGCGGAGGAAGAGGCGGGGCCTCTCAAGGGACGGACCAGTGGGCGCTCTAGGCGACGGCTAACTTCCCTCCCCCGTTTCCGCAGTTGGTAGGGCCCGGGACAGGATGGCCGTCGCTGGTCGGCCTTGGCAGCGAGGTGTGCTGCCGGCGCTGCGACTCTCTCTGTCTCCCGGGGCGAAAGGCTCCGGCTCCGCCTGCTGCCGCTACCCTCTCGGAGGTACCCGCGGGCTCAGGCGGTGCAAGGCGGGGAGGGTTGCCGGAGGAGGCGGAAATGTCCGGGGAGCATGCCCTTGCTCTCTAGTTGCGCGTCTGTGCAGCGTCGCGGTGACCCCCAAGGGTCGCAGACGTCCCTGGTGTTTGGAAACCCAAGGACACCTGCGGTCTTGACCCTGGAGCTCGCCTGAGAGGGGCGACTTTGCCTCCTCCTTACCTGGGTGGCCCTTTATACAGGGTTTGAAAATCCCAGCTTTGGCCACAAAGAATCCGAAAGACCCTAAGCAAGTTCGCTTATTTTGGAAATGATCGCTTAACGTGTTTGTGAAACGGCTTAAATTTGCACATGCTAGTGGGTGATATTTCCACACTGTATCAGGCGCAGACGAGGTCAATGCATTTTGCAACCACTGCTTGTTTAATCCAACAACACGCTGTGAGAGCCTTCTTTCTCCATTCCCTGAGGACAAAATCCAGCCCTTTGACCAAAGTCAGAAAAAACTGGTAGAGATGGGATTTGAAGCAGCTACTGTGAGACTGCTCCCCACCCGGTGAATGAATAGTAGTTTTTATGGTGGTCTTGCTAGAGTAGGACATACCCTTTGAGGGCGTGATTCTTTGCCTGACTTCGTCCATTTCCTCATACCCAGCTAAGGATTCTAACTGTTTCCACGGGTCATGTCTGACCCATCGCCAGGCTACTTGGAGTGCAGCATTGAAAGACCACATTCCTCATGCTAATACTGAGAGTTCCACCGTTCACTTGGGGGATTCTAAAGGGATGGAGAGACACCCCACCCCCCGCCAACTGTCACACAGACTTAAAAAAAACTTCGCCAGCTATAGACTGAGTGTTCCACCCCAACTACCAGTTGCCTTGGTAGGTCAATCCAGATGATTTCATGGACCTTACACAACCCATGGCCAGACATTCCCATTCTTGCCTTGGATAAACCCAAACTGGAGATTCCTTTTGCATTATGTGTATAGTCTTTTGTTGTTGTTGTTGTTTGGTTTAGAGGTTTATTTATTTGAAAGAGTTACAGAGAGAGGAAGAGGGGGAGATCTTCAATCCCCTGGAGTGATCCCCAGATGGCTGCAGAGGCCAGAGCTTGGTTGATCCAGAGCCAAGAGCTAGGAGCTTCTTCTGGGTCTCCCATATGGGTGCTGGGGGCATGCTCCTCTGCTTTCCTTAGGCACACATTACAGGGAGCTGAGTTGGAAGGGGAGCAGCCAGGACTAGAACCAGTGCCCATATGGGATGGTGGTGCTGGCATTTATATTATATTTTTAACATGCTTTTTATGCCTAATGGCTGGTGTCTGTTTATCCTATAAATACCAACTTCCTGTCAACCTGTTCTTTAAAATTAGCTCTTTGCTGGTTCATTTCATATACGGAGACCAAGCTTCTCATGCTGAGGAGGAGTCTTCTCTGGTTGTCTGGAAATGTTTCTTTTTTTAAATTTATTTATTTTTATTGGAAAGTCAGATATACAGAGAGGAGAGACAGAGAGGAAGATCTTCCGTCCGATGATTCACTCCCCAAGTGGCCACAATGGTCAGAGCCAAAGCCAGGAGCCAAAAGTTTCTTCCAGGTCTCCCATGCAGGTGCAGGGTCCTAAGGCTTTGGGCTGTCCTTGACTACTTTCCCAGGCCACAAGCAGGGAGCTGGATGGGAAGCAGGGCTTCTGGGATTAGAACCGGTGCCCATATGGGATGTTGGTGTATTCAAGGCCAGGACTTGAGCCACTAGGCCACCACACCATTCCTGGAAATTTTCTTCCCACTATCAGGCTTACTGTCCTTGTTGAACTAAATTGTCTATAATGAGGATAAGGCTGGCTAATTAGGGGCAATCAGGCTCTACTCTTGTTATTTGCTATGCAGAAAACCGAAGTTTGTGATTTTTCCTTATTCTCGTTTTTAGCTAGAAGATACCTCCTTACAGATAACATTGTGAAGTTGAAAGAATTCCAGCATAAGAAGGTGGCTGTCGCATACAATCTTCCTGGCACCAAAGGTAACGCCATCTGCTTCACTCATTCTTCCACCTGCCACCTGCTGCTTGGCTGCTGCAAACCCTGCAGTGTCCTCTGTCTGATCCCTTCTCCCAGGATGCCGGAGAGCTGCTCCAACTGGAGCTGCCGCCCACCGCCTCGTCTGCATCTGTGTCCGAGCATCCGACTCCTGAAGGGGCTGATCGTGGTGACAGTGCTGAGAGCTGCAGGGGACTGGCCACCACACTGCTTGATGTCAGCCTCAGGGACACTTTTCTGTGTTGCAGCTTCAGGGCAGAAGCACGTAACTCAAGCGCGAAGTGAAGGAAAGCGGGGCCGTGTGTGATGGCGCATTTTGATACGTTTCTCCTTTGTGCCAAAAGTAGGATTGTAGATATCTTCTGCAACAAGGAGAAATTTGACAATGAAGTGTGGGATTTGTTTAGAAAAAAAAAAATCCACTGTGCTTGGGGCATGTAGAGGAAACAAAATGCTGATGGTTGCTGAAGTTGGATCATGCGCATTTAGGGATCACTTTCCTCTTCTCTGTTCTTTGGGGAATGTTCATAAATTCTTACTGTAAAACAAATGATAACACAAGATCTCCAGTACCTGGATCTATTCCTTTCAGCATCTCAGGAAACTTACCCTGCCCATTCATGTCCTCCTGGACTTCTTTATACATACTTGTAGGACTCTCCTCTTTTTTTTTTAGATTTATTTATTTTTATTGGAAAGTCAGATATGCACAGGGGAGGAGAGATAGAGAGGAAGATCCTCCATCTGCTGCTTCACTCTCTAAGTGACCGCAGTGGCCAGAGCTGTACTGCTCCGAAGCCAGGAGCCTCTTCCAGGTCTCCTGCACAAGTGCAGGGTCCCAAGGCTTTGGGCTGTCCTCCACTGCTTTCTTGGGCCACAAGCAGGGAGCTGGATGGGAAGTGGGGCCACCAGAATTAGAACCGGTGCCCGTATGGGATCCCGATGTCCATATGGGAGCGGGTGCAAGGTGAGGGCTTTAGCTGCTAGGTTACCACACCGGACATAGGATTGTCCTCTTTGAATAACTCATTGTCCCTGTGGCCTTTCCTAGTGGTAAACACAGGCCTTGCCTCGCTACCAAATGCTTGTGTGCCATTGGTTGGCCCTTCTCACCTCCATCTCATCTAGTCCAGTTCCAGAAATGGGGCTTCTCTGCCCCTCCCTGCTGTTACCCCGCTTGCAGGACAAGAAGATAAACCACAGACGAGCAGGAAAACAGGTTCATCTCCGGCTTGGAGACCAAGTCAAAGATTTCACTTCAGTCTTTCTCTGAGTCCCGGAGAGTCTTAGCAGGTCAATGTTTTATGTGTTTATTTGTTTTTGCTTTTAGTTTATTTTCCTTTTTATGTCACAGAGAGGAAAGGGGCGATCCTCCACCTGCTTGTTCATTGCTCACAAAAGCCAGGGTGGAACAGGTGAAAGTGAAGGGTGCAGGATGCAGCCCAGGTCTTCCACGTGGATAACAGGGATCCGAGTACCTGAACCAGCACCCTGCCTCCCAGGTACACATTAGCAGGAAGCTAGAATTAGAAGTGGAACCAGCAATCAAACTCAGGCATTTGGATACAGGATCTGATATCCCAGACGGCATTTTGGTCACTGTGCCAAGCACCCACCCACTTGCAGCCTTGGTTTTGGGTCTTTGGAGATGTCTGTGGTGCCAGCCGCATGTCGCTGCCCAGTTGTGAATCCCGATTGTTATGAAGATAAATCGGTAACAGTTGTTACAAACAAGTGTTGCTCTCCAGGTGCTTCCATCTCACAAACCTTTATCCTGTTTGTGGTTGTGTAAGTGAAGATGGGACGGTCCATCACATCGTATGACCAACGTCAGCATGCTCTGTTGTTAGTGTTACAGCATCCTGTCAGCATCTTGTCATCTTTGTTTTTCTTCGCTCTGTCTTGTCTTTTTGGTAATCATCCAACAGCTGGTTCACTCCCCAAATGACCACAATGGCTAGAGCTGAGCCTAAGCAAAGCCAGGAGCCAGGGTCTCCCACATGGTTGCATGGAGTCCCTAGGCTTTGGGCCATCCTCCACTGCTTTCCCAGGACACAAGCAGGGGCTGCTGGGACGCAAACTGGTGTCCATAGAGGATGCTGGTGCATGTGAAGAGAGGATTAGTCAATTAAACTACTGTGCTGAACTATAAGTGTGGTTTCTTAAAAAATACAAAAGGAGAAAGTGTTTGTTTTCATCTACTTGAAGGGCAGAGTGCCGGAGAGAGAGAAAGAGAAAGAGACCATCTTCCATGTGCTTTTTTATTCCCCTGTGCCCACAATCACCAAGGCTGGGTTGGGCGTAGCCCAGGAGGCCAGACTCCACATGGGTCTCCAGCATGGGTGACAGGTCCCAAGCACTCGAACTGTCATCTCTCGTCTTCCCAGGATGCATTGGTAGGAAGCTGCAGTGTTGCTAGGACTCGACACTCCAGGAAGGAATCCAAGTGTTCCAAGTTGCGGCTTACCCTGCTGAGCCACGACTGCCAGCCTTCTTCTCGGTGGCTTCTTCGAAGCTCTGGGCCTTGGCACAAGCCTGCTTCAGACCTCCCCTCCACCCTGAGATCAAGCAGGTGCAACCCAGGCAGTCTGCCTGACGGCCACCGCCCCTGTTCTTTCTTCCAGAAGCCTATTTTCGGAACTTGGAAGACAAACTGGCCCAGAACCAGCTCATCCTGAGGGAGGAGTTGCAAACCTTGCTTCATTTGTGCGAGACCCGGGACGATGTGGAGCTGGCTAAGAACGTCATCTACAGGTGAGGCACCTCCTCAGGGGCCTGCCAGCCTTCCCCTCCTGTCGCCTCTGCGCTCGTGACTTTCAGATCTCTTGCCTCCAGACATTCATGTGTAGCTGTTGAGCAAACAGTGTCGGGAGCGTCTCCAGGGTGGTTCACACTAGGCAGGTGGAAGGACGGAGAGACATAACTCCCATGCAATCGCCAGCGCCAGGGCTGCAGATTCCACCTGCACGGATGCATCCGTTTCTGTGCATCCTCTGTCCCTCAGACCTGCCACTCGGGACATGTGTCTTAGAGAGTTTTCTCCCAGGACCACTTGCCTCTCCTCCCTGGTACGGTCAGAAATCTGCTTGCTTCTGCACCCTTGCTGTCTCTCACCTGCAGCCGTCCTTTGTGTCTGCGACCCCTGAGTGTCAGTTCTCGGCATCTCCCACTCGCATCTCCAGTTGGACTACTAACTGTTTGCCCTCCTCCAGGGTTCTGCCCGGCTGCCACAGCATGGACCTTGCATGCTCTTGGGGCAAAACCAATTCTGAAAGGCAGAGTTCTGCATGTGGACCAGCATTTATATTGTACATTTATAGAAAAAAAATCTGAGATATTTGTATATAGAATACTGGAAGAATACATACCAAAAACTAAGTGTCATTCTCTGAAAATCACTGAACTGGTTTTGTTTTGTTTTGTTTTGTTTTTTTCTGGTCCATCCAAATGCATGTATGTATTTCTGGTTTCAGAAACTTGCCCACAGCAGCTATTACTAACATTATAATATAAAACATTGATATTATTTTCTAAGGTAAAAGAAAAAAAATATTACACAACATTTGTTGAGAATAAACACCGAATTAGAAAGAACTATTTCACAAATTGTGCTGTGCCAGTTACCTGTTGTTGCATAACAAACCATGCCAGTCTGTAGTAGCTGAGCCTGATGAGCTCCAGGGGTCAGGAATGAAGGCCATTTGTACCGCACAGTTTTGCTGGTGGTGAAATCACGCACTTGTGGGCAGTCAGCTGGTACCTGGGCTGTGCTGGCCAGGACAGGGTACAGAGTCCCAAAGCTTTGAGCTGACCCTGACTGCTTTCCCAGACCGCGGGCAGGGAGCTAGATGGGAAGTGGGGCCACCGGGAAACAAACTGGTGCCCATATGGGATCCTGCCATGTGCAAGGCAAGGGCTTTAGCTACTAGTGCACTGCACTGGGCCCAGTAATTTTTAATTTTTTTTTTTACCAGTGTAAATACTACTGGGATAAGGAACTGCCTCCTAAAACGTGTTGTTTATTTCTTTTTTTGGGCTCAGAGGACATGAACTTGAAAACCCGTCAGTGTAGACTGTCACAATTTCTGCTGAAAGTGCTCTGCTTTATGAGCCCACTGTGTCCACAAACTTGATTTCTGTGTTTCAGTCTCACATTTGAGATCCCACTTTCCATTTGTCTGCATTTGGTAACTCAGAGCCACTGGGTGCTTAGAAGAATAGAAAATCAGGATGTGAATTCTGAACTCTTATTTTTATTGTAAGTGGAGTGTGACCCATGCTCCCTTTTTGATGCTGGTGGCTCCCCAGCCAGGTGCCGGCCACAGCCCTGTCCGTCTGTATTACGTGTGATTGCGTGGTTCTTTGGTGCCAGATGGTCCTCCTCGTGTCTAAGGCAGGACACATTGATTCTCGAAATTTCCTGACTCACAGTTCTGCAGTTCTGACTGCCTGCAGAAATCCCAAATCACAGTCAGATGTCCACCAGCCGTGAGTGAGAGGTCGGATTCCAGAATGACACTTGGATTTATTTGTTCAGCAAGGGGGTCGAAGCCCTCACGTGCCTCAAGCTTAGAGCAGCAGAGAGGGAGACAAGATGGAAAATGAAGCCAGTGCGAACGCAGGCCTTCCCTCTCTCCCTTGCTTTGTTCTCGGTGGGGTCCTTGCTCAGGAGGCCCCTGCGTTCCCGCGTGGGCTCCTAAGCCGACCCAGCCGGGTCACTGCTCAGGTCCTGGAGTGATGACATGCGCATTTGCCTCCCTGGCTCACATTGACCAGGCTGTGTCCGCTCCTGACAAACGCCGTCCCCTCTTGGTTTGTCCCAGTGTCTGTTCCCCCGCACTAGAGGGGACCCCAGACGGTCTTGAGATCTGCTCTTGTCTTCCGCCTTCATTGTACCCCAGCACCTGGCGGGGTGCGGACTGCAGTGTGTGGCCATCCTGTTTCCTGTGTCCTGCCTTCCACGGCTCACTGACTCCGCTGGCCTCCCAGGTACCACGCAGAGAACACAGCTGCCACGCTGGCGGAATACAAGTTCGGCCCCCTCTTCATGAGGCTGTGCTACGAGCTGGATCTGGAGGAGGCCGCGCTGGAGCTCATCAAGGACCGGGTAAGTAGCTGCCTGCCGGTCACATTCCCTGCCGCTGTGGTCTCCGCTTGCCTAGGGTCAAGTCCGCAGAGGGACCCACACTGTTCCCAAGGCCGCTCTGTGGAGACAGACTGCTGGGTGGCATGAACGCAGCCCTGCGCTTCTGTCCCCCGGGAGTCAGAGCCCAGGACAGGGACATGGGAGGTACAGGGACAGGCGACGGCTTCAGCTGGGGTGCACGTGCGAGAACTGAACACGTGTCTGCTTTCCCAGACATTTACCAGGATTCAAACCAGCACCCCTGTGCACAGCTGGCTTTTGATCCTATTTCTTTCTTTCTTTTGTTCGTTTTTGGGGTTTTTTTTTTGCATTTTAGTATATATGTATTAAAAATCTGGAAATGCACTAAACTAGATTTCTTTAGGGGGTAGAATTACAAATGAGTCTCACTTTTTAATGTATTTTTATATTATTGGGTTATATTTGAAATAAACTTGGATTAGGGCCCAGCACAATAGTCTAGCATGCACCTCGCCTTGCACCCACCAGGATACCATATGGTCACTGATTCTAATCCCAGCAGCCCTGCTTCCCATCCAGATCCCTGCTTGTGGCCTGGGAAGGCAGTAGAGGACGGCCTAAAGCCTTGGGACCCTGCACCTGCATGGGAGACCCAGAAGAGGCTCCTGGCTCCTGGTTTCGTATCAGTGCAGCTCTGACCGATGTGGCTACTTGGGGAGTGAATCAGTGGATGGAAGATCTCGTTTTCTCTTCCTCTTTGTGTCTCTCTCTCTCTCTCCTTTGTCTTTCAAACAAATAAGATAAATCTGATTTTCTAAAAACTCCGAAGCAGCACGCCATTCTGAATGGCCTGGCTCACGCGGCGATGACAGCATCTTAACTTTGTTCAAGAATAGATCCCTGGTGTGCCAGATTCCCTAGAGAATTCAGGAGGCCAAGTGGATACAGGATGTAGAAGAAGCCGTCAAGAGACAAGACGCAGTGTAAACACCTTCTTAAAAGTTGTAATTGCTGGCTGAACTACTGTTTTGTTTTTTTCATTAGCAATTGCGAGGTTTCTTCACAGACTCCACGTCATTCAACATTCTCATGGAGATGTTGTTTGCTAAAGGCAGATATCAGAGTAAGTACTATGGCCTGTTTGCTGCGAAAGCCATTGGGGAGATGCGAAAGGGAAAGGAGGACCGTGCAGAGCTGCCACCTCTGTTGCTGAGCGCCCGGATCACGGAGACCTCAGCCTGTCTGGGTTTGCAAAGACTGCCTGGTGTCCCGTGCCATTCCAGATTTTCCTCGTGCTAAAATGGTAGCAGGTTGTAAGGTGCTGCTAGCTTTTTGTTGCATGTTGTGATTCTTGCAACAACTGTAAGCGGACTATTATCTGTGCTGTGGCTTTTTGGTGGGTGGTGTTGAACAGGTGAGGGCTGCGGGGGCCGACAGCCAGAGCAACTCTGACCCTAGCGGCCCACGCCTCCCCTTTCGGCAGGTGCACTGGAGGTCCTGATAGAGATGAAAGACCAGGATGTGAAATTTAGCAGAGATACCTATGTGCTTGCCTTTGCCATCTGCTACAAACTGGTAAGGCTGTCTTCCCCTTTACCCTCTGAGCATTGGGGTAGTACTGGAAAGAGGAGTGATTGACTGATGGTTCATAGATAATGTTTAGTTCCTCTGATGTGTATTTTCTCATCTGGTGCCAATACTTCCGTTGAAAATGTGTTCATCGGTAGAAGACTCGCTGTGTGAGACAGCTGCATGATGGGAAAGACAAGGTTGTCATCTTGGCACCTGCCAGGATGTGGAGTGTGAGAACAGGAGAGGCCGTGTTTGTGCCTTGTCTCTCTTTGTAGTTCTGGACTTTCCATCCCCGAGTCCTGGTGCCTTCTCCTGTGGCAGTCTTCCCAGCCTTTCATGGCAGATGCCAAGACTACTTTGTCCTCATCATGCGGGAGTTGGATTACCATTTATCCTCTCTTAAATATATGTTCTGTGTCTCCTCTGGCATTGTCTGACATTATATTTGCAAGGTGCAGATTCTGCACCCCCCTCTGTGGGAGTTGTGGGGCCTTCCGTGTCCCAGCATCTAACAGGGTGCCTTACATAAATGGGTATGACATGAAAATGAGCTCCTTGTGGATGCAAGGCCTGTGAGTGCTTCTTTCATTGCAGAGTGCTTCTTGCACACAAACTGCTATATCAGACTTGATCTGAGCATCTGACACACAGCTGACCATGTCCGCTCACAGGAAGCTGCAGCGACTCTGTGGCCTGAGACAGGCTGTGTAGTGCAGGGTTTTTGCCACTGTGACCCAGCAGCCCCTCGTTTGGGACAGGTGGTGTTGCTGTTCTTTCGGGAGTTTTTCAGTGGCCCGTGTTCTCCTGCCTTGCTTGGGGCCCCTTTGTTTTCGGTACATAGGAAGGTGTGGTTAACTGGATTTCCAAAGCTCACACAAGTGACTGCCGTTGTATGGTCAGGCCCTGTGCGTTTCCCTATTGCTGTTACCACACAGTCATCATTCTGCAGAACTTAAATTAACAGCATGTATTAAGCAGGCTCCTCTCTGCACAGGACAGTCCTGAATCTTTTAAAATCTGCATGACTTTAAGAGAAGAAGCCCTGATCAGAGGAGACATCCTCTGCAGGAGAGCAGCCTGCTTCGCCGTGGCGTTAGCGCTCCGTCAGGTAAGGCTTTGGGGTGCACAGAGGTGGTCAGATTGGGCAGAACTGTATTTTGGTTCCTTCATTTATTGCATTTTTACCCTCCTGACTCCCTTGCAAAGAAATTCCCTTCAAGAGATGAATGGCTTTGTTGCCATGGCAACCTAAGACTATGCCTACAAGAAAAAAAGGAGGGGTGTTATTTATTGTTGAGAAACTAACAAGCATTTTTGTTCAGAAGGGATCAGTTAAGATCCCGTGGAGAATCGAGAATCAGGCAGGAAAGCTGCGCTCTGAGAGGAACTGCTTGAGTCATTAAAATGAAAATTTCAAGTGACCCAGACCATTGAGTTGTCAGGGAGACACTGGTCCAAAGCTGAATTCATCTCCAGAGTGGGGAGGGGATCTCACAGTGAGACCCAGCTGATACTATTTGGATGGGGTTTTTGTGATCATTTCTGCTGCCCCCACCGGATAGGTGGACGCCAGCAAGGCTCCGAGGCAAGAGGGGGTTCGGCGTGGAGCCACCTCTGTCATGGTACCTGGGAGCTGGAAGGCTGAGCGTCCACCCTGTCTCAGGAATAGCCCCTTCCTCCGAGATGTCCCATTCCAAGACTTAGGAAATGAGACACCTTTCCCACTTGCCCTGGGTAAGAGGAAACATCCTAGCAGGTGTGCCTGGGCCTTTGCTGGCTTCTGGGTAATGAGAAATCCGAGAAACAGAGCTGTTTGTGCAGGCTGCTGGGAAAAGCCCCGACAGGACCCAGGCTGAGGACATACCCTCGCCGGGTGTCCACTGGGTTTCCTCAGCTTCTCTCTCTCCTTGCTCTGTCCGTTAAGATATCTCCTACAGCAGGCCTTTCTGTTTCCCTTTGAAGCACCTGTCACAGTGTTCCTCCCCCCAGGGTGTGGGTTAGACTACTGGGTGCACAGGTGCATGTTGCTGCTGGCTCATCATCAGTTGTGTCCCTCGCTCGACTGTCTTTCTTGGTCGTGTATGTGGCTTTTGCCCTGACTTGTGTGTTGTCTTAAAACACCATGTCCAGCACATCCGTCACCGTGTTTTGTTTGTCTCTTCAATCTGATTGGGTTTGTTTTTGTCTGGTCCATACCTTTTCCTAAGCACCCCTCTTCTTCAGTCATCTTTGTAAATCTCTCAGACGTGTCTCAGATACTGCATACATTTCAGCTTTGCTTCTGTTGCTAGCCGTTCTTTTAGTGCAATGCTCGAATACAAGAAATGGTAAAATTTGCAAATTCCCCTTTTCTCTGATTTTCCTCCCTCATGTGACTTTAGTTGATATCTTCTCTCTTCTTGTGTTCACTTCCCTCTCACATCTGCTTGGTTTGTCAGCTTTCAGTGTTGTTGTTTTTCAATCTGCAGATAATGAAGATGAGGAAGTGGGGGTGCTTTGACTCCTTACCTGGTTTTCTCCCCTTCTTCCTGACTTCTCACAGTGTTGGTCCCTCGTTGTGCCATGTTCACTTGGACTGTTCTGTAATTGTGTCCCCACATGTGATTCAGTCTTGTGTGTAGTTCAGTAGGATCTTTCTCTATTGCATACTTGATTTTCCAGCCTTCTCTTGATAGGCTGAGGCCTTGTCTTCTAGCAAATTCCTTAGGAGAATAATGTTCCATGAGAATTGCTGTGAAGGCGAAGGCTGGCATGATCTCTGTTCCACTTCCGATTGATGTGGTCTTGCTCTTTTTTCTCATTTCCGTCCTCTAGACCTTTGGAAATATTTTTCTTATGTTCCTTTCCTTTTTTATTAAAAAGAAAAAATTACTCTTGGAGCTGGCATTGTGATCCAGTGGGTTAAAGTGCCACTTGCAACACTGGCATCGCATAGGAGAGTGTCAGTTTGAGTCCCGGCTGCTCTGCTTCTAGTTGGACTCCCGGCTAATGTGCCTGCAATGGCAGAGCAGAGGGTCCAGCTGCTTGGGCCTCAGCCGCCCACTCGGGAGACCAGGGTGGAGTTCCTGACCTCTGCCTGGCCCAGGTCCTGGCCGTCCGGGGAGTGAACCAGATTTCATCTCTGTCTCCCCCTTCCTCTGCCCTTCACATCGATCACACAGTCTTTATTGAAAAATCACCTTGATGGCATGTATGTGCTGCATCTATTTTGATTATTCATCACTGAAAAATATTTCTCTTAGGGCGAGTCATTTGCAGAATATTGATGTCAGAGAGAGAGAGAGAGAGAGAGAGAGGGAACGGACAAGCAAGCGGAGTTTCTTTAGTCCATCAGGCTTTTCTTCCGTATAACCCAGTGTCCGCGTGCATCCAGGCTTTTGTCCTCCCTAGCCAGTGGGAAGAGGTGTTGGTGCAGTTGCCAGTGGGCAGTTCTCTGCTGCTCCCATGGGGAAGGAGACATCTCAGCTGTGACCATCCTCAGTTGCCCACTCCTGACCGGTGTGCTCCCTCTTCCCATCATGCCTTCGGGTCATCGCCCTGAGCTCTGACATGCACAGTAGCATCCTCCTCCGATTGCCATCTGCTGCACCTGCCCGACTCCGTCTGTCCTATTCTGGCATGGCCGCCGCCTCTCCTGGGCTTTGAGGTTTTCTGCATGCTGGCGATGTCCAAGACGGGGTTCATGTTGTATTTCTCATGCTTGTTTTTCTGAAAGGCAGTTCCCCTGGAGAAGGAGGAATGCAGGTGTGAGACCTCCATCCCCAGGCTGAGCTCAGGTCACTGTTGGAACAGCCGCTCACAAACCTGAGGTTGGAGTGTCTTAAGGAAGTTTATTTCTGGTCATCAAAAGCTTTGCTCTGTGAACTTCCAAGCCCTGGGTCCTCGAGTATGCTGGCTCCTCTAAATGACCTTGATGGTGGCACGACGATCTTGGCTTGAACTATAACCTATTTTTCTCCCTTCTAGAATCAGGTGGAGAAAGCCGTGTCCATTTTTTCCCAAATCATGAATCCGGAAAGCGTAGCCTGCATTAACTTAAATGTAAGTGACTTTTGGGGGGTTTCAAATAAGACTCGACGTGTGCCGAAATGATGCCGAGTTGTTTTGTGTGCAGTGACTTCTTGGTCCAAGGTCTCCATTCTGTTCAAAGGAATCATCTGCTATTGAGCTCCTGTTTGCAAAACGGTGCAGCACCTTCTCCCCCATGAGAGGAGTCGGGACAGCTGCTGATTCCAGGCGCTTATGCATAAGTGAGAGAGGCAGATGGACTCAGAAAAACAACCGCGCTCAACACTGAAGGCATGAGGGGAGTCTAAGAAGGCTGTCGGATGTAGAGAGGTGAGGGGGGTAGAAATGGACTCTCATTGAGCCTTGGAGAAACCTGTCCTTGCCTCGTGGTGTCACTGTGATTAATGAGCTAGTGCACCACAGTGCATGAATTAGCACCTGACACTCGCCGAGTACAGCAGGTGCTCATGGCCCTCACTCCTCCTACCATCTGTCGCGTTGTGTCCTCTGGGCCACCTGTGTCTCTTGTTTGGAGCCTCGTTGCCAGGGTCCTGATTGTCCTTAAACAGAGAGTTGGGATGAGGAGAATGTTCGGGAAAGAGCGGAAGGCTGCAGGACCCGCTGTGCCATGAACCGGGGTAATAGGTCACAGCCAATGGGAGAGGAGGAAAAGACAGGGCTGCCCAGCAGGAACAAACCAAGGGGGCATCTTAGAAAGGAAGAGGTCATCGGCCGGCCTCAGGAAGGAGACAGGATGTGGCCTTGCTGGGATGCAGGGGCTGTGCACTCCTGGGCCGGAGAGTGGTGCTGGTGAGGCTGCTGGCCTAAGCTGCTCATCACAACCACGTGCACTCTGGGTCCTCAGGAAAGTTGATTTTCCTCCACAGTTCCTGTGATCTGCAAGAGCAGGTGCCAGAGTAGCAGCCCTTTTGTTGTGAGGATCCAAAGGGGTGATTGTAAAGCACTGAACGTGGCACCTGGCACACAGTCGGTGGTCATCGACTTGACTTGTCATGGTTTGACGTGAGGAAAGTTACTGAAACAATATCCCCTCGTAATCTGTCAACCCAATGACTAGAACAACTCTAAGCTTCCAGAAAGACTGGGGGTGATGGTGATTTTTCAGTTCTCCCCACAAGGCTTGTCCTCAGGTGTCACCCCCACATCCATTCCCAGAAGACTTTCTAGAAGGACCCGGCACTATCCGCGGGCCTCCCGCCTCGGGTGGGGTAGGAATGCAGGGCATGTGGGTGCAGGGGGGAGGGTGCTTCACCTGGCCCATGAGTGGCTTCCACAGAGTGAAGGTAAGGTTGAGGGGAATCATGAGGTGAGAAATTGAAGCCAGTGGCAGGGCCTAGTTTTTGCTTCATTTACCTGAGACTCCCATCCTTAGGTACTTCCTGTCTGTTAGTTCAGTTTCTATCACTCTCTGAGGAATCTGCCTGTCTCCAGTGCGGGTGTGAAAGTGAAGATGCTGTAGTGAAATATAGATATTTTTTGAGACTTACGTATTTTTATTTGAAAGGCCAAGTTACAGAGAGAGAAGGCGGGATGGAGAGAGAGATCTTCATCTGTGGGTTTACTCCTCAGGTAGTCACAGTGAAGCCAGACACTTCATTCTGGTCCCCCACTTGGGAACAGGGGCCATCCTCTTCTGCCTTCCCAGCTGCATTAGCAGGGAGCTGAATTGGAAGTGAAGCAGCTGGGGCTTGAACCGGTGCCCATGTGGGATGCTGGTGCCATAGACGAGGCTTAACCCGCCACTCCGCAGCGCCAGCTGTAGGGCTGCATGGGCATCTTTAACCCAAGTGTGAAATCAGCCATTCCTTCCCAGTAAAAGAAAAGATGTGAACCTGGATGTCAAGAGCTGTACTACGCCTGGAATACACTCCCCGGCTCGGATCCCTCAGCCCAGTCCACACCCATCTTCCACGGTGGCTGGGAGAATCCAGCAAAGACTGGTTTTAGATGAGAATATATCTGGTGGAAATAAGCCTGGAGCC
Organism: Ochotona curzoniae; assembly: GCF_017591425.1. Classification (NCBI taxonomy): domain Eukaryota; kingdom Metazoa; phylum Chordata; class Mammalia; order Lagomorpha; family Ochotonidae; genus Ochotona; species Ochotona curzoniae. Next base: position 117,530 of record NW_024465655.1, on the reverse strand, counting down.
TGCGAGAGTGGAGCGCTCCAACCCCAGGAGAGAGAGCGATGCAGGGTGCGGGGCCTGGGGTCAGGGGCCAGGGCAGCCCCTCCGAGAGCTGGAAGGAAAGGTCGGCCGGTGGTGGTGCATTGGGAACGGGCCTGCCTTGGGCAGGGACTGTGTAGGAATCTGGAATATGAATCACCTTTCCCATGGAGGAAGATTTGTCTTCCCAAGAATTATCTGTTCTCCAGGAACTTAGGTCATTTTATTGTTTAAAAATTCCCAGGAAATTCTTCCAAATGCTCAATCTAAACAACATAAGTACGTTTTGTCTTCCTGGGGGGGGGGTGTGGGGGGGTGGGTGCCATTCTCAAAATTGATAATCTGTCAGGTTTTTGGTGTTTGTTACCATAGAACTTCAAAATCATTTGGTGGGCCCGAGTTTGTCCCAGTCCGTCTGCCACTTGTAACCCTTTCAGGCAACTCCGTAATCGTTAAGGCTTGGGAACCTGAGCAGTGGGACACAAGGATCCAGTCAGCATTGGCAGAAACAAGTGTGGGATGTGAATTTTTTTCGGAGCGACTCTAAAAATGCCTGCCTCCCACTAAAATCCAGTGCTGCTGCCGCTTGAAAGTGGAACGTATCTAGTTTTCTCCCAACTTAATTCTCTTTGTCTCAGCCTTTTCCCTGGCACCTCTGTGGCCCGGTGGTTTCCTGCCTGCTAACCGAATGCAGTGATCGGGCAGCAACGTGAAAGAGACACACGGGTGTCGACTCTGTCCTCCCGTCTGCTTTTAAACCCATCGATTTGAAAAGAGCAGTGATCTCGCTTCAGCGATGCTGCTGAGCACCAAAGGGTTAACCGGAAATGGCAGAGTGATCAACACAGTATTAACTGTTTGAATTCTAATCCTTTCTCTGGAAATGTGACGTTCTGCCCAAACAGAAGGAAGCTCTTTGTAGAATGGCACGTACCATCTGAGGGGATGGACATGCGATTACCTTTCCTACTTAGATCATGTACTTGTTAGCATAAGTGAGAGTGGCTTGTGCCTCCTCCTAGCTCATCAGGTCACCGTAACGTCCTGGCTTGCACTGTGGGGTCTCCTGGTGCAGCATACACAGGACAGGAGAGAGGATGCTGCTCCCCTAAGTCCCCTGGAGCAGGTGCATCACCCACATGCACAGGTTAGAAATTACATTTGGTTGGGAGCAGTGAAGACAAAAAAAAAAAAAAAAGAAGCCACATATATACAATCTTTTTTTCCTTTTTTGCTTAAAGATTTAAAGATTTGTTTTTTATTGGAAAGGCAAATTTACAGAGTGAAGGAGAGACAGAGAGAAAGTTCTGCCACCCGCTGGTCCACTCCCCAAGTAGCCACAACAGTCAGTGCTGAGCCAGTCTGAAGCCAGGAGCCAGGAGCTTCTTCCGGGTCTCCCACGCAGATGCAGGGTCCCAAGGGCTTTGTGTCATCTGCCACTGTTTTCCCAGATCAGCAGCAGGGAGCTGGATGGGACGTGGGGCAGTTGGAATACGAGCCGGCGCCTGTATGGGATCCTGGCATACAAGACGAGGACTTTAGCCACTAGGCTAGCATGCTGGGCCGGAGCGCCTTCTTTTTCTTGGATGTAGAAAGCTGGAGGTAGTCAGTCTAAGTCAGGTGTGGCATTTCCCAAACAACTTGTATTCATGTGTGCCTTTGGCCAAAACTTGATGCTGTGTCCACACAGAATTTGCAAAAACAACAAAAAGACAAACTTGGGAAATGCAGATCTGTGCATCGTTTGCCAGAGCAGCTCAGGTTAGAGAGTCCTGTTATGGAAAAAGAGGGGAGAGTGGGTGTGGACGGGAGACTTAGCAGTCTATACTACACCGTGATCCTCTGCTTCAGGTAAGAGAATAAGTGAAGCAAGAACTGTATGTTTCCTCCTGCTCAAAGCTCAGTTCGTGTTGGGTCACAGGTGTCCAGGCACGCACTTCCTGAGGCTTCAAAAAAGCAGTGGGACAGATAGTATATGTTTTGTAGATAGTTCTTCTTGCCCAAGTTTCTCCTGTTCCTTGCCCAATCAGTTGCCCTAGCTTCTTCTTCGAAAGCTGTGCGATCAAGGTGACACAGTATACTCTGCATTCGGACGTTGGTTTGAAAAAAACTCAGAGCTTTGTTTGTGCCTTTCATCAGTAACGGCATTGCCCTTCATCCACATGTTTTAAGAGGGAACCTTATTCTCAGGATCCCTGCTCAATCAGAGATCATTGCTGGAGGCGGGAAGAGAAGCGGGGACAGTTGACAAAGACACAATGTCCTCTTGCCAGGAGCCCCTGGCTTCTCACATAGGGCCCTAGTGATTTGTGTTTGCAAATTGCTTGGAGACCCCTCTCCACTTCCCGTTCAGTTAATGAGAGCTGCTGCCAGGAACTGGAGACATGGTGTGCCACGGGGCGCTTGGTCCTTGCCCCTGAGGAGAGAGACACTGGCAGCCAAATGGCAACTGAGTTTTATGAACCATGGGTATTAAAGAATTGTGATGGCACCAAGACTTAGCCTGCTTGCAAGCTGATTGGTTAGCCTGGCCCCACTCAGGGATGCTGCTATGGTGTCCACCACTAGGAGATGAAGGCTAGTTCCTGACAGCTGTCACAGTATCGGTGTTTTTGCATCGCATCCCTTTGCCTCAGTTCCTGCAAGGCAGCATGAGAAGCCCCATATGTGTCTTGCACACAGTGGGTTGAGTCTTAGGAGAGGAACCTGAGCTTAGGGAACCCAAATTTGTCATAACTTGCTTTGCCCTGGAAAAGACATTGGTTCTCTTGTGCTTGCAAACATCCTTGAGAAGACAGGGATTAAAGACTGGCAGAAGTTCAAGAAATTCCTGTCTCTCAGCATAGCCATGCTCATGATTTTGCCTGCACTTTAGAGCACTGGATTTAGATCCAACTCCTCGTATTGATATCTAGTCTGCTTGGAATTGCTTCGCTCTGTTCTGCAGGATCCAAGATGACTCCTTGGGGCAGGTGATGAGATACAGTGGGTTAAGCTGCCTCCTGCTACGCTGGCCTCCCATGTGAGCGCATGTTCAAGTCCCAGCTGCTCCACTTCTGATCCAGCCCTCTGCTGATACAACTGTGAAAGCAGTGGAGGATGGCCCAAGTGCTTGGGTCCCTGCCACCTATGTGGGAGACCCAGCTAGAGTGCCAGGCTGCTAACCTCAAGGGCCAATCTGATTGTTAAAACCATTTGGTGGGCCCGGCCCCATGGCCTCGTGACTAAAGTCCTTGCCTTGAATGCACTGGGAGCCTATATGGATGCCGGTTCTAATCTCAGCAGTTCCACTTCCCATCCAGCTCCCTGCTTGTTGCCTGGGAAAGCAGTTAAGGATGGCCCAAAGCCTTGGGACCCTGCACCCACATGGGGGACCCACAAGAGCTCCTGGCTTCGGATTGGCTCAGCACCGGCTATTGCAGTCACTTGGGGAGTGAATCATCGGACGGAAGATCTTCCTCTGTCTTTCCTCCTCTCTGTATATCTGACTTTGCAATAAAAATAAATAAATCTTGAGAAAGAAAAAAGCCATTTGGGGAAGTGAAACAGTAAATAGTAGATCTCTCTGCCCCTCTCTTCCTCCTGGAATGTGTTATATTTCTATAATGATTTGCTATGTGCTTGTTAAAAATGGAGTTTTCTTTTTTTTCCCTAATATTCATTCATGTATGAAGAGACATTTTTTATACCATGACTGATAGAGCAGAATAAACTTTTGGAGAAAAAATACATTTAGAACATAATACATCCAAGAATGAATGGCAGTTAACATTGGCGACTTCTAGGTTATTCTTATCCACATAGGATGCCAAGTTCGCAGGTGGCAACTTGACCTGCTATACCCCAATGCCAGCTCCCTCCTAGTCAGATCGGACCGGTGAATGGTGGTGAATGGCAGGATCATTCCCAAAGCCCAGTGCAGTAGCCAACTGCAGAAGTTCTGTAACAGATCGGCACAGGCAGGAATGCCTCATCAAGGCTCTGTCCTCTGTATGCATTGTGCATGCATCCCTGATGTCCCCAGTAAAGTTCAAGGTGCCCTCTGCCGCTGTTGTTGAAGGAGGTCGTGTGATGCTCATATCCTCTGAATCTAGAGCACGGAGTGTTGAGTACCCCCAAGTGCTGCTGCGTCGTGCATGCTTGTGTGTGACCTAAAGGTACCTTCCCCAGGTCACAAATGAAGTTGAAAGTCCCTGACCCAGGCTGACACAGCTGGTGGTCTCCATGATTTCAGCCTCCCATTTTCAGCTGGGTTTGCAGTGGTGGTGTTTTGATTCACCAGCAGAAAGCAGGCGTCGGCAGGTGAGCATCCTTCAAGGCATTTTTCCGAACCCGTGCAAAGTGCGTGAGGTGGAAAGAGCTCCAGAGGAGGTGGACACCTGTCGCTGCAGGCTTCCCTGGGTCTCAGGCTTGGCTCTGCGTGTCTGTCTCTCTGCAGGTTATGATCCACATCCAGTCCAACACGTTGGAAGCCCTAGTAGAGACACTCGGGGAAGCCGCAGGAGGAAGGTCGTCAAGATTTGTGAGAAGACTGGAGTTCTCGGAGGAGGTGGTGAGTGTGTGCTCTCGAGGTCGCCCCAGGTTAAATGGGTGGTCTTGGGAAGATCTCTGCCACTGAGCCCCCCGTGGAGAGAGCTGGCCCCGTGCGGCAGCCCCTCTGCTGCCCTGGAAGTGCAGGGCTTACATTCTTCCTCTGAAACTCAAGGACAGCTTTTTCCTTCTACATTATTCTTTTCCCCGTGCTGTTTACATCTCTTTCTCTCTTTTTTTTCTGAATGACCATTTTATCTTTTTCTCTCCTCTTAATCCCTTCTCACTCAGTTGATGACTTTGTTTGCCATTTTGTAGGAGGAGGAGGACTGTCCCCTGTACAGCTCAGCTCCCTTCCTGCATCCCCGTGGTGGTGCACACAGCTAGCATCGCCAGTCGGGTAGTGGATCCTAGAGCCTTTCCGCTCTGTCTCACTCCAATCCAGGAACTGTCTTACTCTTTTTTTTCTAACTGTTGAAATTACACACACACACACACACACACACACACACACACACACACAGAGAGAGACACAGACACATTTCTGCATACATGTTTTAATTTGTGTGGGACTAGCAAAAATCTCCCTAAATGCCTGCAGTGGCAAGAACTGTCCGATTTGAAGGTAGGAGCTGGGAACTCAATCCAGGACAGCTATGTTGGTGGCAGGGACCCGAATACTTGAGCCAACACTTGTTGCCCCCAGGGAGCGTATTACCAGGAATCTAGAGTCAGGGGCCAAAGCCTGCACTTGAACCCAGCACTCCCATTTGGATAACGGTTGTTCCAAGCATCAAGTTGACCACTAGGGTAAATGGCCTCCTTCCCCTTGTCTTGTGAAGCTTATCAGTGTCCTCTGCTTTGTGGGTCATTTCCTTGAGCAACCAATCAGATAGCTCATTACAAAAAAAAAGTCTCTCCCATTCAGATGAGAAGACATGGCATAACATGTTTAGCTAGGAACTCAATGTCCTAAAACATCAGCTCTTCACAAGATCATGTGGTCATGTACTACAAACCTGCAGAAAATTCAGAAGTAGAATGAAAAGCAAATTTGTTTTGTTTTCAAAAGTTTTTGAAATCCTTGCCTAGTTTTTTTTCGTAGTATAGATTTTCTATAACTTTTGCAATATCATCCCTTAGGTGATCTCAGTAAAAATGCCACTTTTTTCCCCCCCCTATAAAATTTAGTTGAAAGAACTCACAGCAAGACTAGCTGGGAAAATCCAGTGAAAGAAGAGCAGTAAGAGGTGGTAGGCCTACCGGCTTGTAAAGTGTGTTAAACCTTCCGTAATTCTAACTGTGGCTTGGACCAAGCACGAGAGGCCCCTTTGCACAAAGGCTGGCATCTCTAATCGATTAGAATGGACAGACTCTTCTGGAAAGTGCTGGAATAAGTTGCTAGCCAATGGTGGAAAAGCCAAATTGTGCTGAAACCAAGACTGATGGATATGACATTTTAGATTCAAAAATGAAACTATGCAAGTGCCAGATAAAAACATTAGTGAATTCTTTTATATCCTGAGTGAAAAAAATCTGTGTGTCAATGTGAAATTCAAATCAATTTTAAAAAGGGGGTTTGAATAACTTGATTATATAAAAATCTTACAGGCTCTTTTGGGACATCAAAGATACCACAAACTAAGTCAGAAGCTAAATAAGCTTCCCATTTTTTATTCATACAAAGAGCCAACTGTAATATGTAAAGAGCCGCTTTTGAAAATTACAAAGTAAAAATCAGTAACCCTTTAAAGTCATTTCCTTTAGACAGATGGGTAAGAGAATTGTGAGTGGCCTTTAGTCATCTGAAAAAGTGCTCATCATTGCGTTAAGAGAATCACGAAATACAGTCCCCCGGCGATGTTTCTTTTGTCTTCGATTAGAAGTGGGAACTCAGTCTGTTGGTGAGGCACTGGGTGCTCAGTTAGTGCTAGCTCCATTGCGCGTCTTCTCTTTGACTCCATGCAGAGAACAGCCAAGCAAGGATATCTAGGGAGATGTGTGAAGGAAGGGCGGGAGGAGGTGGCAGTGTGCAAAGCATGCAAAAGCTCCCGTCATGCAGAGCGTGGCTGGGGGATGACATCTGGCCATATCTGTCCCCATGACAGGTAGCTTCCCTCAGTCCTCCCACTCTTTGGAGTATGGCCCAAAGAGGCACTGCAAAAACGTGACCAGTTGTGTATATAAGACCTCCATCTCTAGCAGACTGGTAGAGTAACACGGATGTGACAAAGGACTGCTCTGAAAAGAAATAGGGAATGGCTGCGAGCTCTGAGTGGACTGATGCACAGGCATTCCTGGAACAGGTTGGTAAGTGAGAAAAGCTGGAGGCAGAGCAGCATGGTGTACTTCAGGAAAGAGGAAAGGCGTGCATCCATGGGACACACAGAGGACAGGCGTGCATCCGTGGGACACACACAGGACAGGCATGCATCCGTGGGATACATACACACAGAGGTCAGGCATGCATCCGTGGGATACATACACACAGAGGTCAGGCATGCATCCATGGGACACACATAGAACAGGCGTGCATCCATAGGACACACACAGGACAGGCGTGCATCCATGGGACACACACAGGACAGGCATGCATCCGTGGGACACACACAGGACAGGCATGCATCCGTGGGGCACACATAGAACAGGCATGCATCCATGGGACACACACACAGGACAGGCATGCATCCATGGGACACACACAGGACAGGTGTGCATCCATGAGACACACACACATATAGAACAGGCATGCATTCATAGGATACACACACATATGCTTATAGTTTTGATTGTTTTTTAAATAGATACAAATATCAAAACCTAATAAAACAGTTCTGAAAGCATGAAGGGGAGGATGAAAATGTAGCTTTTCTGAATCAACAGTCTACTCTCCAAATCTGGATTCCCCGTGCACAAATTCAACCCACCGAGGGCTGAAAATGTATGTGTTTTTTAAAGATTTATTTTATTTTTATTGGAAAGTCAGATATACAGAGACGAGAGACAGAGACCTTCCATCCACTGATTCACTCCCCAAGTGGCCACAATGGCTGTTGCTGTGCCAATCCAAAGCCAGGAGCCAGGAGTTTCTTCTGAGTCTCGCACACAGGTGCAGGGTCCCAAGGCTTTGGGCCGTCCTCAACTGCCTTCCCAGGCCACAGGCAGGGAGCTGGATGGGAAGCAGGGCATCCAAGATTAGAACCGGCTCCATATGGGATCCCGGTGCACTCAAGGCAAGGACTTCAGCAGCTAAGCTAATGTGCCGGACCCCAAGGGTTGAAAATAAAAAATAAGAATCATACCATAGTAAAAGCTGGTTCCCTGGCATTTAGGTTGTGCAGGGCCTTACAGATGATGTGGAAATGACTTCGGGGTGCAGGAGGCTGGGGTGGCTTCTGTGCCCAGGCTGCCCCATTACTTCTACGGGACTTGAATAAGGATGGATCCAGGAACCAATCCCCCATGGATACTATGGCACAATGTTACTTTGTCAGAGTATTTCACTTTGCAACTATGTAAATGCTCTGTAGATTTAGGAAACAGATTGAAGTGAAAGTGAAGAGAATAATGCAGTTGCTCACACTTGGGAGCAAAAAGAAACAAATGAAGCAGGGCTTCCCTGATGGCGTCACCTACCCGGGGGAGCGTGATCACAGGTCACGTCAAATGTGGCAGTCCTTGCATCCCTGCCAGTGTCCGAGGTCAGAGGGAAGGACCGCCCAGTTCTCAGCGGTGGTCACACCCTGAGTCACGTCGGGGAGTGCTCCCTGCCTGTCCTCCCTCCTGCCCTTGTTCTTGTTACCCTGCTTCAAGCAGGTGGCCGGGGTGACCGGGGTGGCCAGATCACCAATGGCTGGCAAGTGGCTCTTTCATCCTGCCACACTGGCACCTTCTAATCCTGTCCCTTTTCTTCCCCGGGGGGGCTGCCGCCTCTAGGTACACAGAGCTTGTCAAAAAGCTAAACACATGGGCTTCCGTCCGTCTGAGGCCTTGGCTCTCGGTAGGTTATAGGACCCACCCAGAGCATTGGAGAATCAGTGTGGAAGGCAGGGGACACAGGCATGTGAACAGGTTATGAAGTGCACGGGGGTCCGTGTGTGTGCGTGCACACACGAGTGTGTGGTACCAGCACAGCTTCAGTTTTCTCAGCAGCGTCGATGCTTGTCATTCCTCAGACTTGGGTTATCAGCATTTTGTCACCTGTTTCTACAACTAAAGCATTTGGAGCCCACACTGAAAGCTGCTTAACTAAAACACCTTCCCTGGGGAGATAACCCTGTGGTCCAGCATGCTCCTCTGGCCCCTGTGAGATGCTCGGGGAGCAGGCAGGAGGGAGGGGGCAGTGTTGTGTGGCACGGTCAGCTGCCACTGGCAGTGCCAGCATCTCAGCGTGCAGACTCATGTCCCTGGCTGCTCTGCCTCTGATCCAGCTTCCTGCTGATGAACCTGGGAAAGCAAGGAAAAGCAGCCCAAGAACTTGAGCCCCTGCCACCCATGCGGGAGACTGAAATGGAGTTTGTGGCTCCTCCTGGCTTAAGTCTGACCCAGCCCAGGCCTCCGCCGTTTTACAAGTACTGTGTTTACTGTGTAGACCAACGGCCATTCGAAAACACGTGATGTGTGAACTCAGATGCCGTGATCAGCAACAGAGCGCTGAAAAGAAATGTTGACTTTCTGCAAAGCTGTTATGAAGCCGCTCAAGCACAAGCTGTTCCTTCATTGATTTCTCTCGTTTGGAAAGTGGACAGACAAATGTAGCGCAGTATCCCTTCTGCTCACGGTTGTGAGAAGGCTGCAGTGACACTGCTCAGCTGGGTAGTGTTAGGGCCGACTCGGCGCACACGGGAGCACGGCGTGTTCGCTTCGCTGCTTTTGGAAGCCGCACGCCGCACATTCCACTCCACCTGGAACATGAGGGCAAAGTGTTCTTTTAAGGAATGCTAGGAGGTGCTTTTACAGCACTTGTCCTGGGGTTCACGTGGGAGCTCTCGTTTGAAAGGAAGGTGCAGGTAATGTTACACTATATTTAGGTGATGATCAGAGGGTTAGTGAAGGAGGCTTGATTCTCTTATTTAAATTTAGGGCTTGTCGAACTAAGTGAAATTTTTTTTTTTTCATGAAATAGCTTCCAACTCTAATTTCAAGCACACCTATTTTGGTAGAATGAAGCACCCTGCATATACTCATGACTCTACTATTTATAGCTCTCATCAGGCCTCTCCTGCACGGCCCAGGCTCATATCAGAGCTCTTCTAAAAGTACATGGAAATGGATTTCAGAGAGTTTATTTTGGTGCATATATATATATATATATTTTTTAATAACCTGTGTATACGAGGAAGTCTTTAAAATAGTTCATGGGAACAGAATGTGTAGGTATGAGAAAAATGGATTTAAGAATATTTTTGTGCCAACATAAGCCTATTTTTTTAAGTCTCATCTTCCGTGAACCTCTGGAAATATCGTGCTATGTCCACAGCCTTCTCAGAACGCCCACTTCGATGTTGCTAATCGGAAATGTAGCGATGGGTCTTCCCCTGCAGCCCAGGCCGTCCCCTTCTGTCCCTCTTGGCACACTCAACACCCACGTTGAAGTCGCCAGTGTCCACTCTGCTGCCTCTACGCCTGCAGCAGCCCAGCCTCTTGGTTCATCCCCCGCAGAGCACTCTGCTTGCGCATTCTGCACCATTTCCTGGTCTCAGCCCCTGTCCTTCCTCCCACAGCCTGGTCTCCACTGTCCTGGACCCTGACTCATTCTCTGTGTGAGCCCCTAAGCCTCCATCCGATCCTGTAGATCATTCCCAGCAGTCTCCTTGGTCGCTGGCTGCAGAACCCCGGAGAGTTTGGCCCTACCTCCTGCTTGTCACTCTTCCATGGTATCTGGTGGCATTTGGCTCTCCGTGTGTGTCACTGTCCACCGGTGCCATCTGAAACCCTTAGAGAAGATCCCAGGTGTGACTGGCCCATGCCAGTCCTCGCTTTTGGGTATCAGTCACCCCGGTTTGTGCCACAGGAACCCAGTTTTCCCTGCTGCAAGTCCGCACCATACATTTTTACACACGTTGTCTCTGCTTCCCCAGGGACACAACAGGGGGACAGCCCTTGCACAGAATCAGTGACCACCCTACCCCCTGCTTTCTTCCAGCTGGCCGAAGTGAGAAAAAGAGTGAAAGATGTGCCTGCCCTTTCGGCCAGATTTGAACAAGTCTATGGGACACTGCAGGTGAATGGCCAGGTCACCACTCACAGCCTGGATGCTCTGCTCTGCCACACTCCCACAGACAGGAAGTCGCACGTGCCATTATTAACCAAGAGGACAGTCGGCCATCGGGCCTTCCAGCCACTCAGCCGGTCCCTGCTGGCCGAGTAGCCCTCGTCTTGGACACCTCGCGTCTAGAGCACCTGTTCCCCTGGAGAAGCCCACGTCGTGCCTCTTTGGACACTGTACTGGTGCCTAGGCCCTCCCCATCCCCCAACCTAGTGCCCTCCCGAGCTCCCTAAGCCGGGGCACTGTGCTGTTTGCTCTTTGGGAAGCTCTAGGTTCAAGTAAAGAAAGGAGTTTGGCCAATGCCACCTGTGTCCCAAACAGGTCGTATCGGAGTCTGCAGTCCGTCTCCCACCAGGACACCACCCAGGAAGCACTACTGGGAATGAATGTCGCTCTCGTTGTCACCTCCAACTGATTTCTAAGTTGCTGGGTTGGTAGCTTGCAGGCAGATCATGCCCTTGCTGAGCTGCAGCCAGCCAGAGCCGTTCTCTGCCAGCTTTGGTAAAGAGCCCACCGTGTTTCCCAGCTCAGCCATCACTGCTCTGCAAAACAGTAGCACCATTAAGTGGTTGCATATTTATTTAAAATGTTTATTTATCATTCAGTGGGACAAGTTGATTCAAATACAAAAATAAAATAGAGGTTCTTAGGAGCCAGTGCTATGGCTCAACAGGCTAATCCTCTGCCCTGTGGCATCAGCATTCCTGTACGGCTGCTCCCTGCTTATGGCCTGGAAAAGCAGCAGAGGATGCGCCAAGGCCTTGGGCCCCTGCACGCATGTGAGGAGACCAGGAGAAGCTTTTAACTCCTGGCTTCAGATCAGCTCAGCTCTGGTGGCTGCAGCCATTTGGGGAGTGACGAACTGGCTGATGGAAAAACCTTCTGTCTGTCTATCCTCCTCTCTGTAAATCTGCCATTCAAATAAAAATAATAATTTTTTTAAACTCTGGGATTTATTTGTACAAACACCACAAGAGGACAACAGCCCGTGGTCACATCTGTTCTTCTGTCCCTGCAGTGGCTGGCAGAGGCTGTCACTCCTGAGCCTTCGTGGGAGGCTGGGCACCTTTGGGAGCAGGCTGAGCTGGAGCAGGTTCTGCAGGTGCAGGCTGCACCGGGGCTTTGAGCTCGGTCTGGGCTTTGGCCTTGATCTGAGGTTCGGTCTTGGCCTTTGCCCAGGCCAGCCTGACACCATTGGCCATGCGGGCATGAGCATGCTTCCTGGGCTTGGGGTGGTGTAGGTGAGTTGGTCAAGTTTGCGGCTGACTCCCTTGGGGACAATGGGTTTCACTTCCTTGGGTCTGACCATGGCCTTGATGACCTCAGCCTGGGCACTCATGGCCTCGGCTTTGTTGGCCTTCGTCTCCTCCAGGCCCTTCTCAGGTCCACCCCTTTCAGAGGCTCGTGTCTGTGAGTGGGGCTTCCTGATGCCATTCCTGTGCCACTTGCAGGACTGGCTGTGTGTGATAGGGTTCTTGGACTTGGCCGAGTCTACACAGTAACCCTCAGCTGCCGAAGCCTATGGGACTGGGAAAAGAAGATAAATAATTCTTTAAAAAAAAAGAAGAAGAAATTAAAAGGTTCCAAAGTCAGTCTTTGGTGTACTGGGAAAGTCACCACTTGGGATTCTGAGTGTCTGGTGAAGTCCTGGTGGTTCTGCTTTCGGTGCAGCTGGCTGCTCTTGCACACCCTGAGAGCGGGCAGGTGACGGCCCAAGAGCTGGGCTCCCTGCCACCCACGTGGAAGAAGCAGATTTGGATTCCAGGCTCCTGGCTTCGGCCGGGCCCAGCCTGCCTGGGCACCTATTTGGAAGTGAGCCAGCAGGTGGATGGTCTTACCTCCTTGCCTTTTCAATAAATAATAATAATAATTAAAACACAAGTTTCCTAGCGAAGCATCTTGAGAATGTACTGTGTTCTCAGCAGCACAAACAAAAGTAGGTTGTGTGTTTCAAAAGAAGTCCCAATAAAATCTGCATAATGCTTAGTTTTCTACGTAGATGGGAAAGGGTTGGCCGTGTCATTCATCTCGATGTTCCTTCTCTCCCTTTGGTGCCTTTGCTGGTATGTCAGAGCCCTTCCAGCGACAGCAGCTGGTATGTAGCTAGGCTCACTGGCCACCCTCCCGGGGACTCTGTCTCTTCAGGCCGAGATATATTCTGTTGCCTCTTGAGCGCTACTTCTAAAACGCAGGCTGTTTTATTAGGAAGCAAGGAACTGTTTGTAGTCCAAATCTGGGGCTCGATGGATGCTTAAGAGCCTCCAAATTAGCTAAGTGGTGGTCATGGACCCACCTCGGGCAGTGTCCTCCTGTTGTATCTCAAGAAGCAACAACTAGCAGAATTCACTGGAGAGAATGGGCAGAGCTGGACTTGCTGACTACACTACAAGGAGACCAAGCAGGTTCTGGCAACAGCCTCAACACGACCGGTAGTCTGCAGAGGATAACCTGTACCAGGGTCCCTTTTCAGGTAGGGTGACCCTCACCCAATGCTTGCCAAGGCTGAGCGGGCAGGACAGCCAGAGGCTGTCAGAAGAAGACTTGAAACTGTAGTATTTCCTCAGTCAAGGTAAGAGGCTTTTCCAGGTTAAGTGACTTTGAACTCTGGGTGCTTACTGGGGTGGCCTGTGGCCCCAGTGTCACAAGGGACTCTGCCAAGTATCTGGGACCACCCTCTACAGCTTGACAGTAGCACCCAACTTGGAGACTTGGTGTGAGGACGGAATGACCCAGTGAAAGTGAGGCTGCCCAGGCCAGCACACTGGAAGTACTTGAAGACATCCGACATGGCACTGCCCTTGGCAGGCAGGCTGTGAGTTCATGTGAGTCCCCCCTTCAGAAATATCAAGAGAACGCTTTGCTTTCATGGAATCTTAAAAAAAAGGGGGGGAGGAATGGGGGGTGGAAGAGGAAAGGGCATTTGACTCTGTCCACCTTCAAAGGCTTGGGGAATAATAGGACCCGCTTCCTGTCCTTGCCTTATCTTCCCCAACTTGCACAAAGTGTTCAAAGTGTACCCTGGCCCAGCATGGCCCTAGTGAGTAGCTGATGACCATTTATGAGCACAATTTAAGTAGGGCATTGTGTGAGCAGCAAATAATAGCCAGACCCTTCCCTCTCCCTGCCACCCACCTGGTAAAGGACTGTAAGAACCACACCTTTCACCTGCTCCCAGAGGAACCCAAGGCATAGCATGCTCACTCCAGATTCTAGACAATTCCAATCCACAGAACCCTCCCAAGAGAAAGTGTTCCATGGAGGCGCTTGGGGAATTAATTATGTGTGAAATGGTTTTTCTTGGTGATTTGTAGCTTGCTGTGAAGGCCAGTATTTGGACAGAATATTTGACCCCCAACTCTCTTACATGCCTACGTCGATCATGCCTTCATATAGATGGCTGTTGCAGGTTGGTGGGAATCCAGTACCACACACACATCGAGGGAGGTCAAGGCCGGTGTCTTGGCTATGCAGCGCTGTGTTTAAAGCATCCCAGATCTTAGTAGCGTCCAGAGACAACAGCCATTTTGCTCTTATTTCTCCTTCACGTGAGGACTTGACTGAGCCCAGAGCACAGGCGGGTCCCACTCAGGGTCCCATGTACTGGGACGTGGCTACCCCAGTCTTACCCATCAAAGCCCTCCTGACTTCTCATGCTGTGTTGGCCCTGTAGCTTGTCTTAATGTGATGGGATTTTTGGTTTTTTTTTTTTTTTTAAGATTTATTTTATTGGAAAGGCAGATATACAGAGAGAAGGAGATACAGAGAGAAAGATCTGTCTGCTGGTTTACTCCCCAAGTGGCCACAGTGGCCAGAGCTGAGCCAATCCGAAGCCAGGAGCCAGGAGCTTTTTTCCGGTCTTCCACATAGGTGCAGGGTCCCAAGCCTTTGAACCATCCTTGATCTATAGAGAATGAGTGACACACAGAGAGAGAAAGAGATCTTCCACCCGCCAATTCATTTCCCAAATGGCTGCCAATCCAAAGCCAGGAGCTAGGAACTTCTTCCAGATCTCCCATGGTCATGGCCCATCCTCTGCTACTTTCCCAGGCCATAACTGTGGAGCTGGATTGGAAGTAGAGCAGCTGGGACATGAACCCATGCCCATATGGGATACCAGCGCTTTAGTTGGAGGATTAGTGTGCTATACCACCATCACCCACAAGTGGAACATTTTTTAACAGCATTGACCCAAGGGCCTTCGATTTAATTTGCTTGTTGCCTGTGAAGATGGTCCTTATCATAGGATGTGGTCAAAGTCCCACAGAAAAATTGACGAGGTTGTGAACAAGACTAATCTAGACAATTTTTGTCGGCAATTTTCTTGAGGGTGGTCCAGGAAATTAAATATGAACTTTTAACCAATTTCTTGGGGGAATATTACTTGGAAATTATACTGAAGAGATGAAGATTGACCTGCTGCAATTCAGGTCAACAAACTCATGCATTCATTGCTTTGCAAATGAACTCAAGTTTCTTAAGAAATCCAGCTATACTGAGAATCTGGGAACGAGCCTCCTAGCACATTGATCTCAAAGGATAGTTTGGGCTTCAATGTTGGCTGAGGTGAAATCTTGCTGGCCATTTTCCTCCTGTTCCTTTTCACGCCCCCCTTGAGGATCAGGCTGTGGTCCTCAGAGTCACCTGGGGAGCTTGTGAAAGCTGAGGCTGCTGAGCACCCCTGCCAGGTTTCAGACTCTGCACACGAGTGGTAGTGTTACGGGGACCTGCATCCCAACAGTTCTATTCCAAGTTCCTGCCCCATGGAGCAGAATTCCAAGCAGAGGCACAGGTGCACATGTGAATACAGGATTTATTGAAAAGTAAGAAAGCGAGCACAGCTTAGACTTGAGGAGGCTGTGGCTCTACATGGGGCTGCGAGGTGTGAGCTTCAGGTTTGTTCTCTGGGACCTCTCTGGTCTCGGGAGGAGGAATAAGGTTGCCTTGTCCCTGTGTCCTGAGTAAGAAGTGCTGGGGTGGTGGTGTTGGCACCAACAGATTCCAGGATCACGCTGGCATCCACTGTAACACCTGCTCCCTGCTACTACCCATGGGCACTTCCAGCCTGCTGCTGTGTCACACCAACCCTAAGGCCTCCGCTGAGTCCTCTGAATCAGGAGGCTCGTTTCATTGTGATACAGGACAATGAAAGCAAGTCCATTTACGACTTCCCTATAGGAGTACAGAAACTCATGCAAACGAAGGCAACATACAGCAAAACTGCGCCAGGCGTGTCTAAAATAACCCACGGCTCACATTTGTTTTGTGACACTTCCATCTACATATTTGACTTGAGGAAATTAAACTCAGTAGATTAAAAAAAGCTGTTAAAAATTCCCAGTGGCAAAAATCATGATCAATAAAAAAAAATTTTTTTAAATATGAAAGCTGTACTATGAAACAAATCCTTGTCAGACGGATCCCAGTGGAAATGACTTCAGAAATGTACAAATGGAATGACATTTTAAAAAGAAGTGGTTCACGTGTGTTGTGCAGAGAAATCAATCAGGGGCTGAGTGGCACTGGCTCAGAGAAAGAATCCTGAACAAAAATGAATGGTGTCAAAACTGGGGGATTCCCAATGCACCCTGTTCTCATGAAGCTGGTATCTTTCAAGAGGGCAGATGTTAAAGGGGTGAGTGAGCCAGTGCCCACCTGATGGCAGCTGGGGAAGTGCCAGGTCCATGAGGGTACTTCTGATCATGAGGGCGTAAGCACGTGTGTGAGTGTCCGAGGAGGGAAGGGGTATACACATTTGATGGTACTTTGAAAAATGTATGGAAAATGGAATTAAACGATAAGTTGATTTGGGGGAAATCTTATTTATTTAGTTAGTTATGTATATTTATTTATATAAGCTCCGGTTCGTATCCCGGCTGTTCCACTTCTCTTCCAGTTCCCTGCCTGTGGCCTGAGACAGCAGTTTCGAGAGCGAATCACTGGATGGCGGATTTTAGTTAATGCAGTACGCCTTAGGAACTTCCTGACTTTTCATCATTGGATGGCTCTTGTGCTCCCAGTGGTACATGTGCGGAGTCCAGATGTGGAGAAGCAAAAGGGTTTGGCCCTTGCAGGAGCCCCGCGTCCCTCCGGCCCAGAGCCCTTTTATCCGGTCGTCGTGAATCCAAGAGGGGCCAGTCTCGCATGACTGCGCTGAGAAAGAGACGATTTGAGAAGGGTAAAGGGAGAAGAGAAGGTGATGGGCTCGAGGCTTGCAGGTGACACTCAGCAGGCGAGGCCGGCTGGGCTGCTCATCCTGCCCGCTCTGCTCACCTGCAGGTTCCGTCCAGAGGACCTTCTTCCAAGAGCCCTGGCCTCCAGGGGTCCCGCAGGCAGCTCTGCCACCGCAGATGAGGAGAGGAAAGGAAGGAAGGGCACGCTGGCTTGGTAGTCACTCGCGTGGGGCTGAAGCGCTGCGGGACCCGTGGATATGCGGGAGGGGCGGAAGGCTCAAGGGTCCGGCTCTTAGAGCAGGGGCCTGGACACAACAGCCCGCAGGACCTCAGCTTGCAGAGACCTGCCGGGGTGGCTGGCGCGCCCTCCGTTGTCCTGTCAGCAGCGAGCCCCAACAGCTCCCTGCAGGTGGAGCAAACGCGCTGTTTCAGGCGAGAGGGAATTCAGCTCAACTCTTATGCTAAGGTCCATCAAATCGAAAAAATCACAAACGCAAACACCTAACCCACTGAAAGGCTCACTGGCGCGCTGGGCGGAGCCTTATCCCACTTAATCCTCAGGCAGGTCCCACACAGGACTCTTCTCCGTTCCCTCAGATGGAAAGACTCAAGCGAGAGTTGGTCCTTCGTCCATGGCCGTGAAACCAGGACGGGGAGGGCGCGGAATGTAAATGGAGACAATCTGATGCCCAGCTCTGGTTTGCACCCCGACGTCTGCATCGCTGTGCGAAGGGCGACTCTGTGCGTGTGTTTGGGGAACATTAAGGGTGTTGCTCATGAGCACGTGTTGTCGGTAATTCCTGGCTGACAGTAGAAGAACCTAGAACAGACAGCAGAGGGCGCGCGGAGTCACTCTTTCTAAAAAATGTTTTGGTTTTTTTTTTTTTTTTTTTTTTTTTTTTGCATAGGCTCCCTGGAACTCAGAGCGGCCTGGACAGAGGTAGGCACGAATTAGCCAGGGTCGAAAGGATGCTTTTACAGACAGAAAACAACAAGGCTGGCCCTCTGCTGTCAGTGGAAATGAGCGCGCACACACAAAGGCACATGAAACACACAAGCCATCCCATGAGTAGCATTCAGCTGGGTCCCTTATGAAAGAAGAAAGATGATCAGGTATCTCACGAGGGTACACTTCTCTCTTACATCAAGGAGATTAAAAAAAAAACACACACACTACAAATAATTAATTACCTTCATGCACTAAAATCACATTGATAGGTGAGGAAAATAGAATTAAGTTCTTAATTTTGAAATATGTATTCATTTATTCACTTTGAGAGTCAGAAAAAGAGAGCCCACTCACGCCCCAGCTCACTGTTCAGATGCCCACAAGAGCAGGGGCTGGCCCAAGCCAATGTCAGGGGGACAATCCAGATGCTCCGTGGGGGTGGCAGGAACGCAAGGACTAGAGCCGTCATGGCTGCCTGACTGGGGCGGCCTCCGTTAGGATGCTAGAGGCACAAACTGGAACCAGGAACAGAAGCCTGGCGCTGCGATGTGGGCTGCAGGTGTGCTAAACAGCGGTTCAGCCGCTAGGCTAGCCACCTACCCGCCTCTGGGTTCTCAGCTTGATGGTTCCCCTAGCAGTCAGATGGTCATCGCCTGCAGTCAACATGCGTGGGCTCACGCCTGGTACTTTCTTTAGCTAACGGAGGGAAATGGCTCTATTTGGGTGTATTTCTTGACACTCGTTCATAAAAATAGGTCCAAGTTCAGGGTGCCATGATCACACAGCTGCCCCTGCCCCATACTAATTGCAACGCAACTGGGCTTCAGGGAAAGAGACCGGCACCAATAGAGGAGAGAAGGACAGATATGCCCTTGCTCCAAACGACCTGGTCATGAGGACCCAGTAATTGCCTTATGGGGACCACGGAGGTGCTGCGAGTGGACTCGGGGACCCTTCCGCAACAGCCAATGGGCAGAGAGCCACTGTTACACACGGGCCAGCAAGCTGGGCCCGAATGGACTGTGTGCACAACCGCCTTGGCATCACGCTGAACTCAATGCGAAATGGAATAATCAAGATTTTGTTTTTCTTCCTTGAATTCTACTTCCTCTTTTTCCTTTCTCTGTTCTTCTATTTGGTGTCTGCCCCATCATTTCGTTCATGCTTCTCCCTTTACCCAAAAAAGTGTTTTAGGTCCCCTTTTTGGGCTTTTTCATGACGGAATTGGGCTTCCGGTGTTCTCGCTGTTTCACTCACTGACTCAGAATGGGAGACGGTTTTACTGGAACTTGGGAGAAACTAGAAGTTTACTTTGAGTCCTGTTATTTTTCCCAAGCAAGAAACTTTTATGGCAAGGGAGATCGGAACAGGCCAAGTTGAAAGAAGCAAGCAAGGCGCTTATGAATCACTTTCCCTCACCAGTTGGCCCTGGCTCCGTCTTGCAGAAAAGCAGCAAGACCAAGAGCTGCCCATTTGCCTCCTAACGCAAGGGGGGTGCTTCCAAAAGTCCACGCAAAGTAGAATTAGAAGACCAGTATCATTTGCATGAATGTCGGAAAGACTGTTCTGGCATCCTGCAGGCTGGCCTTAGCGTAGGCCAACCTCCACCTCCAACCCAGAATCTCACTGGAAAGTCAGAGGTGAGGGCTGTGGCGAGCTTCTCTATAGCTCCTTGAGAAGCCCTGGAGTCAGCTGCAACTCCAAGCTTCTTGCGACCCAAGCCACTCTACAACTTTCCCAGTTTAACGAGCAATGTTTGAACATACTTGTTCTGCCTGGAAAACAGAGAGGACAGAGGAAGACGACAAACACGTGTTCACTAGCAGAGCCTTTCCAGACACACAGAAACCTGCTCAGAGTGCCAAGCTGCAGATCTGTCTTCAAAGTCCACTCGTGGGACTCCAGCTCCCATCCTCTACTTACAGCCTACAAGATGCTTCTTTGTGCACGGTGGGTCAGAGCCTCTCTTGTCTTTTGTGTTTTGACATAAGGCAACCCCAAATCACATTTGTTCGTGAATGATAGTCATTTTTTAAGTGGATCTCACTCACTCATTCTTAGAAATGACTATTACATAGAAGAGACTCAATCAAACTTCTCGGTAAGGAGTAGGATATTGGGTGGGTGGGAGACTAGAAAAGGAGGAAGAAGGAATTGCAAGGCTCCTAATGAATCCATTGGTAGCATTTCTTAGCTCACAATGGGGAAAACATGCTCCATCCATGTGTCCAAAAAACTCATGGGAAAAGTGGGTGATGTTGGCCCACAATGAGCTTGTCTAGAGTTACCCCTATCACTGATATTTAGTGATGATCGTGAAAAATCCCTTTCATCCCCGCCCCACCCCCCCAGCTATAATATATCTCATCCAAAATTGCCAGGAAAGAAAGGAAAACACAACTAAGAGGCAGTGATCCCACAAGTGGATTTGTTCCAGCTAATTCTAATAGAACCGCTTTGAGTTGCTAAAGAAAAGTAGCCACTGACGCCAGCAACAGCTGGTGCACTCCAACAGCCAAGCACTAGCCTTGGTTTCACATTCCCCACTCTTCTTGACGGTCACAGCTCTAATTTTGAGAAACTTAACCTGCATACAAATGTATGACAGTGCTTTACTGGCAACCTGTAGTTGAATCAAGACTAGGAAATGAAAGCCATCTTAGCACCACAAGGTTCCCCTTCTATGAGTTTCCATAACTTGGAGGAGTACCTTTGTTACTCACATCCCTGTTTCCCTGTCTATTACAGCTTTGCTTCACCCCAAAAGTGAAAAATGGGGAGCCTGTGTCCAGTGGCAAATGGACTCAGGACTCAGCCGATCCTGCTCCCCAGGGTAAAGGAATAAGGTACCCTTCAGAACAGATGTCCGGCCCTTTGTCCTGGTCCCCACAGGTTGAGCTCCAGAAGCCATCTGAAATGGTAACAATTTGCATACTGAATAGATTGAGTTCAAGGAACCCCAGCAATCCTGAAGCCCATGATGTACAACACTGTCCATCGAGGGCACTTGGTGGCCCACACTGCAGTGAAGATGAGTGGGCATGGTGAGAAGTCACGTCGACCCCCTCTGCTTGATGGGGGAAGCACAGAGCTCATCACTTCCTTGTTCAAGGGCTCCGGGGGCTTCCATCACCTGAGACCCAACTCCACAGCTGACAAGGAAAGATGACCTGGCGCACAGGGCCTTGCCCATGCTGCTGGCGTGTCTATCCCTAGAAGACCCGAGCACATCCACACTGTGCTGTGGCCCATTGCACCTGCTGTTTCCTCTGGCTCCATCCCTCTTCATTCTCACACCAGAGGAATGTCACATAGGCCTTCTCCCCAAGGCCTCTTACTTCCTCTCCTCTCCTTTTTCTTATCCTGGCTTTAAAAGAATAACACAACTCGAATCTTTAATGTATTTTTCTGTTCTTTCCCTTCTCTTCAACTGATGAGCTGTAGAGAAAGGGCCAGATCAATTAAGTTTTATTGGGATACATCTCCTCTCCTTCATTTTTTATGATCTTTGGCTGCTTCTATACCACTACAATGGGGACAGAGCAGAGTTCTTATAATGGAGACTGTGTGTTCCAACAAAGATGAACACGTTTTTTTCACAAAAAGCTTGCCAGTCCCTGCACTGGATTCTCTCATTCACTCCCAAGTTTCCAGCATTCTGAACATTCCCTAGCACTGAATAGATCCTTAAGAGATATTGACCAAACGACCAGATAAAGTATCTGTTCGAAATGTATGTAGAAAGAGCTGTACTCAAGTCACTGGATGTTGGTTGAGTACTAGTTTGTGCCAGGGATTGGTCTCTTATGCAGATAACACCACCACGAGAAGACACCAACAGATTCGAGGCCCTGTAAAGATCAGGATAAGTGCTAGGTGCTATGGGAACTGCAATGAAAGACCACTGTACAAGACAGCCATAGATGGTGACCTTAAACTTGAGCTGTCTTGGTGAAAACAATGTAAGGACAGTCACACGGACAGTGGAATGTGTGTTGACTGGCTGCATGTGCAGACAGCCGTGGTTCCCTGAGGTTGTTTGGCTTATGAGGCTTGCATAAAGAAGGGTGGAACCATTTCCTTAGCTTCGAATCATCACTGTCTCCATCCCTCTGCCTCTTACTCCTCAGGTTGCCATTTAAAATTTGCAGGAATGGTGCAGGCCGGCAAACTTCCGCATGCATTAGAGAAGCTCTGTGAGAACGGCTATGGAAGCTCCTCACTACATTTGATCACCTGCTTGTGCTGAGATACCAATCTGCAAGTTGAAGCTGAAGGTGTGGGAACTCAGTCTGTTAAAACAAAATGTCCAGAGAGCGCCTGACTCAAAGGGAACCACCAAGAGACAGGAGCAGAGACGGCCAAGTCAGCCACAGTGAGGCTATCAAAGCCAGCAGCTCTGTGTCTTCAGGACAGCGAGAGCTGGCCAAATAAACCTGGTGCAAGTCCGACTCAGATCTGCATGGAGAAAGCCCTGCTGAGACTCCCCCAAAAAAGTTTGGGCCAATGGGTTCCTGACCAAGAAACCCTCTGACAGTACGTTCCACAGCAGGTGCACTAGCCGAAAGCGCCAGAAGTCAGAAACTTTTGGGTACTCACATGGGATGTGTTTGTAAGCCATGGTATTTATAACAGCAAACTCTAAATGGGTGAAAATATAGCCCACTCAACCAGTGTTGAATAGATCTGGCAGACCACACAAAGATGACCCCGCCATTCACAGCTTTCCCAGCTGGAGCATCATCTTCTGAATAGCATGTGTCAGAAACCCAGTGCAGGCCCCATCAACCTTGCCTCAGTTCAAGGTTGACAGTGAGATTTGTCAGCCTGCCTGCTAATGAGAGGTGGGGGCCACGAACACTGAAGACCCCTTAAAATCATCAGGGAGCCAGCAAAGTATAACCTGAGGCAAAAAGAGATGGGCCCTGTGCTAAATCAGAGAGGTAGTACTGTAAATTCTCATTCTATGACTGTAGCAGACATTTGGTAGTTCTCTCTCTTTTTTTTAATATTGTAGAATTCATTTCAGCGAAACTTCACCTGATTCTCTGTAAATAATAAAATAAAACTCGGAAGGTGGATGAACTTTTGGCACAGTAAGACCGTACTAGCAGCACCTTTATTTCATATCAAAGCAGCTGGGTGTGAGTCCCAGCTCTACTCCCAATTCCAGCTGTCTGCTACTACACACCCTGGGAGGTAGTTGGTGATGACTCAGGCAGTTGAGTCTCTGCCACCTGTCGCTGGGAAACTAAGGTGGAGTTTTTGGCTACTGGCTTCTGTCAAGCCTAGCCCCGGCTAATGTCTTCCTTTAAATTCAGAATAAATATATATATTTTTAAAAATGTATTTATTTGAGGGGCCTGGCGCGGTGGCGCAAGTGGTTAAGTCCTCGCTTTGCACGCCCGGGATCCCATATGGGCGCCGGTTCTAATCCCGGCAGCCCCGCTTCCCTTCCAGCTCCCTGCCTGTGGCCCGGGAAGGCAGTCGAGGACGGCCCAAAGCTTTGGGACCCTGCACCCGCGTGGGAGACCCGGAAGAGGCTCCTGGCTTCGGATCGGCATAGCATCGGCCGTTGCGCTCACTTGGGGAGTGAATCATCGGACGGAAGATCTTCCTCTCTGTCTCTCCTGTATGTATATCCGCCTTTACAATAAAACAAAAATAATAAAAATAAATCTTTAAAAAAAAATGTATTTATTTGAGAGGGGGTGGAGAGAGTTTCTATCTGCTGGTTCGCTCATCAAATGCCCACAATAGTCACAACTATGCCAGAGCCTAGAAAACCATCCTTCCCCCATATGTGTTGCAGGGACCCAAATACTTGAACCATCATCCACTGCCTCCCTGGACACATCAGCAGGAAGCTGAATCCGAAGTAGAAGTGTGTCGTAGCTAGGACTTGGACTAGGCACTCGAGTGTGGGATCCCAAGTGGTAGCTCAAGTTATTGTGCCACAATGTTCTCCCCACCACATGCATTTTTGAATGTACAATATTTAGTCGTCTCAAATATGGCATGGACATTTTGGTTATAGATCAGTCTTGACAGTAACTGTAGGGGGGGGTGTTTAGTAGTCCTCTGAGATTTCCTCAGACTTTGTCAAATGTTCCCTTTGGAGCACCTTTAGAACGGACAGAATCCAATGCCTGGAACAAGTTGGTGCTCAGTGTACAAATTGAGAAGTGCCACACCTAAAGGTGTCAGCAACACACACACACACACACAGCAACTTGAATGTGAACCAAATAATTTGCAAAGGCTGGTGGATGAAGGGGGCTTGAGTCTCTGCTTTCTCCATGCTTCTCTGGTTCCTGAATAAAAACCACCTGTTCCTCTTCATTTCTAGGTGATCAACCAACATAATTGCAACAAACAACCACAGAATTTGAAGAGCAAACCTCTTCAACTTCCGCTATTAGTTATCCTGGTACCATTTTCCCAAGGCTGCTTTGGTTTGTGCTGTAGGGAGGAACACTAAGTTAGATAAGCCCTGGGCCAACAGATTCTTGTTCAGCAATAATCTGGAGATATCACAGACCAACAAAATGGTGTGGAAGAATCCCAGATGCATGTCACCTAGGAAAAAAAAGACGGTCTCAAGCCTGATTCCATTGGCCTGTCTTGCTAGAGAAGCCAACACCATAGAGAGGACGGATAAAGTCATCAGGGTTTGGGAAGGGGAGAGGGTGGTTACAGGGGGCAATGTGAGCTTTTGGAGTGTGATGAGACTGTTACATACCCTCGCTGTGATGGAAGTTATAAGAATCTATGAAAACTCCCCAGATACCATCAAAAAGCTGATTTTCCTGTGCTAAAAAAGTAGTTCCTTAAGAATGCCTTACTTCTAGCCTCTATAAAGTATTAAAAATCATACCTTAAATATATTAAAAATCACCCCTTAAAGATACTCCAGGGCAAGGCTTTGTTGGGATTGTTGGAGCATTCAAGGAGAGTGAAGAAAACTAATATTCTGGTGATGTGCAGAGAGTGCCGGCTTCCTCGCTCCAATTCCCCTTTCACTTTCCACAGACAAGGTGCTCATCGCTCAGTGCTGAAAGGTCTAGGCCACCTTGGCAAGAAGCTTTGGGAACTCAGTGGATGTTGGAACAGGTTGTCAGAGCACTTGGACGTATACCTGAGGCCCCCACATTGTGCTGGATGCTGTTGAATGGGGGAGAATGGCTCCTGGAAGTAACCAATGGGAGCCCAGTAGGGTTAGCTTGCTAGGCCCCAGGCAGGAGAAGAAAAAGAACCTGATGAGATGCAAGTGGCTTGATCCTGAAGATCCGTGTTTGGTTTATGTCACCGGAGGCAGGTGCATAGGCGATTGTTAGTAGTACCAGGGAAATTTTCCTCTCCCTAGATATTCAGTCACTCATCTATGTTGATGATGATGCAGGGGAGCTCCAAGTCTATAGGGGAAGGTTGGGTGACCTCTGTCTGTAATTGGACCACACACACATCCAGCTGAGCGAAAGGGTATTTGGCATTTCTGCCCTTTCTTGATGAACTGCAGCTTGTGGTTTATATACACATGAACATGCTGTTCGCAAGAAAAATATTGTTCATTTGCTTTTGCCACAGTTATAAATGACAGTGTTGTCACATTACAGATGAAGGTGCTTCACTTCCCACAGGATAAAATGCATGAGAGAAGTTGGAATCTACAAGCCCGACAGTTGCCCTTAAACAGTTGCACAAAGTGTAAGCCATGCCCCGATTGCCGCCATTCTACTTTTGACGCCCCATTGCGGTTGGACAACCCAAGTGCCTCTCAATGGTTTCAGAGTTTGCCTGGCACACCAGGTGTTCTCAGGAAATGTAGCTTTTTTTATTTCCCAAGGATAAATTTGCACTGTGCGAAGCAGATGAAAATGATAGCCCCTCTCTGTTGGTATGGCACATGTAGATTTTGGACAACATAGAACGTGTGCTGGGGAGCTGGTTCATGGCCTCAGACCATGCAGAAAACAGACCTTTGACCTTTGCAGTGGCACTTTCCACCTTTGGATGTATGTGCTGCCCACGGCCACTTTCCCCACCTCTCCTCCACCAGGTTGTTTTTGTCCCATTGAATCAAAGTGTATGCAAGTTAAGGATTTGTCAGACTTTGCAGGGGAAAGCAAGGTGTAAGTCTATGGTGTTGATTCCAGACCTCCTAGCTTTAATCAGCTGACCAAATGCCATCTGGCTTCACTAAAAACAGACCAAACGCTAGGATGTGAACGTGTAAGACATCTACATACACTATAGGAATCAGTCCGGCTTCTCCACCCCATGCTCAGCCTGAGATAGGGTGCATGCCCATTGAACCCCTGTGGGCTTATTTCAAGCATCGCTCCTACTGGAAAGCTTTTCTGACTCTTACCCATAAAGTACAGGCCAGTTCCTTGGTGGAGCCACACTATGCTTTGCAGATGGGGCTGTCTGTGCGTGGAACCCCTTCACGTGCATTCAGGCCTGGTTTTCTTGCATTCTCAGAGCCTAAACGATGTCTGTCTCACAGTAGGCAGTCCATGCCTGTATGATGATTACAAACATAGCCCAAACCTACCCCTGGAAGAACAAATCAAGAACAAGCTGGCTTCTCTGTGCCACAATCCCGCGCAGTCTTCCTTTCCGGCTTGGGCCCTACGAGATGGCTCCGGCAAAGAAAGGCGGCGACAAGGGCCGTTCCGCCATCAACAAGGTGGTGACGTGGGGGTACACCATCAACATCCACAAGCGCATCCATGGAGTGGGCTTCAAGAAGCGAGCTCCTCGGGCGCTGAAGGAGATGCAGAAGTTTGCCATGAAATAAATGGGTACTCCAGATGTGCGCATTGATACGTGGCTCAACAAAGCTGTGTGGGCCAAAGGAATAAGCAACGTCCCGTATCGCATCCGTGTGAGACTGTCCAGAAAACGTAACAAGGATGAAGATTCGCTGAACAAGCTCTGTACTCTGGTTACCTACGTGCCTGTCACCACTGCCAAAAATCTACAGACTGTCAATGTGGATGAGAACTAAATAAAGTTGTAAGAGTTCCAAAAAAAAGAAAAAAAGAAAAGATAAGAAAAAGAACAAGGTGGACACAGGACAACCTTGGAGAATCATTTCTCCTTTTCAGAACTTGGTTCCCTCACCATATAAAGGTGGGGATAATAATAATAATATACCAATCTTGCAAGACTATTATATGAAAAGTAGTTGCAGGGTGGCATCCCTCCATAAGCTCGCAACAGATGAGAGCTCTGGGGCAGTCGGCATCTGAGGCAGTCCAGTGCCTCTGGGCCCTGGTGGGTTCCCTCTACATTGCAAGGGGCTGATCCTGTGTGAATTTGAGGATGTCAAAGAAAGATCAGGAGTGTGACTTCTGAGAGCAGGTCACTAGAATCTCCTGAATGCCTCGGCCCCAGGATCTTCTTATGGGGACCTTCAAGCAGCCCAGTGCAGAAGTCCATATGGCAAGGAACTATGCTGCTTGCTGACAGCTAGCATCCAGTCCCTGCCCATGTGTGAGTACTCTCCGTTGGGGGACACGTGCTCCGACCCTGCAGGCTTTCAGATACCTGCCACGTCATGAGACCCCCGAGGCAGGTACGGTACTCCTCAAGTTCCAAGCTGCAGAAATGGTAAGAAACAAGTATTTATTGTTGTTTCGAGCTGCTAAATTTAGGGGTAACTTGTTTTTTTCTTAATTTGTTTTTAGATTTATTATTTTATTTGAAAGGCAGGTTAGATTTACAGAGAGAAGGAGAAGATAAAGATCTTCCATCTGCTGATTCAGCAGCCAGAGTTGAGCTGATCCGAAGCCAGGAGCCAGGAGCTTCTTCTGGATCTCCCACATGGGTGCAGGGTCCCAAGGCTTTGAGTCACCCTCTACTGCTTCTCCAGGTCACAAGCAAGGAGCTGAAAGAGAAGTGGAGCAGCCGGGACATGAACCAGTGACCGTATGGGATCATGCTGGGCCCAGTTTGGGGTAATTCATAGCAGGACAATACAGAATAAATTCACCATTGTCGTAAATGGCTTTGGAGTATCAACAGAGACACCTCCTGTACCGTTCTGGTTTGATCTGGGCTCACAGAGGCCGTAGGGCAAGAAGCCTGCTTCTCTTGGGGTTTCTCGATTCTTCCAGCGTGACTATGGTAGATGTACGTAGCAACTCGCTCTGTCTGAAGGAGGTGAGGAAGTCCTGCTGGTCTTGTTTGATCCATGGGGCACACTTTCAGAGTTCATCACTGACCGTTGAGTCAGAGGTTCCCGTGCTGCTGAACTGCCAGCAGGGACGTTGCGTCTCTCTGCACAGCAGGATAATTCTAACCCCACAAGCTATCTCTCCACCTCTTGTTCGGTCCCCAGCAGCTGGCAAATTGCTCCCCCCAGTCCCTAACGTGCCTTTGCCTTCCCAAACCACATCGCAACACTATGTTGAGATGTCCACAAAAATGAGGACATTTAAAAAGTAGCCCAGTGTTTGATCCAGTATTGAGAGGAAGGCATCCCTGCTTTTTCAGACCACACAGGCTTTGCTGACATGGCCAGCTTGGATGACGGACATGGAAGCACACAGCTCCGAGAGCCACAAGGCTGCGTTGTTGTAACTCTAAACCCCCCTCTGATCCCCACCTTTCTCTCAGTGATCCCTGCCACCTCCCAGAGTCCTTGCCTGCTTCTGGCGTATTCCATTTCTCAATGATTGTTTGCCTTCTTCCTTGCTGTCTCTGGTTCTCTGGAAGGTACTGATATGCTCCGGTGCTGTTAAGACCCCAGATTCTTTCAAATACCTTTGAAGTGTCCAACCTTTGAAGTGACCACATTCTGGAGTTTACAGAATCACTGGGCAGATCTTGGTTGTACTCAAAGGTGACCCTGGATTGTGAAAGTTGAGTGTCTTAGTTTGTGAATTTCCTACCTGCTTGGGGTGCTCCCTCCTTTTAGAGGATGACCCAGACCCTGGTCTCCTTTCTTTGTTCAAGTTCTCCACTGGGTTTTTTTCCCCCAGGACCTTAAACCCAATAATCTTCAGTTCTACTGTGGTTCCCCAAATTTCCAGCAGCACAATCAATAACTGAACTCCTACCATGACCTCACTGGACTTGAACTGAACTGGATACTAAACGGAATCCTGCAGAAAGCTTGCCTCGGCCAGTTCTGCTCTGTTGGATGCGTGTGGTGACCCCAACCGCCAGGTTATCTTAAGGCAAGCATTTTAAGATCAACCAGTGTCTGGCCTTCATTCATGCTTAATAGCAAACAGCAGAACTTGACAGCCAAAGCTTGCTCTTGATCCACGCTGTCCCCCAAAAAGGTGCCCTTTTAATGCGTCCATGAGTGAAACGAGTCTAATGGCCCATGTATGAAGCGCCATAGGACACAGTGAGTTGATTAGCTCTGGGTAAGGGGTGTGACCTGGATGCGGTTAAACAAAATGAAATTTTCAAAACTGAGCTCCGTTTCAAGGCAGGTTGTTGCCACTCCAACTTCACTCTTGAGAGAAAAACTATTCAGGGCTCCCTTCTAGCTCATTGTGGGAAACCAACGGGGGTTTTTCATTTGGTTTTATTACTATGTCTTTGGGTCATGGGGGTCACCGGTTTAACCTTTTGCACAGCAGGCTTCTTCCTTTGGTTTTTATGAAATGTGTAAGTTTGCTTTATTCAATTAGGTCAGGGAAGAGAAACTGCAAATTTGGCAGGGGTCAGAAGGAGAAGGCAGATCAGCTTGTCACTCTGTTTATCCCCCGAGTTTCCAGAGATAGAATTACCGACCTTCTCAGGATCTTGGAGATACTCTTTCCTTTTGAATTGCTCCATCAATAAAGCTGCCACGCTAACTCACTTCTGAACTTGACACTTCACCTCTAATGGCATGATGGTATGTTTCAGCTGTGGAGGAGTCTGGCCTGCCCACCCATTGTATTAATCCCCTTAGGAGTTGCAAAATGCAGGGAAGAAAATTCAAAGTACTGTTTTCACTTCTCCCAAGACAAATCCAACCCACAAGGACCTCAATCAAATCCTCTGCTCCTCTTAGAATTTCATGGTAATTCTACCACGAAAAAAAAAAAAAAACAGAAGGTAAAGTCCAGAAACTTCTCTTTTATCTCAATTGTCCATCTCTTCTCACACTCGGAGTGACAGGAACAGAGAACGAGAATGGAAATGGGATGATTGATATGTATACAAAAATCTCACCTGTGGTTAAGACCTTCAGGGGGAAATTTAGACCACAGCCTCTGCCTCCCAGTACTCGCTACCCTTCAGGGTAGTTCTGTTTTTAAAAATCAAAAACGCAACCTTGGGAAGCTTCGCCTAGCAGTTATTACAAGAAGTGAACACGTCTGTGTCCATCAAAAGCAGTATGGTACAGGGAGGACCGGTGATGCCAAGTTTGTCACCGTTATGCGAAAGATGAGGAGGGAGGGGATTTGGGAAGGGGGGCCTTGCTTGAGAGGTCAAAGTTAGTTGAGAAAATTCCCTAAGATGACAACCGACCTCTGTATTGTACACACCCACACTTTCTCTGACCTTGCCCTAGCCCCCTCCATTTGACACCTGTCTCCAGACTAACCCTTCACATCCCAACAGCTCCCTCGGAGATGTCAGACCTCACTTGGCTCCCAGTGACTCCTCCAGCCCTCCACGTCAGTCTCACCCTGTTCTGGCCCTTGTGTTGTGCCAGATTCTAGCTGCCTCTGACATTTAATCTCCCTCTGTCCTCAGTAGGAATTTTCCACTCCAGTCAATGGGCCCCGTTCTACTTTCTATTTACCAACCTTTGCCTTTTACTGGTGACAGCTTTCACTTTCTTCTCCTGGAATATAATGCCCACTCTTCCCTTCTCAGCTGCCAAATCCACAGTCGGATACGAAGAGTAGGATTTGGAATCACACAGATCGAGGTTAGATTCTAGCTCTACTCTCTGCGTTTTTCTGGGTGAATGTCATCTATTCTATGAAGCTCTGCTGACTCATCTGTGAATTGGGACTCGCACATCAGATTCATGGTAGATGTTCAGTAAAGGGCAAACTCTATCTTATGTCTGTTCAAATCCCAGGCATCCTCCAAGCCGCTAAATGAACTATCGTCTACTAAATGGCCTGTAGGATAGAGCTTTCGAAGATGAATGTAAGGGTGAGCTATACTGTCGCAGGACCTGTAATCCCTAAAGTTATCATTAAGGAATGGGCAGCTCAGAAACATGGCTATCATGAGTCTGGCTCAAGAGACAGCTCAGAGCTCAGGTGCACGTGCTCATCCTCTGCCCATGGCACACTGAAGCTTCAACCTCAGGAAGTGGACATCAATTTAAATACTTGGAAAAGGGTCAAAGGGCCAACCAGTCCACAGATTGGAAGTTACAGCATCACCATGGCTCACTGTTAGTTGAAAGTGTTCTTGAGTAGCATGTTTTCATATCCTTTCCTCCCGCCCAAGTTTTCAAAAGCTTCATTAAACAAACCAGATTGATTAGACATTATTTTTTTTTAAAAAAAGATTTATTTACTTTTATTGGAAAGTCATATTTACAGAGAGGAGAGACAGAGCGAAAGCTCTTCCATCCACTGGTTCACTCCCCAAGTGGCCGCAATAGTCAGAGCTGAGCTGATCCAAAGCCGGGAGCCAGGGACTTCTTCTAGGTTTCTCATGCGGGTGCAAGGTACCAGGGTTTTGGGCCATCCCTGCCTGCTTTCCCAGGCCACAAGCAGGGAGCTGAATAGCAAGTGGAGCAGCCAGAATATGAACCAGTGCCTTTGTGTGCTTGCAATGTGAGGACTTGAGCCACAAGGCTACCACGCTGGGCCCCATTAGACATCTAAATAAAGCATCTATCACTCCTTAATTTTCTTTTTTTTTTTTTTTCACTTTAATTGGAAGAAAGGCAGAGAGAAACACTCACACACACACACACACACACACCTTTCATCTACTGCTTCAATCCTCAAATGCGCACAATAGCCACGGCTGAGCCAAGCTGAATCTAGGAGCTCAGAACCCAATGCATATTTTCCATATAGATGACAGGGATTTTATCCTTGAGATAACATCTGCTGCTCCCAGGATGCGCCCTAGCAGGCAGTGGGATAGTAAATGCAGCCAGGTTGTAAGCCAGACACTCCAAGATGGGATGTAGGTGTCTCAAAATGTATTCTGGCTGCTGAGCCACATGTGAGCCCTGCCCCTGGAAAAGAGATTTCCCCACCATTTGTCGGGCAATTTGCTACATGAAGGAATCTTTCCCTGACGACTGCTTGAGGCAGGGATAGGCATCTGACTCAAGAGAAGCCAATCCCATGGGCTGAAAAGTAACAATAACCTAGAATCTAGTGCAAAAGACGATTTGAGCCAATCAGAGGCTATTTGGGGGCATAGTGGGTAAAACTACTGCCTGCAGGGCCAGCGCCCTATGTGGGCACCAGTTTGTGTCCTAGCTGCCCTGTTTCCAACTCAGATCCCCGCTAATGGCCTGGGAAAAGCAGTGAAGATAGCTCAAGAGTTTGGGCCCCTGGTACCCATGTGAGAGACCAGAAGAAGCTCCTGGTTCCTGGTTTTGAGCTGGCCCATCCCTGGCCATTACAGCCACGTGAGTGAATCAACAGATGTAACTCCTCACTCTGTCTCCCGCTCTCTCTCATCTTCTCTCTCTCTAACTGTGATTTTCCAATAAATAACCTTCCCCCCCCCCCCCTTTAAGAGAGACTCCGTCTTTCAAAAACTGGAACTAGGAAATGCAGAACAAATGAGCCCAAGGCTACAAGTAGGAACTGTAAGGAAGCCATCCTATTGTGAATTGCACATTTGGTCTTCATTCCTGTTTCCTGGCATACATCTCTGAAATCCTTGGAGTTGCCATAGTGATCAGTGCCTTTTTGTATATTAATGAGATCGCTGGAGGCTGGCAGCCTTCAGGTAGCTTTAGCAAGTATGCTGGTCCCAGGGACAGACCAAGACAAGATAGAGAGCTAGGACTTTTTTAAAAATTATTTTTTTGAAAAGCAGATCAGATTCATGGAGGAAAGGAGAGGCAGAGACAAAGATCTTCCATCTGCTGGTTCATTCCCCAAATGGCTGAAGGCTGAAGGCTGCAGCTGACCTGAAGGCAGGAGCCAGGGGTTTCTTCCAGGTCTCCCAAGCCTTTTGGCCATCTTATTCTGCTCTCCTAGGCCATAAACAAGGAGCTGGACCAGAAATAGAGCAGCCAGACATGAACCAGCGCCCATATGGGATCCCAGCATTTGCAAGGTAAGGATTTAACCATTGAGTCATTGCGCTGGGTGCACAACTTATTCTCAGTAAGACACAGGATCATGGGTAGGTAGGCTTAGAGGATGGGCTAGCAGTTCCTCAGTGTGCTTGGGGTAGGAGCCTCTGATGACATCACCTTCTGAGAGGAGCCAGCGTGATCGAAGGCTTCAGAACCATCCTCACCTGCTTTGCTGGCAACTGCCTCAGGGGGTTTCCACAGGGAACTGGCTGCCATTGACAATGAAAGGATGCAGCACCCTGTGTCCCACAGCTGGCTGGCACCTGCTAGCCCTGGGACTCCAAACATTTTCCTTCATCTCCCTGACACTCAGTTCCCCCTTTGTGATAGATGATCACTCAAGTGACTCCTCTCAATTCAATTAGAAAAGGAGACTAACCTGCAGAACAGAAAGACTGTGGAGCAGAAGTGAGGAAACACACCTTTTAGTTCTGCAACACACTGGCTGGGCCTCCTGAGCTGACACTTAACCGTTGGTCTCAACCCGAAAAGGGTGAGGTTGGTTTGCATCTCATCAATAGGGCATTTGCAGTCTACTGTCTTCGTCTTACATATTCAGAGCTTGGAACATGCCTCATGCTGTGATAGCATTTCATTACTCCTGTGTCTATAATTCTCTTCTTTCCCCTGCCCCACACACCTTCCCCTACCTTTTCTACCTTCCCCCTGCCCCACACACCTTCCCCCACCTTCTCTACTTTCCCCTGCCCCACACACATGCCTCTGCAGACAAGCCTTTATCACAATTCCTAGGAGGACCTACTTCTTTCACTTTGTTTGAGCTACAGACTAAGCAGAGTTGGGGGAATCTGGTGTGTGTCTCACTCCAATGCTAGTTGGAACAGATG
The DNA here is from genome assembly GCF_017591425.1 of Ochotona curzoniae. Taxonomy (NCBI): domain Eukaryota; kingdom Metazoa; phylum Chordata; class Mammalia; order Lagomorpha; family Ochotonidae; genus Ochotona; species Ochotona curzoniae. The sequence continues at coordinate 83,497 of NW_024465655.1, read as the reverse complement.
TGTGGGCTAATCTGCATTGCTCATGGCACAGGACCAGGCTTGGCTGCTGATGGAGAACTGTGAAGAATGAAGCAGGAAGTCAGGCCATATTTACAGGGAAAAAAAAATGTCTTTCCCCCAGAAAATCCAGATTCCATAAATAGAAAATGGAAACATGAAGTCCAAAGTAATCCTAGAAAACATTTTAATGTCATTCTTTTTTTAAATTACATTTTGTCTTTTAGGTTTATATTTGTTCAAAAGACAGAGAGAAAGAGAGAAAGGGGGAGAGAGAGAGAAAGTGAGAGAGAGATGGCCCACCCATCTAATCTCTCTCCAAGTGTTCAGATATGGAGCTGGCCAGGCCAAACCCAGGAGTCAGAATTTCTCTCTGGGGCTTCCACGTGGATAGCAGGGCCTCAAGTGTTTGAACCATCATCTGTTGTCTTTGCAGGGCACACAGCATCAGGGAGCTAGAGTAAGAAGTGAAATCAAGATGCAACACTTGGCACTGTCCCTTGAGGATCCTGTGTGGATATTAACTGATACTCCTGACATCCAAACCCTGATTTGTTTATGGTGCCCAAGGTAAAGTGATTGGCTGAAAGTAGGGATTCTAATGTTCACGGATCAAGGTGAATGATAGCTACTGATAACGGCCAAAAGCAAGGAAGGGAGTGGAGTTCTCTGCAGGATAACTGGCTAAAGCTGGGGATGCCTGGGAAGGTGTAAGACTTACTTCCTCCACTCTGAGAGACTGTGGCCCTCCAAAGGACAAACCCTTGTTCAGCAGTCTCAGGCTCACCTCTGCCTCCCACCCCAAGTTGTCTGTGTGGACCCTGGGGGACCCACTGTCCTGCGATGCGGCCAAGGCTGTGTGTGGTTCTGCTGCACTGGAACTTCGAGGTGCTGAAGAAAGTCAACAAGAAGAAACCAGGCATCCAGAAGCTGGCCAAGAACTCTGAAGGCTAGATCAAACATGGATTGTGGGCCCATGCCAGCCACGCTGGCATGTCTCCTTCCACGTTGACACATAGGCAGAGCGTGATGGCCAAGGCCGGTGAAGAGGGCAGAGGTGCCGAGAGTGGTTGTAACCACAGGTCCTGAACATGACAGATGCTGAGGCTGCCAGCTTGCTGCTCATGCTGTTTGAGATGAATGGGCAGAATGTGCAGGCTCATAGCATCATGAGCAAGTCCCAGCACCTGTATCAAGGCGCATCCTGGTAAATCTTAGTCACACACACACCTGCAAATAACTCTATAGTAATATTCTTAGTAGCTCCAAAAAGTGGCTGACCTTATGCAATTAGGACTAAAAGTGGGACTGGTGTCATAGAGCAGTAAGCTAAGCTTCCGCCTGTGGTGTGACACCCCGTAAGGGTGCTGCTTTGAGTCCTGGCTGCTCTACTGCCTATCCAGTTCCCTGCCTGGGAACACAGTGGAAGAAACTTGACTCCTGTTTTTGGAATTTGGCTCCTATCTTCAGATTAGATCAGCTCTGACCATTTGGAGAATAAACCAGAGGATGAAAGAACTCTCTTATTAAAAAAAGAGAGACTTGAACCTAAACATTTGCAAAATACCTGTAGATCAAAAGGTATGAAATGTGCTCAGCCTCAGTAATAATTAAAATGAGATTTTTTTTCCCGATTAGATTGGTAACAAGTAAGTAGAATTCTATACTGGTAGAAATGTAAGAAATGGGCCAGTATTATTTACAGTAGATAATGCCAAAAGTTAAATATGTGTGGCTATTGACCTAGCATGATCAATCTTATAAATGAAACCTTCAGATATTTATCTACAGGTATTTACTGAATAATACTGATTGGCTTTTAATAGCAAAAGCTGGAAACTACTCATATCAATAGTAGACTGATTTTTTTCCTAAATATTTTATTTAGTTTTATTGGAAAGGCATACATACAGAGAGGAGAGACAGAGAGGAAGATCTTCCATCTGTTGATTCACTCCCCAAGTAGCTGCAATGGCCGGAGCTGTGCTAATCCGAAGCCACGAGCCTGGAGCCTCTTCCGGGTCTCCCACATGGAGCCAGAGGGGAGTGGAAGAATGCCAGGCTGCTGTACCGATGATCTCTCACAGAAAAAGGGACCCCAGGTCAGGACACAAGCAAGGAATAAACCATTTGCATGATCAGATTCTCTGAGAGGCTGAACAGACCCAGAGCTTCCACTTTCATTCCATAGGACTGAAAACATGCAAGTCTCCTAACCTGGAATCTGCAAGTAGGCATCATCTTTCTAAATTTTTTCTGTTTATGTATTTTTTATGTATTTTGAGAAGCAGAGAGACACCGAGGACGCAACAGAGAGGTAGGCACAAGTTCCATTTGGTGGCTGAGCAAGGCTGAAGGTGGGAGCCAGGAGCTCCAGGGGTCCGACACGCATGGCAAGGACTCCATCCCTTCACTCATCATGGTTGCCTCCGAGGGTGTGATACAGCAGGAAGCTGGAATCAGAAGCACCTTTTCAAGTGCTATGCCAAAAGCTTGCCTTGCACCTTGTTTTGCAATCACTGCTGAGTCAGTTTCTCCATATCCTCTGTCTTAAGATTTTTGGAGATGCCCTGTTTGGATACTGTTAGTCCACCATTAAGTGGTATCTAAGCTGGAATGGGAGAAAGGCATAGAGGCAAAAGGAAGTAACAGTTGTAGAACAGTAAGTAGGCGTCTGATCCTCTTTTCTAACTTTATTCTTTCTGGTTTCAGTGTTCTTTTATGATGGACTATGTCAATCAGTGGATTCTTCAGCGACCTCATCGTGCTTGGAGTGGCAAGATTGGCAACGATTCATAACTGTTGCAATATCAAAACCACTTGAGCAAGAACCTCGGAGCATACCCTACATCTGGGTCCTGGGGAGGGTGGGAAATTGGGTGGGCCTTCTCCCTTAATACCCACCTTTAAACATGAAGGAAACAATATGGAAATACTAATCATATCCACTTTACTATAAAAAAATTTTGCAAATTAACTGAAATCTGTCATCATGGGACCAGTGTTGTGACTCCATGAGTTAAGCTGCTCCTTGTGATGCTGGCATTCCCTTTTGGGAAGCTGCAGACTGGGGAGGCAAAGATGAAACTGCAGGTGCCTGGCTGCAACCTGATCTGGTCCTGACCATTTTGGCCCCAGGTGGGTTGGGGGACTGTGAATGTAAGTGGATGGAAGATCTTCTTCTCTGTCTCTGCCTGTCTAAAATATGCATGATTGGTAAGGAAAGGTCAAGCAACACAGGAAAGTTTGGCATAGAAGGGCAAGTACTTCAGCTTCCCTTCCTCCAGGTCCTGGAATCTGTGGCTTACTCAGTTTGGGGAGTAGAAGCCATTTTGTTTAGTGGCTAAACTCTTTGTGTTGGGAGAAGCCAAAAGAGAGGTCTGCTTTGGAAAGGCAGAAAAAAAGTATGAAGTTACATGGACTGTCCCTTTTTGTACAGGGCAAAGCAGCCTCTGTCTCTCTCTCTGTATCTGTCTATCATCTATCTATTGATCTATTGATTGATAGATTTAGCTATTGATTTATCATCTATTGCCTGTCATGTGTCTATCTATAATGATCCAACTGTTCTATCATTTATCTGTTTTTTAAATTAATTTATTTTTTAAAAATAATCTTACTTTGTTGATTAGGGTACAAAGGGTCAAGGGCTACAGGAAAGTGGGAACATTTTATAAGAAAAGGCCATGGGGAGATTTTTAAACACATCATTAAAACATTAATCCAGGATATGAAAGATGTTTTCCAAAAGTTATCCATATGACTTAATGATGAACATGCTTGTGTAAGTTTTAACCAGAAGCGTAGAAAGCTCTCCGTCATCTCCTGCATCTCATTCTCACTGCACCATCGCTCACGGCCTTTGTTCTTTCATAGCTTCCTAGTCACACTCAAACTCATGTGTAACACATGATGCAAAGCCACATGTGCTACTCTGCAGGGTGCTTTATTCTCTTGGCAATAATCTACATCCATTTAAAGAGCCACTCAAGCTGTTCAATGAATGCATGATTTTTCCCTGACAGAATTTATTTTTTTCATTTGGGTTGTATCAGTAGAAATGTAGAAAGTTGCCTTCAAAGGTAGAAGCTTTCTGTGGAATGGAGTTGGCTGGGATAGGATTTTTATCGTACTGTGTGCACATCAACTATGGGTCTTAATGGAGAACTGTCTCACTTAGGAAAAAATAAGACACCCGGGAGCTCCCAGGCCACAGAGTAGCGAGCCCTCTACTGGATTCTCAGTCTGGGTCTTTCCTCATGAGCCAGTGAATGCCAGGGTGACCCTGGGGACAGAAAGAGCACTGAGAGGGGGAAGAAGTTTTCCATGGAGAGCATAATGCAAGGAAAGGCGGCAGGAAGATGACACACAGGCAGGGGAGGGACAGAGGAAGCTGGTGATCCGATCCAGGCTCCTCTGACTTCCCCTAAACCCAACAGAGGAGAGAGGATCTGGAGGAACTGGTTTGAGAGAGGTGGAAATGCAGGGGGACACCCAGAGGCCGTGTTTTGTCAAAAGATCATTTGCCAGAATGAGACCACAGGGAGAAAGCAGGGAGTGCAATTTACATAGGAAGGACCGTGTACCACCTTGATTAAACCTTGGCAGGTGACTCGGAGCATGTTGCCATGACTCAGAGCAAGCTTCAGGAGGAGAGTGGTTTTCACGGGCTTTAAGCATGCCGTAATGAAGTTTAGAGGAAGGGCAGATAACTTCCCATTCCTTCATCTCACCTTTCTCCTTCTTTGGAGGGTGTCTGTCTGTCTCGTGCCCTCTAATAGCCCAAGCAACAGTGGCAGCTCCGCGGTGGAGGAGCTGAGCATCAACAGGCTCGATAGGAGGGGCCGGAGTCCTAATCTCAGGGGTATCTACAGGGTGTGCACATTATGTTTTGCTTTGAGTATAGCAAAGTCTGCAAAAATGTTGCAGTTCATGCTCGAAATAATGTTCAAAGAAAGTCAGCTGCTCATCTCAAAGACAATATCTCCTATTTCCTAGGAGGGTGCTTTGGGTAATCCTGCTGTGGGGCTGCACAGTTCTTGCTCTGCTCTTGTTTTCTCTGCTTTTTTCGTCTCAAAGCTGGCTCCCAGGACAGGTGAAGTGAAGCTCAGATGAGGTGTTGGGATTTGAAGCACACCTGTGCCAGGGACAGGGTTTTCAGCATGTTCTCAGGGAACACACCCTAGCCAGGACTTAGGCTCACTGGCATACTGTACCAGTTGGTTTGGTGTGCTAGGCAGGAAGAGAGTGACCCAGCTCTGTGTGTGAGGGACCCAAGGAAAGCAAGCACCTGTGCAAAGCAATGTTACAGCCCTAGAAGAACCAGTAGAAGCCCAGGGCTGGAGGCCTTGGAAGGATCCCAGTATTTTCCATTACCAAGTTTTCGCCATGCTCCAAGTAGCGTTCTAGGGAAAGCCTTACCTCTAAGAAAGGCAGCTCAGTAGGATCCTGTAATCTGAGAGGTTCCAAATATGATAACACAGGGTAATAAGACCTATGCAGGGCTTTCACCCCATTTTCCATGTAGCAAACTCTTTGTCCAAGATAAGAGGGTGGGGAGAAGGAGAAACAGTGGGAGAGGACAGGACCCTCTTCCCTTATAAGCCCCTCAGTCTGGACGCGTATCATACTCTTAGCTCTCAGCTCATCTCTCAGTTGCTGGGATGCCCACCTGGCCTGTCAGGTGTAATCTGCTGTTCAACTTTGTAACTCCACTTACCCCAGCCTGAATGACCGGGTCCTCTCAGACCTGTCCAAAGGGCCTGTAAGTTCTGGCAGGTGCATTACCTCATTAAGCTTTGTTACCTTGCGTACTATTTGTCTTTGAAATTCTTTTCTTCTTTTTAAAAAATTATTATTATCATTTTATGATACAGTTCCACTGGCCCTGTGATTTCCCTTACCCCCTTCCAAGTACCCTCCCTGCCCCACACTGAGTTCCCCTGTATCACTGCTGTAGTATAGTTCTTCATAGACAGTCATATGCCCATCATCGAGGGCATGGGCAATGGCAGAGTCCAGCATCCTATTGTCAAGATAAAATTAACAGTTTCATTGGGTGTCCATCTTTGACCTGGAAGTAAAGATGCATACTGCATTGTATCCTCACATCTGGATATGATGGTCTCCATTACACAGTTACTGTACATCCCCTGAAATGAGAAGCCGCAAAACAAAATCAACAACAGGAAGAAAAAAATAAAAAATGCCGTGAAGTTAAATAACATGCTACTGAATGACTAATGTATCACTAAAGAAATGAAAAAAAAATCAAGAACCTTCTTGAAGAAAATGATGCTACTGCATGATCTATAAGTCAGTGGATAATTTAATTTTATGATGCAGTTCCATAGGCCCTGGGATTTCCCCTACTGCTCCCCAATTCCATCCCCTCTCACTGAGTTCCCCTATAGCGTTACTAGATGGTTCTTTGCACACAGTCATATGTCCATCACTGTGGGCAGGCATGGACAATGGCAGAGTCCAGCATCCCACTGTAAACAATTTCATTGGACGTCCATCTCATCCAAAAGATTGAGATAGCACGCCAGCCCCACACAGCTTGTTGCTTTAATAAGGTAAGTTATATTGGTAGAGGATGAATAAACAGTTGTCTCAGGTGTGCAGCACGGAGCCCCAACATAAATTACAATGACTGTGCAAATAGACTCACAAGGAAAATCTGCTGTATTGCTGGGATTCTTCAGCTGCTCTGGTCCACTGCCCAAGTGGAGAATTACTAAAGTTGTGTAGAACTAAAGCAGGCCATGTGATGTCTGAATGGGGCTAGGGCAGGTAACATTCCGATCAACATCAAGATAGAACAGGGCTTCTTTTAGAGGAAGGAAGCCCAACTAGGCAGGTCAAAGAACACAAATTTTGATGAAAAATGTTGACCCTGGTAAAGGCAAACTGTGTAGTGTCTGAATCTCAGAGTCGAATGCATTTTGTGAAACCTTCCTTTCAAATTAAGAGTTCGCATTTTAAAAGGATCTGCTGATTTGATTGTTCTGCGTCTGGTGTGTTTCATTCAACATGAAGTCCCCTAGTTCCACCCATTTTCCTGCAAATGATAAGATTTCATTTTAAGGTCCTTTGTGCATACACCCCACTGTGCAAGTTCGAGCTATAGTTTTTGAAGAACTCCCTATACTTCTTACCATGGTGGCTGTAATCTCTATTCCTACCAACAGTGCGCACACTAGAGCACTCACCAGTGTCAGTGGACATGTCATGTTAGGCTACAAATCCACCCTTCATCTTGGTTTTAATTTGCATTGCAAATGAGTAACAACAGCACTTATCTTTTTATGTGCTTATTAAATATGCTTGCATCTTCTTTAGTTAAATATATAATTTTTAACTCATTTTGAAAGTTAGCTATTATTGAATTATGTGTTCATTACCTATAAAGAATTTCAACTTTATGGAAAGTGCACACTATGGAAATGCTATGCATGATTCAAGTTCTTTTTGCACCAATACAAGCTTTCAATTCCGTTTTCCATGAACTCATTGGAAACATCGCATTTGAAGAAAATAGCATGCGGAAAAATTGGATTTGGAAAAATCTGGGTTTATAGCCTACATCTGTGTCCCAGTGAACTTCATTACTTCGGGACACAAGATCTCAAAGGCATCGATTTTTCCCCCTTTCTAATGGAAATGGTGATTCCACTTCACAGAGGGATCGGTGTGTGTGTGTGTGTGTGTGTGTGTGTGTGTGTGTGTGTGTTGGGAGTGAGTGGGAAGTGCTTCTACATGGTCCTGATGCTTATCATGAGCCCAACAGACTCTCATAGAGATCCAGAACAGTCTGGAGTAAAACACTTCTGGATGTGCTGGCACTGGATGCCAAAGACCCAGGGCATCAAACAACGGTTGATGGCAAAATCCCATGTTCTTGCTGGAAACCTCACCAGATACTAAGAGAAGGAACCCCAACGTCTTCAGTAACTCGATGTGGGGAGCGGTAGCAGGAAAAGTTCTCTGAAAACTTCCTTCTAGTTTTTGTTTTTATCTTACATCATTAGGGAGCAGTATCTGAGCCTCTGACTGAAAGATAAATGAGACCAGATTGCAAATGCCAGAGGAATTGTCACACCACTGTCATTACAAAGAAGCAGCCAGTTAGAATTTTTCTTACCAGCCAAAAGGAGGTGTTGGTGTAGGCGACCTGTGAGGCCGTTTCCTGTTTGTGAATCCATCGTGCAAAAAAAATGTGTGGGTAAAAGTGAGACTTCATTTGCCAAGAGCGTTCCAAAAGAGACTTAAGTATGTTTTATTTGTTATTTTTGAGATAACACTTTTAATTTACATTAAGGTAAAGGATCCCTAGTTCCGCTAAGGAAAAAAGGTCAACATATAAAAGGGGGAAAAGAGCAGGTCCCAGCAGGAAGATAGTCAGTGATGGCACACAGCGATCCGATTAAAAGTGTCCCGCTTTAATCAGAGAAAGTTCTAAAACAGTCACAAAGCCATTGAAGCGGTAGCTAGCTAAGTCCTATCAATCCATTCAACAAAGCCTGAAAACAACATTAATAAGCACTGTACTTGCAGCAAAAATGTTCTCTCACATATATGAGAGCATGTAGTATCTGTCTTTTCTGTGCCTGATTTATTCCAACCTCGTGTCCTCCACTTCCAACCACCTTGCTGCAAAAAGTAGGATTTCATTTGCCTTTATAATTGCACAATATGCCATCGGGTAGGACATGCCACATCATCTTTATCCTTCCATCTAGTGCTGGACACCTTGGTGGGTTCCATGTTTTGTCTAGGTAAATGGCACTGTATGGACCGGGGCAGCTCTCTGCTGAATGCAACGTGTGCATGCCATTGGAGTGTGTGCTGAGGCGTACGATTGCTGCATCTTATGGCAAGACAAGATCTCCTTCCTTAGGACATCTCTAGACTGTTTGTCACAATTGCCACGTTAATTCCCATTCCCACTACCAGGGCATAAAGCAAACCTTTCTCCACATCCTCACCAGCAATTGTTGTTCTCTATTTAAAAAAAAAAAAATTTTTTTTTTTTTTTTTGGATAGCAGTCATTCTGATAGGGGGAAGGTAATCTCCCCTGGTGGTTTAAAGCTTCATTTCCTTGATGGCTAGTGATACTAAGCATTTTCAAAGTATATTTATGGACTATTTGTATCTCTCCTATTGAGAACTATGCATTGAGACTCTTCACTCATTTTTTGCCTGGATTTTTGTTTTGTTTTGTTTTGGCTATTGAGTGTTTTGAGTTGCTGATATATTCTGCATATTCATCATTTATTCAAAAAAGACTTTCAGTCTGGCTGATGTGATGATTTTTCTAAAAAAAAAAATTCTGGTAAGAACAAATGAAGGAGGGATGGATGGTGTGGTGGCACAGTGAATTAAACCACTGATTGCAATGCTGTCATTCCCTTATGGAGGGTCAGTTTGACTCTTAACTGTCCCACTTCTGATGTGGCTCTCTGCTAAGGTGCCTGGGAAAGCAATGGAAAATGGCCAAGTGCTTGGGCCTCTTCCACCAATGTGGAAGACATAGATGAAGATCCTTGCTCCTGCTTCTGCATGGTCCAACTTTTCTTATTGCAGTCATTTGGGGAATGAACCAGTGGATGAAGATCTCTCCCTATCATGCACAATCAATGCTTTGGGACCTGTGAGCAGGTTCTAACATTCCGAAAGGGGCCCATCATGGTAGCCTAGTGTCTAAAGTCTTCGTCTTACACATTCTGGGATCCTATATGGGGACTGGTTCATGTCCCAGCTGCCTTACTTCCCATCCAGCTCCCTGCTTGTGGCCTGGGAAAGCAATAGAGGATGGTCCAAAACCTTGGAACCCCATGTCCATGTGGGAGACCTGGAAGAAGTTCCTGGCTTCAGACCTGCTCATCTCTGGCTGTTAAGCCACTTGGGGAGTGAACCAGCAGATGGAAGATCTTTCTGTCTCTCCTTCTCTCTATATCTCTGCCTTTCCAATAAAACACATAAATCTTAAAACAGATTCAGAAAGGCACTGAGACAGGTTGCCTACCCAGTCTTTATGTTGTGAACTACTTGTGAACTTAGACAAATATTGTGACCCATAAACCTCAGCTAAGTCAAGGGTCACTGAAAATATTTCCAGAAATTGGCAATTTCCTCATTAATCTCAGCCTAGAAACCTGCTTGTCATGTCCAAGACCTTCAACCCACCACACTCTTTTATCTGAAGCAAATATAGCTGTGACTGATTTGTAAACTCTATGATTCAATAACTGATGTTCTATAAAAATAGAACTACTAAAATAACTCAGATGATGTTTGTTCTTCCCTCTCTTTGTTCCCTACCCATTGCCACCTGCTCCTGGCTCCCGGAGGTTGCTCTGTATGAACAGCAGCCCCTGGTGTCTGTGGGGACACGGGGAGGACTGTATCTGAGCTCCTACCTTTGGGAAGAGCAGGAGTCCTGGGAGGTGAGTGCATGGTGTTCTTCTGTACAACGGTGTGTCTGCAAATACCGCTGGCACCTGCTGACAAGGCCACATTCAGGGGAGGAGAGGAAGCAGCAAATGAACCTGTGTGGTCCCTTGTGTCACGGATGTAGCTTGTCTTTCTCTGTGTGCTGAGTCCCACGGGTCTCCTTGCCCACATGGAAAAATGCATTATGGTGTCATTGGTGAAAGTAGCAAAGGACAAAATATCCATTTATTTCACCTTATGAGAGACATAAAGGTAGTTTGAAGAGAAAAAGTGCCTGTCATTTCAAAAGTAATGCATGATGATTTTGAAGAATTCTATTTTTTTTTTAAGCAATAGAAAAGGAGAATAAAATGTCAAAGCATCCCCTTCACTTTGCAACCCTTGCACCAAACCGCTCAGGTCCTCTCTGCAGGAGCAATTGCTGGCTACATCTTTTAGAGAGAGAAGAATGAACATGAAACATTCTCCTGAGCTACGTTTAAGATATGGAGAGAAAGAGGCAGGTGTTATAGCACAGAGTTCAGCCTCTGCCTCTATGCCGGCATCCCATGGGTACTCATTGGAGTCTAACAACTCCTCTTCAGAGGCAGCTCCTTGCTAAGGGTCTGGGAAAACAATGGAGGATGGCTCAAGTTTTTGGGTTCCTGCTGTGCATATAGGGGACCTGGTTGGAGTTCTATGCTCCTTCCCAACACTGAGGTCATTTGGAAAATGAATCCGCAGATAGAAGATCTTCTCTCTGTGTCTGTCTCCCTTTCTCTATTGCTCTTTCAAACAAATAAATAAATCTTCTAAAAAGAAATATTGTGTGTGGGGCAGTGCCATGGCTCATTGGTTGAATTCCTATCTTGCAAGTGCTAGAATCCCAAGTACTTCCCAACCAGCTTCCTGCTTGTATCCTGGAAAAGCAGCAAATGATGGTCCAAAGCTTTGGGGTCCTGCACCCACATGGGAGACCCAGAAAAGCTGCTGGCTCCTGGCTTCAGATCGGCTCACCTCTGGACATTGTGGCCACTTGGAGAGTGAACCAGCGGACAAAGATTTTTATCTCTGTCTCTCTTTTCTGCAAATTTTCCTTTCCAATAAAAATAAATAAATCTTTAAAAAAATATATTGGGAGGAAAAAGTCAGAAAGCGGAAATTATACTGCATCTTGCCCATTTTCAACTGGCACAAAAGAGTAATGCCTATGCAAAATGGATTCAGAAAGGTAAGTGACAAGGTTTTAAAAAATATCCTGAAAGAAAAATGTATTCATAGAGAGGAATTCAAAATTGCAATAGGGAAACTCAGAAGAGAATCTGTATTAGCAGGTTTTAAGAATTGAAACTTCCAGAGAGAAGTAGAGACAGAATGTGGTTCACACCCTGTGAGAACGTGGAAGGCTTTGGTGGTGGTGGTGATGGTGTGTGTGAGAGAGAGGGAGAGAGAGAGGATGTCAGGCTGGCGGAGGAAAGGGCTGCCTTTGATTGTGTGTGCCCAGTTTGAACCTGACAGGCATAGCCCAAACAGTATGGTGCGGTGGTTGAAAATGGTTGGTCCCAAAAAAACACTAAGCAGGTAGCAGAAGATGTGAGGTAAGAAAGACGTGAGTGGTCCCAATGGCTCCTGCCGATTTTTTTTTAAACATTTGACACTGACAGTTATATTGAAAGTATGGCTAGGAAGATTAAGACCAAGGATGTTGTCCAGGAAGCGTGCACATGAAATCTTTTCTGTTTCATGCGCCAGCTATTTAAAAAAAAAACAACTTCCAAACATCACCAGGCTCCTGAGAATTTCCTTTTTTTCTTTCCAAACTCACACCCAGAGTTGTGGAGATCAGGGTGTTGGGGGTGAGAGCAAGAAACAAACAACAACAAACAACAAGAAGACATCCTGTCCAGCTCTCACAATGCTTGTGATGGCCTGAACCATTCAGGAAAGAGAGAAAAAAAAAATCCTCCTTAAGGGGAAGTGGGAAGGAAAATGAGGAACAAAACTGTAAGAAAGAGGTAGACCAGCCATGTTTACGTTCAGTAACTTTGCTTTATCGGTTTCTGAATGCGGTGTGAAAAAAAGTTAATAGACAACGATTGAATAGGAAGTGGTCAAGTGAAAAGAACGAATTCTCCAAAATAGTGCACAGCTATTTTCGTTATTATTGGTGTCAAGTAGCTATTAGTTATTGAACTAGGTTCTCAATACAATTTAGGGATTACAAAGCTAAGAGATGGTATCCGGAGAGATGATGACATTTTTGGTAGCATGTGTCCCACTAAGGTATGCTGCATGGTTGGGTTGGACTCTGGCTTTGAGAAGTTCGTGTTCCCCCAGTTTTCTCACAGATGCTGAGCAGCATACACCAGCAGGCAGTGGGTCCAGGACCAACCTCTAGTCAAGTGAGCCGACAGTGGCAGGAAGTGCCAAGTCCGGGCAGTCTCACATCCGGTCCTCCTTAGCTGTTGGCATGCTGACAACCAAAATGGGAAAGTTTACTTTGAATTGCTCCATGCAACCCACACATTTTTTTTTCAGTACCTGGAAAGGTAGAGAGCTATTGGATGGTGGGTAACATTTAGGAGTTTGATCAAAGAACAAGTAAATTCATTGCTTGACCCAGCATAGTGGGGTAGCTGAAGTTCACAATGATCTATTGCCCCGTTCATGAACAAATAGAAGGAAGGAGCTCTAAGAGACCAATCCCAAAATAATGTCAAAGAAGGGGAAACCCTGGTTGCTGCGATCAGATCATTGTCTGCATATCCTGAACTGTCATACTGGAGCCCTTACATATGTAAGGTTACTGTTAATTTAACAACAGAAATAATAAGAAAAGTTAAAAGGCCTACTTCTTGCATTTCAGCCTATTGAACAGCAAGGTCTGCTATCATGGCTAGAATTCTTTTGATTACCAAGCACAGTGTGGTCCCATGCCTGCACCAGAAAAAAGCCCTACGAACTAAAACTCACAGCCACCTCATGGCCACGCCATAGCAGTAAGGAGCCAGGAGTGTGTGTGGGTGGGTGGGGGAATGGTAGGTGGGACCGGAGCAGCCTCATACCCTGGCTGCGTTCTCTCCTTTACCTTCCCACTGTCCATCTTCTCCCTGTCCGTTACCTGGCCACCATTTCTCCCCACTCTGTTCTCTTCCTTTCTGGATAACTGGGGGCACTCCTCTCTCTGGCTGCACCACATCTCCCTCTTTGTTCTTGCGTGTAGGCTGCACCTTCACTTCCTGGCCTGGCTGGATGCTGCGTGTGGGCTCAGTGTCGTCACAGGTGCAACCCCCCTGGATGCTCTGAGGTCATAGTCTTGCCTCAGGACTCCCTGAACCACCAGGTTAGACTGGGTGAAGAGCTGCTTTCTCCACTGTCTGAAGAGAAGCTCTGAATTGTCTGGTATTCTTCAGGAAGGAATTCTTTCCTAAGTGGAGAAAGTAATGTTTTGGCATAGAGGGTGGGTTAAGTTGCTGTCTTCGTATGATGCTGGCATCTCTAATCATAGCACCTGTTCCTGTCCTGGCTGCTCTACTTTCAGTATAGCTCCCCATGATGCACCTGCGAGAGCAGCCAAAGAGGGCCCAAGGGTGTGGTGTGAGCTGTTGACACCTATATGAAAGACCTCAATGGAGTTCCTGGCTCCTATCCTCAGCCTAGCTCAGTCCTGGCCATTGCAGCCTTTGGGGAATGAATTAGCTGATGTAAGATCGATCTCTCTCTCTCTCTCTCTCTCCCTCTCTCTCTCTCTCTCTTTCTCCCCCCTCCCTCTCCTTCTCTCTTTTCCTTTCTCTGGCCACCCCTCCCTCTTCTCTCTCTTTCCTCATTGCTTACTTTACCTTTCAAATAAATATTTTTAAAAAGAGAGAATATGCCCAGAGGGTGCTGTCCTGTTCAGTCTCTCACCATGCTCATAAAATCTTATCTTCAGCTAAATCTTACCTTCAGGTCTTCAGCTAAACCTCAGAAATTAGTTTAAAACTTTCTGATTTGCTTTAGTCATGGTGTGCTACAATGTCCATAATGTAAAAACGGACCTCTTCGCAGTGACTGGCTCCTACAGCGTCTGTTACTACCTGCTCCAATCCAGGTTCATGCCTGCCTGCAAACCTAAGGTGAAACAGTGGTCTTGAACTCCATCACAGTTCACAGTCTAGTCTAAGTCACCCTTTCAAGCTATTACTCTTAAACTTAAGACCTCCGTTCTAAGTTCACTTGCCATATCCAGCGGGGCTTCTTGTGGATTCTTGGAACACCAACATCAAGGAACATCATATAGTGTCTTTTCCACTGGAAGCAGAGGGAGAGAAGCTCCAGTTCTTTGATCAGAGGTGGGATTTCCTTCCAAAGTTCATGGGGAAATGTTTGTCTTCCACTGCCTGCTAGGGCTGAGTATCCAGCTGTTGAATTCTGCATCAATGTGGTTTCTCCCTTGACCAGTTCCAGTGACGTTGTCCATAGTGGTGCTTCTCTTTCGGGCATCTTTTACTCAAAAAGCAACACACATGGGGCCAGCACCATGGCATAGCAGGTCAGTTTTCCATCTGTGGAGAGTCCTGGCTGCTCCACTTCTGACCCAACTCCCTCCTAATGGCCGAGGAAAGCAGTGGGGAAGAGCAAGATCCTTGGGTCCCTGCACCTTAGTGGGAAATCTGGAATAAGTTCTTGGCTTCAGAGGCATTTTTGGGAGTGAATCAGCAGATGCAAGATACCTCTCTCTGTCCCTCCTTCTAACTCTGCAACGTTGTTTTTCAAAGGAAGAGTGAATAAATAAACCTCTTTTAAAGTAAGTACAACCATGTAAGGGTATCTCTGTCACGTATACACTCAGGAAGACATGCTGAGAACCAAATACAGTTCTAGGATGGAAAGGTCTTGATTAACTATGGTCTGTCTTGATTAAAGGTGGCCAATAAAGCGCCATGTCTGACATGCTTGCGATTTTGCCTTTCTCATGGGAAGCCATGTGGACATCCATGAAGTGTTTTGTTCGTTTCGACCTCAGCTTTTGGTTTCCAGAAAAATATCTTGGATGAGGCAGAAGCTGAAAAGAAGTAGCTTGCAAGGAAATGATTTCCTTTCCCAGTATAAATAACTCAATTGGTCGTGTTTGGCTCCTGGCCACCCTCATTTGTCAAGGTCCAAGTCAAGATTTGTTCCTTCCTGGGCTAAGGTTTTTCCAGAACCATGTTTAGGATTCTATATCCTTCCCTTATCTAGGCTCAAATTATGGGAAAAAAAAAAGTGGAAAGGGGCATGCTGTTCATCAGCAGGATCACTAAATATTCCATTCTGGAAAGCCAGCTGGCACAGGGTCAGCCATTCAGATGACAAGTGACAGATTTCCAGAGCTAAAAGTCTGTGGGACACCTGGATCAGGTGCTTCCTTGCTAAGCGAGCAGGAGACACACACTCAGGTGGTAGCAAATGCAAGTCCCATGCAAATCACCCATCAGGCAGCCGGTAATGCCAAGAATAAACTCGTAGGCAAAAATATCTGTCCCATTTTTCCTGTCTCTGGTGCCTAACACATCTTCATCGAAGACTTTTATTTTGTGGGTAGTCATGTGGCTACCCACATGGCTTCTGCCTCATCCAAGGTATTTTTTTCTGGAAACCAGAAGCTGAGGTTGAAACGAACAAAACACTTCGTGGATATCCACACGGCTTCCCATGAGAAAGGCAAAATCGCAAGCATGTCAGACATGGCGCTTTATTGGCCATCTTTAATCAAGACAGACCATAGTTAATCAAGACTTTTATTTATCAATGTTGCAGACTTTTATTTTGGAGCTTATTAGATTAAGCTTCCGCTTGCAACACCAGCATCCCCTCTGGGTGCTGATTCTAGGTCTGTTTGCTGCACTTAACCATCAAGTTCCCTGCTAATGTGTTTGGAAAAGCAGAGGAAGATGGCGCTCATGCTTGGGAGTGCTGCCCACGCGGGAGACCCAGATGAAGCTGCTGGCTTTGAGCTTCCATGTGCCCTAGCTCTGGCAACTGCTGTCATCTGAGACATGTACCTACAAATGGGAAATCTCTCCCTGTCTCGCCCTCTCCCCATTCTCTGTCATTCTGCCTTTAAATATTGAGAAATTGAATTCACAAGCCAGATGTTTGGGATCCTTCTCTGTTACTACAACACATCACCCAACCTGTTGGCATCTCATTTGCTTACGGGCCATATCTGATGGATATTGTCAACTTTCAGGTTGTTTTGAGGATTTAACAAGATACACATTTGCTTTCAAACTCTGGTGCACTGGAACATTATCTGGCATGTTTGCTAAAAATACATGTTCTCGAGACTTTCTGAGAAGACAATTTCTTTTAGCTTGCTTTGTCAAGTTGTACATATGTAAGTAACGTTACCATCTGGGCAATATTACATGGAATGATTAAACCATTCCTATGGCAACCTGTACATTATACTTGGGACAGGGGGAAAAAGGACATTTACTGAATATCTAATGTTGTCTGGGCCAATTGCACAATTAGTACTTCCATTTTATGTATTAGAAAACTTGGGTTGAGAGACATTCCTGTTCAGAATACAGAGCTAACAAATGACAAAGTCTGTCTCCCAGACAGTCTGCCCAAGACCCGTTTAACTTACCCTGAAAGCACATGTTCCTTTTACTGCAGTAGAACTAAATAATTGACTGTTGCAGGTTCTTTCTAAATGAGTAAGCAGGGCCTGGCATGGTACCCTAGTGGCTAAAGTCCTCGCCTTGCACACATCAGAATCCCATATGGGCACTGGTTCTAATCTTGGCAGCCCCACTTTTCATCCAGCTCCCTGCTTGTGGCCTGAGAAAGCAGCAGAGGACAGCCCAGTGCCTTGGGACCCTGCACCTGTGTGGGAGACTGGAAGAAGCTCCTGGCTTCTGGCTTTGGATTGGCTCAGCATTGGCTGTTGTGACCACTTGGGGAGTGAATCAACAGAGAAGATTTTCCTGTCTCTCTTCCACCATGACCTCTTAATTATGGGTTGCATTGGACACTGTTCTCTATTGCACAGGTCATTTCCACAGCCTTGGGTTAGATGGACTGATCTGCATTGTTAGCACTTGTATCTTTTCCTTAGTCTAAAAGCACCCTCCCTCGGCACAGCATACATGCAAACCCAGTCTCACAGTGCCTCCAGAGTGATGTCCACAAAACACACACATGATTCTGTGTATGTGTGTGTGTGTGTGTGTGTGTGTGTGTGTGTGTGTGCAGTCTTTGAAACATCTGTGCAGCCAATGTTGTTTAAACCCAAAGAAAACCTAGAGAACACATGGCTTACAGAGGAGTGTAATGTGGTTGTGACCTCTTGGTGTTGTCTTTCCAAATGGAGACTGGCCTCTTAGGGGAAGGCAGCATCTGTAAATCCGGGCCAAAACAGATTTCAAACCAAGGGATCCATTAGCACATGAAGGACTCATGGAAAACCCTCACATGCCCACCAGGCCCTAGGAGGTGCAGAAGGGACACCAAGGAAGTGGGTGCTGACATGTACAGACAGCATGGTTACAATCACCCACCTGCCCTGGCTCCAGCCAGCCCTGGCCTCTGGCTCACCCAGGCGCTCTCATGCAGGCAGACCAAAGGCATGGATGGCCTTCACATTCTGGCCACTGGGCTCCCAGTGCGTATTTCACTTCCCCACATTGCTTAAGCGGCGACAGACAAGCCCACCACTGTCACTCAGGCAACCGAGGCCTTCTGCAGGCTGGCCAGCCATCGAAGGACATCTAGGAGCTTGCAGCCCAAGGCAGGGCTTGTAACCTGGTTGGGGAGGAGGGACCTGGGAGTTAGAAAGGAAGAGGGGGCCAGGGAGGGGAGAGATGCGGGGTGGGGACACGGGTTGGGATGTGCCAGAGTGCCGCCCAAGCCTGGGCTCTCACAGGGAATGCGGTAGATCAAAGCTGGGAAAAGTGAGCCAGGTCCAAGGCCCAGTGTGGGCAGTTGGTGGTGGTGGCCTGGAGGGGAGCATGTACTTTCCACACCTTGGCTGTTCTGGCTTCATCCTGCTTAAGTGGTCTAGGACCAGCTGCTCAAAGCTGTTTTCTCCTTCTTTGCCTTTTAAGCTAAACTGTTCACTGCACATCTCAGAATCCTGTGCCTGATGGCCCAAGAGGCTTCCCCAATACATAGGCAGGAAAGGCAGCCTGTGTCCAAAACAGACTCTTCCATCCGTGCTCCTTGGTCAGCCCAGCCTCTCCGCTGTGCAGCCAGGAACCCAGATGCAAGATCAGCCGCTCCTTCTCCTGGCTTGGCCCCGCTCACCCAGCACTGTTAACATCGTCTGACTACTGCAAGACTTTGGGAGCTAAGGGACTGCAGGAAGAATTCCTTTGTACAAAAAAAAGATTTATTTTTATTATTTTTTATTGGAAAGGCGGATATACAGAGAGGAGATACAGAGAGGAAGATCTTCCGTCCGATGATTCACTCCCCAAGTGAGCCGCAACGGGCCGATACTATGCCGATCCGAAGCCAGGAGCCTCTTCCGGGTCTCCCACGCGGGTGCAGGGTCCCAAAGCCCCGGGCCGTCCTCGACTGCCTTCACGGGCCACAGGCAGGGAGCTGGAAGGGAAGCAGGGCTGCCGGGATTAGAACCGGCGCCCATATGGGATCCCGGGCGTGCAAGGCGAGGACTTAACCACTTGCGCCACCGCGCCGGGCCCTACAAAAAATTTTAAAAGGCTTTCCACCAGGGAAGTCATTCATCCAGCAAATATTTGCTGAGCACTCTTGCTGTCTCAGGTTTTTTGGAAGATGCTGCAGCTACAACAAGGAACCAAAAACATTTATGTATTTATATATTTTTAATTTATAAATATCTACAGGTATAAATATTTATAAATATTTTATATATATTTATCTATTCTTGTTCCTACAGTATGGTAGGGAAAGACAAGGCACACACAAGGAGTGGAAGCCCCATCAGAAAACATGTAAGAAATGTGTAGCGGGTTGGATGGCAATAGGTACTGTGGGTAAACTGAGGCTGGGCAAGGCCAGATGGGACATGTCCAGGCTGTGATGCTACAGCACAGTTCAAAAAAGTGTCTCTGAGAGGTGGGATTTCAGCAGAGAGCCCAAAGGATAAATAAGCGGGCCCGGCATGGTAGCCTAGCGGCTTAAGTCCTCTCCTTGCATGCACTAGCATTCTATTCCTGGTAGCCATGCATCGCATCCAGGTTTCTGCTTGTGGCGTGGGAAAGCAGTGGAGGACAGCCCAAATCCTTGGGACCCTGCACCCACCTGGGAGACCCGCAAGAGGCTCCTGGCTCCTGGATTGGGATTGTTGCAGCTCCTGCCATTGTGGTCACTTGGGGAGTGAATCAACAGACAGATCTTCCTGTCTGTCTCTCCTCCTTTTTATATTTGTCTTTCCAACAAAAATAAATAAATACTTAAAGAGAAAGAAAGAAAGAAAGAAAGAAAGAAAGAAAGAAAGAAAGAAAGAAAGAAAGAAAGAAAGAAAGAAAGAGAAAGAAAGAGCCTGAGGGCATCTGGAGAAAGAACATTTGAGGCACCGATACAGCATGTGCAAAGGCCCTGGATCCACTGAGAGGTGTTGCATTCAGGAAGGCCAGGGCAGGACAGGGTGTCTGAGATGCAATGCAGGCAGGAGAATCTCACAAGAGTTGTTTTCAGCGGTGTGAATGATGCTGACTTGAGTTCAGCTGGTCCCACTGTAATGGTGCTGGAGGCACAGTTCCTGCTGCGGTGTCAAGAATTTCTCAAGGGTGTGAGAAAAGTGGAGTCGGATAGATTGAAGGGGCGGAAGGAAATGCAGAACAGATTCTTTTGTGATATCTTGTGTCTATGCAATGGAAACATAGAGAATAGTAGGCACTGGAAGCCAGGGGGTCAGAAGAGATGCTGATTTGTAGCGACCTTCGTGTGCACATGAACAGGACTGGGCTGCAGGTGTCCCCAGGCAGGGGAGGAAGTGCTGCGAGCGGGAAGCTCTGCTGGGCTCTGTCTAATGCCAAGGAGAGAGCAGGGGCAGGCAAGAGAATGCCGAGGCCAATGCTGACGTACACAGCAGGAGTCTGGGTGGCAGGGAGCAGGTGGCTCAAGCAGAAAGGGAGGAAGGAATGGAGAACTGACAGGAGAGGTTGGCCAGACGAAGGCAGAAGAGGGGGCAGAAGCATGAGGCTGGTGGAGTGTTTCTTCATGACGGGAAGTCTATTACTCTTTCCCCTTCCGTGGTCTATTTACACATTAGGAAGAAGTTCACATAGGCACACTAGACGACACAAATAAGAAAAAAGGAAGAAATTTCAAGAAGAAATCTTCAGTCCTGCTATGAAGACATGTAACCTTTGTAAACCCCGGGGCTGTTTTCCCTGCTGTACAAGCCGTCTAGTAACCTGCTGGTTACAGTGGACAGTATAACCTGTTCGCTTTTCACGTAGATGTTAATTTTGCTTCACCTTTCTGAGACAGCTCCAGATCGCTACATTTATTGCAGTAAGCCCAGATTTGCTCATCCAATCTGCTCTCATTAAATATTGAAGTTGCTTTCTCCTATGAACTGACAATAACACATCTTCGTATCTACAGCTTTGTGTCCTTGTCCAATAACGCCCCATTGGACACATTTAGGAATAGAGCCTACTAGATATATGCACATTTAAAAACATACGTAACATATGGTGCCTAAGTCTAGCGCCCTGTGCCTCATTTCCCAAGAACATACACAGCAGGTGGCAGGTTTTCTATGGTCATGGCAAAACTGAACATAAGTCTTTAACTGTGTAAATATGGAGATGGAGGTTAAACTGAAGATCGTAAGTATTTCAACTGTGAAGAGAGAAGTTTGTTGGCCTAAAACTTTGAGACAGATCTTCTATACAAATGAGGTTGAAAGAAGATGTTTACATGTAAAGATCCTGAAAAATAAAACTTAGTTCAAGTACAGTTTGTTTTCTGTATCAAGTACATACCTATTGTGTTATGTTGTCATCACAAAATTCAGTGTGGGATGGTTCCACTGTAAGAGGCTCTCTTAGGAGATGCTAACTGCCATTGCTTGTGTGTGTTTAGAATTGTCACGAGGCTATGATGCTGGTTTGTTTTTGTAGATTTTATGGCTTGCAGAGTTTTATTCAAGGAATTGCTTTTCAATGTATTCTGCCACCTTATGATTTTCAGTTCATTTGCTGTACCTGTAAATCATTGATTCAGTTTTAATGAAGCAGGTCACGGGTGAGTGAATGGTTAAGCAGTTAGCTCCTGGCTCTGATAGCTGGTTCTCGTTCCTATCATTAGCTTCCTGCTGATGTAGACCTGGGGAGGCGGCTGGTCTAGCCCCACCTTAGTGGGGAACTGGAGAGTGAGCCAGCAGAGAGGAGTTCTGTGCGTCTCCTCTTTCTCTGTGTCTCCACACTTTGAAAATAAAAGCCGAGTGTTTCTTCTGTGGTGGCTGGTCAAGAGCCCTTGGATGCAGAAGAGCATCAGGCTTGCTTGGGGTTGTCTTCTGGTAGCTGCAGGTCTCCTTGTCCCTGGCTGGGTGTGTGTGCATGTGTGTGCATGTGTGAGCATGTGTGTAAGCATGTGCACGTGTGCCTGTGAGCATGTGTGAGCATGTGCGTGTACAAGTGTTTAGCAGCCCTGAAGCAGATACAATCCCCATTGACTTCCTCTGAAGAGAAACATAAACACCTCACTCCCAGCCTTTTCTGTGGAAGAATAAATTAAAATCCTCTTACACGCTTTAGAAAACAGGCAGGCAACACTTAGTATGACAGTGGGACAGCTTATTACATAGGAATCCATCCCAGACTCAACACTTAGATTGTAATGCCTTCTCCATCCTGACATCTAGACTCCTGGGTTCAGAAATGTGGAGGAAAGCACTGTGCCTCTGACTTCGCCCCCTCCTTGCAGGTCTGTGTCTTGTCCCTGGTCAGACCATCTCCACAGGGTAAGAAACAGCTCCCGTTACCTAGTCTTTTAGGAGTAACGTGGAGTCAGGGAAGCCCGGTGTGCAGTTCTTCGTGCAGCCTCCAGGCTCCTTGAGTTCTCCTGTGTCCCCACCGGCCACTCCCTCACTGCAGGTTGCAGAGGAACCCACTGCATGAGATCCTTGAATGCAAATCCTGGTGATTCCACAGGGAGCATCTTTTAGGTGGTTTCATTTCACGTGAATATCCTAACTCAGATGACAAGCACTGTTCATGACAATGACATGTGTCACCATACTTTGCATGTATGCACGCACATACAGCCACGTGTGCACCATTCAGTCCTCACAGCTGCAGGGTGAGGTAAACACAGATGAGGAAATCAAGACCACATAGCAGTTGCTTAGCAGAGCTGTGACTGATTGTGAGCCAATCCAAAGCCAGGAGCTTCTTCTGGGTCTCTCCCATGGGTGCAGGGGCCCAAGGACTTGAGTCATCTTTCACTGCTTTTCCAGGCCATAAGCAGGGAACTGGATCGGAAATGGAGTGGCCAACACATGAACCAGCGCCTGTATGGGATGCCTGCGCTGCAATGTAGAGGATTATCCAGTTGAGCCATTGTGCCAGGCCCCCAACCATCTTCTAATGATAGAATCCTCAAAAAGGAAAATGAAAGCCATTGTGGTGTTTGCTCTTGAAACTCCTATCCAGAATTAGAGATGTAGGTAAATCCCGGCAGATTTTATCATTCACTCCCATGTTAGCACAGAGGCGTGGGCTAGTTGACTCTCCTTGTCCCGTGTATGCAAACAGCACAGTTGTGAATTGAGATGTCAGATGAGCTACAGGTATCTCTGTGTCTGCACTAAGGACAAAACCTACAGAACATGAACTCTATCTTAGAAATCTGTAGGCCTATAGGCTTGGTATCAGTTAAAGTAACTCTTGGGATCAAGCTTCTGAGACAAAGTCTAAGGTGGAAATCAAAAGTAACACGAAGGAAGAGAATGAGGGAGAGTCACGCCTTGGTGACTTCTTCTGTTGGTGAGTTTTCTTCTATTACCCTGCAGATCTACCTTGGCTGACAATTAAGAATGGCAGTTGAACTGGGAGAGTAGATTTTAAAGTCTTGTTACCTCTAGCCACTGTCTTTGAAGCTGAGGCTTCCAGCGCATCTCAAGAAGTACGCAGGTACTGTTGACCCCAGAAACACCTGATGCGCTTCGTGAGAGGAGCCGATGTCGAGAGGGGTTGAGATTCCACTAGCAGTTTGCTTTGGGATTTGTCATTCACAGGCCCCTGTTAGCTTCAGGAACTAAAACTGGGAATTTCTAACTGCCTCAGGACTCAGTTTTCCTTTCTTTGCATTTATCTTTCAGATAGTTTTGATGGTGGCCAAGCCAACAGGCAGGAGGGATTTTTTCTGGGGGAACTTTGACATGTGGAATGCTGAGGGTAAAGCAGTGTTCAAAACAACACTCACGTCAAAGTGCAAGAAGCCAGAGCCATGGTCTGGGGATGTAAGAAAGACACTATCAGAGAGCTGGAAAGTAGGGGGTCAGGGAAGACTGGTTTTGCCACGAGAAGAACTAAGAAAGTAGAGCTCTCTTTCTTATACCAGAAGCTCTCTGAGGGCAGGGCTTGGGCCACTTGGATGTAAGGTATCAAGCAGACTAAAGAAGAACCACTGTTTCCAAAGATAGGAACATCTTGGAGTCTCTATTGGCAGCAACAGAAAAATCAAGAACCCTTAACATGCTGATCAGAAACTTCTTCCCTTGGGGAGAAGTTGAAAAGTCAACAGATGTGATTTGGTTTGCTTGCAGTGCACTCTATCAGAAGCCATTTCTCTATGGGAAGGTCCTGGGGAATGACACTGTTCTGGAAGGAGGCAGATGGCTAAATGAAGGTAGATTTAGTGGAACCACACTCTTACCTGGGCACAAATTTTAGTTTGAGGGGTTTGGGACCTAACAGTTGTGCAAGGTTAGAGCCCTTAAACCAACTTTTGGGGTTACTCTTTTTCACAATCAGATTAGTTTCCTGCAAGAAGAATTACGATGGGATGGGGCATATACAAAGACTTCTGACACATACACTTGGGGGGACTGGAAGGGTGTGGAGGGCAGGACACACAATATACTGACTTGGCCCCAATCATGATATCAGTTACTCCAAGGCAATACAATGCAAATGTCCAAGTTAGATGTCCATTTGCATTCATGCAACTAGAAAACGAAATGAGAAGAATGGTGAAAGGAAAAGATCTGATAGGAACAAGATAATCTCTATTAAGAAGAAGAGGATGGCACGAGGGTCTCCATGTGTAAGGCATGTTAGGGGAATAATGATGAACACAATGCAGCCACCATGTAAGAAAACAGACTGAAGTCCTTGCCAGAGAGAAGATTAGCCTGAGTAACAGTGTTTTGCCCCAGGAGATCGTTAGAGCACAGGAGGTGCTCTTTTTCAATTATGGCTTAGTTAAAGTTCCTGACCCATAAGATGGCATTCACTGCCCTTGGCAGTGGCAAGCAAAACAATCTCCTATATGTGTATTTCCTGCCCCAAGCTGCCCAGTCCCACCCAGTGTGAGCCAGCAGAAAGGCTAGCCTGGAGAGACTGTAAGGCAAGCCAACCCTGACCAACCCAGCCCAACCCAGACTGACCCAGATCGTCCCAGACTGACCCATTCTGACCCAGACCAACCCAAACCAACCCAGACTGACCCAGAGCAGTAGGTCTTGAGTTCTTGACTCATAGCATGGTAGTGCTCATTGATGCTTCAAGCAGCAGAGCTCTGCAGTGGTTTATTATGTAGTAATAAGCAAGCAGTGAGGCCCTTGTGGAATAGAAGAGAAAGAAAAACGCTCCGAAAGAGGAAGGAGCTGAGCTGTGACAGACTCAATGAGGGCATCAACTGCCCTCAGCAAAGCTTTGAAGTGGTGATGCTTTTGAGTCATTCGTTCATTAAAGGGAGAAGGAAAGACATCTTTTCTATCTCCTGATTCCCTCTCCAAATGGCTGCCATGACCAGGGCTGATTCAAGCCAACATCAGAAGTCTGGAGGTTCATCTAGGTGTCCCATGTGGATGATAGGGGCTCCGGTTCTCAGGCCTTTCTCTACTGCTTTCCCAGGAGTATGAATAGGGATCTGAAAGCAGAATAGCCACGACTTGAATCCATACTTCAATATGGAATATTAGCATTGCAGGCTTGCAGCATTGTAATGCCAGCATCTTATTCTTTTTTTTTTTAACCATATTAACTATTTATTCACCCTTATAAGATCATCCTGTATCAGTACACTTGTAAGTTCTTCATAGTCTTCCATAAGCATATTGTCTTCCACTATGGAGGTAGGTATCATAATGCATTTAGACAATCCCCTATAGATGGATATTTAAATGATTTTGACATTTCAAAACATGCTTCAGGGTATACCATTGTGTGTCATTCACATCTTTGTGTCCAAGCACATGTAAAACCACAGAACAAGTCCCTTGGTAAGCATTTGCAGACTTTTCACGCATTGGTGTGATCTGTAGGAGTTGCCTGGTCTTTTATGCACCTCTACCTGCCCCTGGCTCTCACTTAAAGACTTCCAACTCTGTCTGCCTTAACTGCTTAGGATGCTGCCATCTGCACGTACAGACTCAGAGGTAAGACCTGAAAACAGAGGAGTGTGTTACACAAAGGCATTCAAGCAGAAGCACTTCAATAAGCCTATCGTTGTTATCAATGAAAAATTCTCAAGCATGTGCCGTGATAAGACACTGAGAGAGTCAAAATATAAGACTTGATCTTCACTCTTCCGGGGCTAAATGTCAAGGTGACCCACCAGGTGAAACCCAGGAGGGCCACAGCCAATCAGATAGCTTTTCCCTGTCACTGACAGCTCCAGTTACCAAGGAGAAACTGCCCCAAAGTCAGGATCACTAAAAATGTGAACACACACTTTGGTGGACTCTCTCTCTCTCTCACATCCACACACACACACACACACACACACACACACACACTCTCTCTCTCTCTCTCTGTAATAAAGTAAAGCAATATCATTATGACTAGAAGATGCTGGCTCAGTGGCTTGGGTTCCCACTGTTTTTACATAAACCCTTTTCCACAAAGGGTACCTTTGTGTGGATGAAATTCAACAACTTTCATACTATTTTGATCATAAGACAGACATTGGTAACATAATCCAGCCAGTCAACCGTTTACATATCTTTCAAAAAGCATCATCAAAAACATGTAGTCTTATTATTCAGAACATTCTAATGCTTTTCTATTCTAGTCTATCCTATTCTGTGAAACTGCTGCTTCCAATCCACTTGACTCATGATCTCCCAGCGGGGCATGACCTGCTGTTTCAGTAACACTTCTGTGTATCCCCGCAACATAGGCCTGTGGCAAAATTCCTATGTTTGCCTTGTATAATGAATACGGTAAAAGTCCTTGCTGTCTGCTCACGGAATTTGTTAATGGTTGAAAAGTTAAAAGTTATCACTGCCAAATGTAGTGGAAGCAACATAAATCTGAGCCTCTCAGAAGTCGACATTCATGCGCTATAATTTGGGGATTATCAGTCAGTGCACCTGGCACTGTCACTCAGCGTGATTGTCTGTCACAGTTGGAGAGGAACCTTCCGTCCTGATGCCTTCAGAGGCAGCTCACATGCAGAGAATGCAAATGCTTGGAGCCTTGGCCAATGGCTCCTTAGCTGGTTGCATCCCCTGGCAGGAAGTGACGCCTGTGGCTCTGTCCCTGGCAAGAGGGACCTGCTGGTGTGGCAAGGTCTGCGGTCACTGTAGCAAGCATAGCAAGGGCCAGCATGTGCCCAGCATAGCTGTGCTGTAGACGGCTGCTGAGGGATTCCATTCCAGCCTCACACCACACTGTCAGATGGGTCAGGAGAGTGAGGGCCCTTCTCCTCAGAGCTTTCTCCATACTCCTCGCACAGCAGGTGCTTAGCCAACGCTATTGATGAGCGCATGCTGCTCAGTCTCCTCTTTAGATTCCTCACGAAAAGGTCAGGGCTAGCAAGCACTGTAAAGAAATTGATTAATCCGGGGGTATCACAGTTTTGGTGAATGAATACTGTTTCCTAACTTTTATTACTAAATATAGTCTTTGGTTACTAAGTGACTCATGACAGCTCTAAGTTAGCCACGTGAGTTCTTTCTGTCTAAACAAACAAAAGTCCCATGGAGATTTTTCTGGGGTTTTGGGCTTTGTGTGTGTGTGTGTGGTTTTATACATACACATACATATGTGTGTGCGTGTTGGCTTGCTTGCTTGCTTTTTGAACTTGTTGTAGTTTAAGATCTGCAAGCTTAGAGGAGGCTATCCCAGGCACCTGCACCCTGGTGGGACCAGCTCTACTTCTTCTATGAACCCCCCACCCTCCAGCAATTCAATGTTGCTCAACTCCTCATAGGGAGCCCTTAGGAAAGCCTAATCGCTAAAGGTTTGTTTTCCAGTCCTGCAGCGGTCACGGTCAGTTTGCTGCAGCTGTTAGGTCATCTTGCCAATACAGAGGCAAGGGAAACAGGATCCAGGGCCAGAGAAGAAATTGAAACGGTAGGCTGGAAATAAACATCTTTTCTTGGAAGAACCGTTTCTATTCAAATCCAGAGGAGGGTCCTTGACCGTGCAAGAAGGGCAGAACAATGACAAGGCAACAAAGAGAAAAACCCACCCAAATCCCTGGGGGCAGTCAGCTCCTCCTGTCCAGTTCATTTCTCATTTGCCTGGTTTGTATCTACAAGCACAAACCAGGGAGCCCGCAGAACAACAGCTGGATCTCAGCACTCCGGGCTGAACAGATAACAACCCTGAAATGTGCTCGAATTAAAAAATGACCATCACGTTGGCAGGCCACATCCATCAGTACAGCCATTCTTTAAAAACAGGAAAATGACAAGTGTTGGTGATGAGGCGCAATAAAATGAGCCCTTGGGTCCCTGCTAATGGGGCGGAGAAAGAGTGCAGTTTCTGCAGAAAGCAGTTTCACCAGTTTCACATACCTCAAAAGGTTAAACAGAGAAGGGTCAGCATGACTCAGCAGTTTCACATCCAGGTATTTACCCAAAATTGAAATGGAAAGTATGAAAACTGAGGACTCAGAATCTGAACACCAATATTCATACGTTAGTTACAGTAGGTCCCCCAAAGGTAAATAAAAAAGGGGACAAGTGTGTTTCATGTATATGTTAGAGATTTTTCAGTCTTAAAAGGGAACACATTTCTGACATGTCCTGCAGCATGGGTGAGCCTTGAAAAATATTAAACTTAGTGAAATATACCATGCACAAAAGACAGGTTCTGTATGCTTTCACTTACACGAGGGCACGTAGAGAAAGCAGAATGGAGATTGCCAGGGACCTGGGGAAGTTACTATTTCATAGGTACAGAGTTTCTCAATGGAAAGGTGAGAAAGTCTGGAAATGGATGGTGCTACTGATTGCATAACAATGTGGAAGTACCTAATGTCACCATATGGTATACCTAAAAAGAGTTGGAAGTACATCTCACGCTCTGTATGCAATACACACACACAAAAATTTGCAACCAAGGCCATGAAACCCGTGAATGTATTGACTCTATTCCTCTGTTGCCTCTAGGTTTTCTGCAGCCCACGGTCATGGGAAATGAGGCCTGCCGCCATTCTCAGGCTGTTAAATTGGACTGGAAGAGCTCTCGTTAAATTGGACTGGAAGATCTCTCATACCCCAAAAAGCTGGGGGAGGCAGAAGCCCTTGTCTGCCTGCTGAAACCCTTGGTAGAGCTTGTGTACAGCACAACATAGGAGCCGGGTGAGGACTCAGCTGTTCCCCCGCGGAAGGGGTTGTGGGAGGAACCAGCCCCACAGCCTGGCCTATTGCTTGTTTGTTTGAGGACACATCATGTAGAATTTTCCCATTTGCTAACTCACTCTTCAGCTGCCCATGTAATGCCAGGCTGAGGGCAGAAGCCGGGATTTCTAAGTCCCTGGAATTGTCTTCCACAACATGGACCTGGATGGTTGTTTGGGGGTATGTGAAGGAGATACAGCCCTTTACCCGACTCCAAAACTTGCCCCCTTCCTGTTGATTTCCTGTAGATTTTGTTGGATATATGCCTTAATCTGTTTTAAGTCCTTCAGTCACTCACCAGAAATTTTCAGTGGTTGCTCACTTGTCACTGTTTCTGTGAGATGAGTTTCTAGACTCTTCACAATCAATTCTAGAAGCTTCTGCACCTTTCCATACAGTTTTAATTAACCATAGTGGAAAAATACAAGTGTTTTGATCCCTGCCACACATGTGAGGAACCCAGATAGGATCCTAGGCTCCCAGCTCGGGTCTGGCCCAATCCTAGTATTTGCAGTCATTTGGGGAATGAGTTAGTGATGGAAGATTCTCTGTCTCTCTCTCTCCAAACACATAAATAAATCTCTTTTAAAAAGATGCATGGTTTTGAGCAGCTGCACTGGACCCAGGCCCTCTGAAGGCTTTCCCTGTGACAGTCACATGCCAGGTTTATACTTACCTGAAAGTGTCTCAAGAAGCAGTAGCAGGAATTGTTACCTCCCATCTCAATCTGACCAAAGCCTCACTGAAGATGGCGTAGTGAGAGTCAAGTGCTTCGTTCAAAGCACTAACAGGCAGAGTAAGGCGAAGCATCTGATAGACATCCCCCCCACCCCGCCACCCCTGCAGGGAGGAGAGAGATTAGCAACACAGAGCTTTGGATCACCAGTGTCTGCAGACGGGGAACATAGAGTGACTTCTCAGTGGAATGTCTCCCCAAGACTCTGTGATTGCTGAATGAATGTTCTCTGACATGTTGAGATTGTAGTCATCTGTGTCCAAGCCTCTGAACAACCTGGATCTGATGGTTTTTTCTCCCTGTAAGGATTCTTGCATTGCTGGAGACTGTCTATTTCTACTTTCCATTGGTGTCTAAGGAAGGAGAAGATGCAGTGGACCCCATGTTGCATGGATGGTCTTACACGACCACAGCTTGGGGTCTTGGGGAGCACTCTGACCTGGGCAGGCTGCCACTTGGAGTAAAGCCTTGTTTTTGGCTAGACTTGCTTCAAGCTGGAGGGAACTGTTGCTTCACCAAGTATCTTTCTACTAAGACAAATGACATCACAGTCTTCTTTGGATGTTCAAAATGGTGGATGGACTTGGCCTCATCTGTCCTTTTTCTGGCAGGAGGGTGGGGGCCAGTTTTTGCCTCTCTGGAATAAACAGCATGTTTTGCCAGTGCGGTTCATATGACACATGGCCAAACTGAAGACAACCTCCTTGTAACCCTTTCAGAAGTGTCTTAACGTGTCTCTCCATTTTCCACCCAAGCACCATTTGTTTATTAGGCATCTGCTTGGTGGAAAGGCTCACATTGCATATTGCAGACATCACTTTCAACAGTTTGGAATGATTCTGCAGGTATGTGGCTGGAGAGCTCACAGGCCTTCCCTCCCTCACAGCCTCTGTGACTCCTGCTGTGTTCTGCCAAGCTCCCTCTCCCTTCACTCCAGTGTGTTCTCAATAAGCAAGGACTTCTGTTCGCACTCATTGCATGGGCCCAGCCCAGGGAGCATTCTCGGGTTTCTTTCATCACTATGTAAAGATGTGGGGTGGAGGCTGGGGGAAGCACGTCTTAGAGATGAAGGGTGAGTTGAGATCTTTGGTTCAAAGACTGTGGCTACATCACTTTCTCTGCCAGAGAAATGCTATTTGTTCCACCCTTCCTTTTGCCAGTCACTTCAGTACAGCATGACAATGCAGCAGGGACAAACACCCCGTCGTTCCCACATCACTACAAACACAGCCACCCTCTCCCCCTCTCCGGGGAACATAAGAGAGAACCTTTGGGGTTTCCACTTCCCCTCCATTTGTTTGAAGGATCAAGAGCTCACAGTTACATTTTCAACAAAAATTAAAAAGGAAAATCATGAAAAGAGCCAACCTCCTCTTTTTTTCCCCTCTCTGATAATATATTGTTGCATCCAGGGAAGAGGAAACAGTGAGCTCCACTGATACAGAGTCCCCAGGGGCCCCACAAGGGTCACTCCCCAGCTGTCACATGAACATGTCTTCCTCCCCTAGCGACTGAGTCTGTGATGGGAGTGGAAGTTAC
This sequence comes from Ochotona curzoniae, assembly GCF_017591425.1. Taxonomy (NCBI): domain Eukaryota; kingdom Metazoa; phylum Chordata; class Mammalia; order Lagomorpha; family Ochotonidae; genus Ochotona; species Ochotona curzoniae. The sequence goes on along the minus strand of NW_024465655.1, from coordinate 52,021 downwards.
TCTTGGCCGAGCTGTGATGTGTAAAAATAATGAAAAGCCACGGTGCTTCTGGGAAGCCAGCTGTATCCACATCTGGGTTTTCACAGGGCAGGGTCTCAGCTCTAAGCCTTTGGAGGTCTGCACAGAAGAGAGGTGAACATTCATTAGCTGCATTGCTGCTGGCCTAGGCGGGCTGGCTGGGAACTCTGTGTTCTTTGTGGGCAGAGCCAAATTCCTCCCACATGTTTTTGTGCTTGTTCCTTCTGGAGGTGCTCTCAGCGGTGCCCACGCCAATCAACTCTGGGCCTTAAAACATCACAACCTCCCATTTATTTCACATTATTGTTAAATGCACTGGACACAACTTTCTAGCTATCTGGACCATTGCCCTGCAAGAGCTAAACTGTAAACATGGACATGTCTTTGGATTGCATTATGGCATAACTATGGCACCTGTAACGAGCTCTTCTTGGACCAGGAGAGGTCATGATCATAGACTGTATTGTTGGACCGGCTGGATTAGACTTGACCTCAGGGGCTGGAGCAATGAAAAGGGTTTCACTTTAGTGTCTTAGAGTTCTGGCCTTTTCCCACTGGTTTCTACCTCTGTATTTCATTGTCTTCATTTTCCTCAGGACCTACATAGGTGGTGCCTCGCAGTCCTCTGCTCTTCCAGCGATTTCCATCTTTACTAGTTGTCTCCTAGTACAAAGCTGAGAGAAACCAGATGGACTTGCTTTTGCACGGTACATTACTTAGCAAGTATGCTCTCCTGACAACCAAGCAAAAAGCGAGGGTATTATGGTAGCTGGAAAAATCTAACTGATCAATTTAGTTACTGTGTGGGAGCCGAACACTACACAAAACAACACTTTATGATATACTTAGAAGAACATCAATCATATTGTTCAAATTTATTTTTGATACAGTAAGCCAGTTGGACCTCCAAAACAGATTTTAAATAGAGGTTTCTAAATTCTTTACTGCCTGCTTGGTCTCACACGCTATTGAAACTATTTCTCTATGGTCTTCCAGTAGCCCTGGCCTCCTTCCAACCCATCCTCCACACTCCAAAGTATGAACTTCATGATCTCAACTCCACCTCCAGTGGTACTTCATGTCAACCTCACCATGCATCGCTTCCCCCTCCTGTTGAGTTCTGTCACATTGTCATCTCTCTTTGCTCATACTCCTTTATACTGCAAGATCTTTATCCGTGCTATCCATTCAGCTAGAATGTTCTTTCTGTTAGGTTTTAAGCACGCTTTAAGTTCTTACGTTCTTACACGCAACTAATTCCCGCAGCCAAGTCTTCTTTTCATGATTAGTTTACTGCAAGCCAAAATCCCAGACGCAGCAAGGTGCTTAGTAGGTCCTTTATTCCAGCAGGCTAGGAACGGGAACAGGGGTGGAGGGGAAAAAAACTGGAAAGCACAGATCTCCTGCCATGGTGGCAGGATGGGAGCTGCCAGGGCAGGGACAGGGACAAGATGGAGAGGGCCGGGGAAGAACGAGGTAAGAAGGGAAGGGAAGAGAAAGGGGGAAGAAGGGAGGGCCTGTGTGGGCTGTGTGTTGGCCTCAGGGACTGGGCACTGAGATGATCCGAGCCACAGGCAGGTGGGTGGAGACTAGGGCAGGGGCTGAAGACTGGGGAGTGGGCTTCTCAGGTAAAACACCAGGTTACATCTGATTGGTGGATAACTGGATGGAGTGATTTTCTCGAGCTGTGGGAAAGGAGAAGCAGAAGATGGCGCAGGGTCCAAGATGGGATGTTGGAATCACTCCTTACACTTTATTCTCGTCATGGCTGGTTCCTTCTAACCCTCAGCTTATAAGTCAAATGTTACTTCCTCAGAAAGGCAATTCTTAATCTTTCCAAGAAAGTGGTTATTCACTATTATTCTTTGTCTAGAATATTTATAGAGATGGACACGTGGAAATAAACACAAAGCACTAAATGCTTTGAATCACATTCATAGGCATTAGGTACCATCCACCATGGAGGAAACATTAAGGAACATGGCAGACAACCAGACTTTGCTAGTTGACTTCAGCTAGCCACTCCACGGCTGGGACAAAGGACACACGAATGAAGCAGCCATAGCAGTCAAGTTGGAGGTGACACGTGGGTTCCACGAAATGAACTACACCTCAAAAGTCTGATCTAGTTGCTAGCACTACTGAGCATTGAACTGATGCTGGGCAACCAGTGACTTGACTTGAAGTGGTCTTTGTCAGGCTTCTTCCATCCTGAAAGGCCAAGTGTTCATTGTTAGAGGAATAGAGGGAGAGGTGTACTCTAACACTACTACGCAAGGTGTGGGATTATGCAATTTTTGTTTGGCTGGGAGAGAATCACACACAGCCTCACATGAAACCACCAGCTTCACTTCATAGCAAATGAGGGGCAGAGATGAGTCTGCGACCCCAGGATCTGCTGGTAGCATCACTTCCTCTCAGAAGGTCCTGAGTGTGCTTGCTGGAGGGACTCCCCAGCAAAGATGGGGTGCCTTCCTCGTGTGTAAACATTGGACCTAAAACGTCCTCAGTGGGAAGATTGTGAGGCCCAGCGACCACAGGTGGAAGCAGGAACAGCTCCCTTGGCATCACTTCCCATAACCCCTTGTGAGATTTTCATATCCTTGTTACTCTGGGCTCTGTCGGGTCAGTGCCTCTCACCCTCAAGCGGGGCTCACATTCACCTGGGAACCTACCTAGAGGACCACTGAATTGGCACTTTGTCTCCAGGATCAGTGGATAAGGAGGTGATTGACACGATGACTAGGAGAAAGGAGGAATGTGTTACTCAGTGGTCAAGAAGGAATGGTTTGGAATGTGGACAACCCCCTTGGGTTTCTTTTGGCACCTTCTTGCTCACTTGTGATTATAAATGAACAGATGCAACAACTCTATCTATGAAGTGTGCGTCTTTTTATCAGTTAATCTGGGATAACAAAATACCACAGACTGGGTGGTTTAAGCAACAAGCATTTATTTCTCAGACTTCTGGTGGTTGGAAAGTTCAGGATCAAATAAGGGCTCTCTTACTGGTTGGCAGACAACTGCCTTCTTTCTATGACCTTGCATGGCAGAGAGAGAGATGATAGAGCTAGAGCAAGAGCGAGAGCAGCAGAGAGAACTAGAGCGAGAGCAAGAGGAATCTGGTGCCCTGCTATTCTTACAGAAGCACCAGTTCCATCAAGATGTCTTCATCTACACCTAACTGCTTCTCTTAAGACCCCCGGCTTCTAACACTCTCATGCTGGAAATTATGTTGTCAATATACACATTTTAGAGGGGCACAGTCCATAGAAGCAGAGTGACTGGAGCTCAGGCCCACTGGGGATGAAGATCTGGGTCACACCAATGGGAAGTCCCTGAGACTGGCAGAAGTGGTAGCTGATGGCTGTGTCTTAGCAGGAGTCTCAGACCATTGTCTGTTGCTGTCACACAGCACCTGATACTGGGGAATTTATAGAAAACAGAAATTTATGGAGTTCCCAGTTACAGGAGCTGGGAAGCCTAAAGGGCATGACATAAACCACCCATGAGGGCTTTCTTGCTGCAGCATCACATGGTGGGGGCATCGCAAAGGCACCTGCCCGAGTGCCTTCCTCTTCTTGTAAAAGTACTCATGCCTTTGTGGGGAACACCCCATGGACTCCTGTAGTCCCATCACCTCCAAACACCATCAGCAAAGCAAATTGAGGGTCATGTGTTCACGAGCAAAGTCAAACACAGCCCCCTGGGTGACGGAGAAAGAGAAAAGAGTATCCACGTTGGTCCCTAGTCTCATTGCAGCTGTGGGTGCTGAAGTTCGTTCTAGTCCTCCTTCTCTAAGTTGACCTTCAGGAGAGGCTGATTGACTGGGCAGGAGAGGCCCCATGAAGTGGCCTGGAGTGATGCCCAGGGGATGTACAGAGATGAGTCACTCAGACGCTCTTCAAGGACGGACTTGCACCTGAGTTGTGACAGTGCAGTCAGTTACGCAGTTGCTAGCTGCCAGCTCTGCAGGGAGGCTCCAGCTGCAGAGGCCACACCTTTCTGCGACAGTCACCATCTGGTGACCCAACAAGATGGGAGCACTTCTGCCCAGTGTGGTACAACCCAAGGGCCAACCTCTGCCCAGAGCTTCCCTTCGTGCTGGCTGAGGTTTTGTTGGGGCTGTGCCATGGTTAGTTTCTCTCTGTCTGTTTTGCTCTCTTCTCTCTACTTTCCAAAAACTACCTGGCACCATGCTAGGCCTGGTACAATGTTTAACACAGGGCTATTTCAGATGTTCAGAGAAAGATAGGAACAAGAGGCATTGCTTTTGTGCAAAAAAAAAAAAAAAGTAAAACCCATACACGTATTTTTTCATTAACATTTTGAAGACCCCTGCCTGGTGTGTGTGTGTGTGTGTGTGTGTGTGTGTGGCATTTGTTGTTGTTTTGAAAAGCAGTTCCTTCACAACAGATAATTTCCCAAGCTGACACAGCTTGATGCTTCTCTGCTCAACAGAGAGAGCAAGAGGAGAGAAAGACGTCTGATGGTTCTGTTTTCAGGGCCCACTGTTGACAGCAGTCGTGCTAAAGCCAAACACAGTACAAACTGGGAGCACAGTGCATTCTGTCTTGTGTGTATTAAGTCATTTGTTTCACCCAATGAGGAAACTCTAGGTTCTAGACCCATTTTCACTGCAAAGGCACTGAAGCTTACAGAAGAGGCCCATGAACAGCTCTCAGGCCCCGGAGATGGAAAGCAGCAGAGTGGGATGTTGAGCCTGGTCCACTCAGGAGCAGTACCCGTGCTCAGCCCAGCGCAGGCTACTACATCTTGGCTGAACTTCTTTTTAAATGTTTATCTTTATTTGAGACGGGGGAGGAGAGAGAGAGAGAGAGAAAGTGATCTTCCATCCACTGGTTCATTTTCCAAATGGCCGCAACTGCCAAAGCTGAGTTGTTTCGATGCCAGGAACCAGGAGGCTTGTCTTGTGTCTCCCATATGGGTGCACGGTCCCAAGGACCTGGGTCATCTTCCTCTACTTTCCCAGGCCATAAGCAGAGAGCTGGATCAGAACTGGAGCAGCTGGGACTCAAACCAGCACCCATGGCAGACAGAGGTTTAACTTACGTTGCCATGGCACTGGCCCCATGGTTGGACTATCACAAAGAGCTCATGGCAGATGAACAATCTGGTTTCTCATCACCCACGTATCTGTGACACTGTTCCAGAATGAATTTTTCTGAATGGCAAAAAGAAAGAGGCTTAAAAAAAAATCACCTGCCTGTGGATGAGTGAACACTCCGTAGAAGCTCTGTAGAGTCCAACAGCCCTGTGTCCCATGGGTCCAGGAGCCAATGTCCGGAGGGATAGCAGGAATGAGATGTTTGATGACATCAGATGTCTTGCAAGTTCCAAGTATTTGCAAATAATGCACTCAGCTTTTTCAACATGTCTTTATTTGCTTAAATTAACAAAATATAGGTAACATGTTATTCTCAGGAAATTACCATTTCATGGAAGCAGAAAGCAATATTCACAACTTGGGTTGCTATACACTTGGCATTTTAGTTTTCAAATAGCAAGCCACAATTTTGTACAAGATCAACATTTGGCATCCTGTTGTCCAAATATGCAAAGGATTTTTAAATGTTAGCTCTGTTACATTTTGTTCCAGCAAAGCAGACACGGATCATAATTCAAAACACAATGCTAATATTTTATTAAATGCCTTCAGGGCTTAATAAATACAGAATGCACATTGAGCTTTCTCATGCAACTACTCACATACAAACATGCCAGTTACTTTTGTGAGTTTTGGAAAGGTCAGCTTCAGTCTCATGGCCGACGGGGAGGCCGATTTTTCAAAAAAAGGGCATGAAAGGGGAATTGAAAGGCAACAAGAGGGCGGCAAGCATAGGCCTGAATGAAAAGGATAACAGAAAAAAAAATCTGCCACTTGGCTGGTTTGTTGATCTGTTCAAAGCAGCAGTGGTCAGAAGTCTGGAAAGTATTTGGAAGTGACCTATTTTCAGAGTGTCACCATGTAGTCAATGCCAGGCTGGCCTGCCCTTCAAGTGCCAATCCCTTTGGATGGCCTCAGAGGACTCTTCTTCAAGCCTGCCCCCGGGGAGTCATCTCGTGGGGTTAGGTGGTCCAATTGTTTCCTTTGTTTTACGTTTAAGTCCTTGTTCCTGATCACCCAAAACTGGGATAGTTTCCAGAACTGAGATGAGATTTTGGGACAATGAGTGCAAACCAGGAATGCTGCCAACAGAACAAGATGGGGATCCCTCGACAACAAGCACACCCAGTCAGTCTTGATTTTCAAGTGATCACCGTTGCATCAGCCATCAGTTAACACATAACCATATCTCTTCTACTCAAATCAGAACCTAATACATAGACCTCAGAACATTGCACTGCCTAATACCTGTATTGCTCTTGCCAGATTTTGCTTTGCTCTTTCAGTAAAAATCTACTGCAATGACCTAAGACAGAGCTGGGGCCCCCTGAGTGGACACAGGGGCTGGGCATCTGTCCCCACCAGCAGCTCTATGGGAGCTCTCAGGGCTGCTGGTCCCAAGCAGCACAACTCGCAGCCCACATTCCAGATGGTACACTCACTTTCCCAGCATTCCTTGCTTGCTCACCCATCCCCACAGATTGGGTTTGGTTGGAAAGAGCTAGAAGTCAGCTCTCTAGATTTTCCAGTTCGACATATCCACAACAAGTCGGAAGAGTGCCGCACAAGTGGTCAGGTGCAGCACACAGTAGGTCCTCAACATGCAACATTTAAATGAAGAAAGAAGTAGCAGGTCCCTAAGAGCTGGCAGTCTCACAGATCACCCTGCCAGCTTCCTGGGCGATACCACTGGGTGCCCCAACAGGGCTATGTTCCACAGTGAAGGGACTCTGAGAAGTGACAAAGCCATGAGACAGGGCCATAAAGAGTGAACCGATGGCTCCAGGTTCTTGTATCAAAGGGTTTGTGATTTTAAAAAGCTTGCAAAGTAGTGACTAGCAAGGGAACTGAACCTTGGAGGACTTGGAAGAGGTTCTTGGCCAAGCTGTGCTTGTCACTGCAGAATGACAAGCTTGCTTCACTGCCTTTTTTTAAAGCAAGTGCTCTGGCCTCTGGACCTGGGTGGTTGTAGGAAGCCTGGCAGCTCCAGTGCTTTTTAAGGGGATATGAATGGGATTGAGATGGGAACTGAGGGAAGGTGCTTAGGGAAGGACAGGAGATGCAGGTGACAATAATGGCATCCCTTCACTCCAAGCATACGTGTGAGTGCTGGAAGTGAGTGAAGCTGGTTGGGGTAGAACAAGGTAGCCTCCAGGAAACTGGAGAAGGACCAGTTCCTCTGAAGAGTCTGGGAAACTGCAGAAGGGAGAAAGCCAGGGACTAAGAGGTACCTAATCTACAAGTCAGAGCTGGAACTCCCCACCAAGAGGCACTTCCCCCCAACACTGACATAGTGCTTCCCAGGGTCGTCACCAAAAGTCAGCCATCCTTAGCCAGGCCTACACTATCCCTCCTCCCCCATCATTGTCAGCCTCATTCACGGAACCAGGGCCATGCACCAGTGCTGGCCACCCAATGTGACCAGCAACCATGAATCACACAGGCATTACTTCCTACAAAACACAATGCCTGCTGGACCGGGGCTGTGTGTGTCCCCCCCTTGCAGGCTCCCACGTGGCAGGTGAGAAACCTTCAGGTGGCGATGGGTTCGTCTGCTCCGGGAAGAGGTGTGGTGATGCCTTCTCCTGGAGCTTTGCCTGGAAGCCTCGGTTCATGGTTAAATGTCCCAATCCCGGCCGCCATCCCGGCGGTGGCACAGCGGAACCAGCATGGACCAATGAGGATTCTGCAAACAGTGCAGGTTCCTCTCCACAGCGACTCAGTGGGACTCTCAGGGGCTAAGGCCTGGGTGTCTCTGCTCTGTCGACAGCCCTGAGAACACAGCATGAGCAGGTGTGGATAACTTTAAGACCCAAGAGAAGTCACAGCAGTTCCAAGGAGAGTTCTTCCACCCAGCAGCTCGGCTGGCTCAGCGGTGACAATTGTCCCTGCAGCTGCTGGGAAGAAAGCGGGGGGCGCAATGTGGGGGTTGTGGGGCAGCAGGAGGAAGGAGAACCTGGCTCTTGTAGGAAGAGCCGAGACCCCTGTGCCTTGCAGCTTCCCCTAAAAATGCTCCAACTGCCCAGTCTCTGACCCAGGCAGCTGAAGCCAAATGAGACAGACCAGGCAGGGGTGTAAATATTGCCCACGTCCATGTTGGAGAAAGGATGCAACTTCTGCGGAGCTGGCTCCACGCGCACCTGCAGCCACTAGCTGAGAACATCTTGCATAGCTCACCCTCCTGTCTTACCTCTGGCATTTCTGATAATATCATAAAGGCGATTTTGAAATATACAGCTACTACTCTTGACTGCCTGGGAAAAAAAAATCTAATGTTCACAAATCCAACTACAGTTATTGCTAAGGTAGCACATTAAGCACCATGGTCCCGTGACTAGAAACTGTCCACGTACTGCGTGTTAGTTAGGGTCATGGGATTTTGGAAAGCACCCTGGATGGGGGAAGGCGGGGGGATCCCTAGCAATGCACAGTTTGTTATAGTGCGGTGCCTACCCAAACCTCGGGGAGGGTGCCTGCACAATTAGTAGGGTCCCAGCTCCCCAGTGCATTGTTAAAGTCGTCCACTTAGATCCCTAAAAGCACTGTTTGTTTTTCTATCTTCCTCTCCAGTAGTTCTTTCAAGCTCTCATCTCGGTGCTTGAAGTACAAGTACTCAGAGAAAGAGGAGCCACGCTGGGGGCTGGGGAACGCACACAGGCGGAGACTGTGTGCCGGGTGCTGAGCCCCGGGCAGCACCTTGCTGTTGGCCTCTGCTTCCTTCTGGGGCTCGTCCGCCGCGTCTGCCTCGTCCACCTCCCCTGGAACCTCCGGGGCCAGCTCAGCCTCTGCCTGCGGATCGTGGGTGGCGCTGCGTGCCGGGCTCGGGGGTTCCAGGCTTGGGCTGGGAGACTCCACCTCGTAGCCCGGGTCATTGTCTTCGTCCTCGTGGCAGGGGCTGACCCGCGCGCTGTCCCGGTCCGCTTGGAAGGTGAGATCCTTGGCTTCGCGCTTCTGAGAGAGGTCGAAGGGCTCTTCCTGCTCCAGACCCCGCAGGACGCCTGCTGTCTGCGCCAGGGCGATCCGCCCCCTTCCCAAACCTGCCAGAGCAGATAGAGGCAGAAGTGAGGCGTGAGATGGAGCAGGGTCAAGCCGCTGCAAGCAATGCCCGCATCCCGCATGGGCACCACTTACTATGCAACTCCCTGCTGAGGTGCCTGGGCAAAGCAGCAGGGATTGAGCCAAGTGCTTGGTCCCTGTCCCATTTAGGGAGCAAACCAGTTCGTGGAAGATCTCTCCCCATCTGTTCCCCCTTTCCTCTATAACTTTGCTTTACTAAAATAAAATAAAATAAATCTTAAAAAAAAAAACCCACCCAACAACATAATTCCCAGTAAGATGTGGGCATGTGGGGCTTGTCACTGAGAGCATCCATATGGCTTTGAGATGAACTTGGCAACATGGAACAGAAGCTTCAGGCCTAAGGTTTGACTCAGCAAGGATGCTACCGAAAATGCGAACCTGGAACACAAGTAGACAGGAGTACACCATCCCTGCAAGTGTGCTCAGTGAGACTGTGTGATAGTGAGACTGAAAGCGATTTTTGTGTCTGGTTAAATAAACAATGGTACATCCACCCTGTGAACTATGGGTGGCTGATGTGGAATTCTAGGGACCATACGTTAAAAAGGCATTCTCTACATACTATAGGTTTTAAAAATGTATTTGTGATGCAATCCAGTTCTTTCTACTCATTTCCTCAAAATGTCGAGAACGTATGCCAAACCTCAGAACTGATGCGTTATGAAGCAGTTTGCATATTTTCTTTTCACTTTTCATGTATTTCGAATTTTTTCCCCCACAGGAGCATATTTTACAATAAAAGCAAATAGAGCGATAATCAAGGTGTTTTCATGTTGGAAAAAAACAGATTTCATACAGGGCTGAGAAGACCATCCTATGACCTTGACCCTGCGTCCCCCAAAGAGGACGTCCCGTGTCCTGTCTTGGGGGCTCAGACACAGGCCCCTCTAATGTGGCACCAACACTATAACTGCTGCAAGCTGATGAGGCAAGTTCAAGGGTTCCAAGCGGCCTTGCGACGTGTGAATGATGTCTGTGTTTCTGGGCTCAGCGTTGTTAGGCGCCTTTTCGGGCCTGAGTACCACAGGGAAGGGCAAAGCCATGGTGACCAGGTCAGGCTTTGTTTTTGTTTATGTTTTAATACTTTCTCTCCCCCTCCCCACCCCAATTTAGTTTCTTTTATTGGAAAGGAACAGATAGCAAGATCCTCCATCTACCAGTTCATTCCCTAAATACCCACAATAGCCTGGAATTTAATCTGGGTCTACCAGAAGGGTGGCAGAAATGGAAGTGTTTGATTCACCACCTGCTGGCTCCCAGCGTGTGCATCATCATGAGGCAGGTTGGAAGCAGTACCACATTTCTAATATGGAATGGGGTACCCAGCAGTGATCCTAACTGCTGCACCCGAGCCCACCCCCAGGTCAGGTTTTTACATGGAAGACTAACTGCCTTGTATACTCCCTACCCCAACAATCAAACTTTAGCTTCTGGAAGAATTCAGCCCATGGGATGCCGAGTTAAGTCACAGCCTGCAACATTGCCATCCCACATGGGTGCTGGTTTGAATCCCTGCTCTTCCTCTTCTGATTCAGCTCCCTGCTAATATATCTAGGAAGATAGAGAACGGTCCAAGTCCTTGGGATTCTGAACTCATGTGGGGGACCCAGGATAAGCTTCTGGCTCCTGGCTTTGACCTAGCTCATCCCAAATCATTGTAGGTATTTGGGGAGTGAACCAGTGGGTGGAAGATCTCTTTCTGTCGCTTCTCTATCTCTCTTGTTCTATGTCTCCCTCTCTCTAACTCTGCCTTGCAAACAAGCAAACAAACAAAATCCTGGCTGTATTCAGGCCATTATAGATTCAGCAGCTAATTCAGGGGAAAAAAAATTGTCAAGGCAAAAAAAAAAAAATCTCTTAAAAAAAGAAACAGATTATTTTAAGGTTTTGCCCAAACTCCAGCTGGATTTCATCACTTAGAAGTTACCATAATTCAGGGAGCTCCATGAGCTGTGCACCTGTCTTTCCAACTACCTCTCAGTGTGGGCAGGCATGAAGAACCCTAAACTTTCACGTAGGGTAGGAGCCCAGACTCTATCCACAAATTCTGAAGTCAGAATCTCACTTGATCTTGAAGAGTTTATAAGCACTTATAGGCCTTGGTCCTTTTATATGAACTGAGGATAGCATAATCTCTGGCGTGCATTTTAGGGGTGAGCAATAACATCCCTGACACGTCTGACTTCGGGCTTCAGTCCTACCAGTGATCCGACGTCAGTTACTGTGATTTTGCAAATGGTGTGGGAGACTGTCCTCTCTCCCTTCCACCTGGGCCTCATTCCTTTTGTCTCAGACATTCACACAGCTCACTGTGTTGGCCAGATGTGTATGTAGTTGCCTGTTCATGGAAAGGTTGCCTGAGAAGATGACTAAGGGGCAGTCCCAATGAATTTAGCACACCCAGAGCGTACACTCCTCACCACTAAGGGCTCTGGGGCTGCAGGGAACCAAGCAGGCCAGAGCTTTGCATTAGTTCTGTTAGAACTCAGAGCCAGGGATGTATTCTGCAGAGAGATTCCTCAGCTCATCTCAAGTTAAAAAAAAATAAATAAAAGGCCCAGCGTGGGGCAGAAAAAGCCTCCACTTCTATTGCTAACATAGTTTGCACATCTGTTGAGTATTCTTAAAGGTGAGAAAAATCACCAACCTAGTGAAGTGGATGTAATGAAGGCTGTATACTCAGAAAGGTCGAGTCCAGGTCTGGACTCCGCCACTCTTTATTTGAGTGGCTTGGGACATAAGAACCTCTTGGAGTCCTTCTTTGTGTAAACTACAGATAATAGAAATTCCTTTCGCACCTAATGCAGTGCCCAGAGCACAGAAACCAAACACAGGGCGGACTCGCAATGTCATGGCATTCCACTTGACTCCAGAATTCCTTCACTTGTGTCCCTCAGAGAGCAGCATTATGAACTTTGAGTGGCATAAGCTGCTCCTGCTGCCCTCTTGAGATCTTGAACATTGCACTTTCTTCCTGGACAAGAACAGTCTGCTCAAGAAGAAGTCTTGCGGTCATACCTTGCACAACCCCCACATGGTGCCCTGTGGGCTCGTCAATGAGGAGCTTCCTGGAAGGGTGGTTACCTTGAGAGTGAAGGCCCCGTTCCATGACTCCGTGCTTGACCTTCATGTGGCGGGTCAGGTTCCCCTTCAAGGTGAACTTGCTTGGGCAATATAGGCACTTGAAGGGCTTGCTGTCCGAGTGCAGGTGCATGTGGCCCATCAGGTTGTGCATGCGGTTGAATTCCTTCCCACACAGCTGTCAGAGCCAGAGATGGAGAAAGCACAGGTTATTCACATCAGTACCCATGGAGGATGGATGTGCCATGGCCCCTAGGGGCTTCTCCTGTGTTTGCTGTTAGCATTTTAAATCTTTTCCCAGGCAACAGAACCCATGAAATCCAGAAGGGCAGAGATGGAGCAGGTAAAGATGTATGACCCTTGTGTTCAGGGATCTTTAAACTTAATGTCAAATCACAAAAGTTGTAAATCTCTTTTTGGACACAACCTTTGGGAAAAGAAAGCAACTGGTCATAGAAGCACTTGGTCGAACTGTGTTTCACCTTGACATTAGGGATACATTATGCACTTGATATTTATGGTACATTTGTAGTATGGGAGGCATTGTCCTGAGTCTGCCATCGAACGCCTTATCGGATCCTCACATTAATCCCAAGAGCTGGAGGCTGTTATCATTTTATAAATGGGCACACTGAGGACTTAAATCACTTGGATTTAGCTGCACACTACTGGATGCTGCAGCTGGGGGTAACAAATTCAAACCATTTCACACCACAAGCTATAGGGCCAACTACTGTGCCAGACGGTGCCCTACGTTAAGAAGCCCTGTTCATGGTACTAAGCAGTATGTTTCAGTATGTTTCTGATCTTCTGACATGCTAACTGGGGGATGGATTTCAAAGTTAAAAAGGAACAAAAAGACACCTCAGAGAGGCATGTGGCTGTGCCTAGAAGTAGGAACTGGTTGGGAATATCATCTCAGAGGGGCAAAAAGCAGATGTGTTGTCATCAGCATCTTTTTAATCATTTCTCCCTGTTTCCTTCAACGTTCAGCAGGTGTCCCCAATTCCTTTGCAGGGACGAGTCCATGTGGAGGCAGACACAGGGACAGCTGTTTTGGGGGTGCTTGAAAGCAAGGTTCCAAAGGTTGCATTACAGCAGGGGCTGGAGAGCTCCTCGGCTTCCTTGCTATGAGAAAGGTACAAATGGATTTCATGTCTGTGTTTGACCTGGCGCACTCAGGGAGGGGCATTCTCTCCCCCCCTCCTGCCCCCTTAGAGGTCATTGTGCTGATGCAAAGAATAGCAGCTTTGGTTATAGGACTTGGGGTACAGGCTCCTCCAAGGCTTGCAGCCATCTTCCTGTCCCACTGAGCTATAGCCTCAAGGCCAACGTTGAGGATTTTGGATTGAGTTGTTATTCATGAGGCCAGCATTTGCTTCAGGTGGCCATGGGAGGAGAGCACTAAAGTGGCCTTGGGAGTACGAGCAGACCTTGCAGATGGTGTCTCTAGGAGATGAGCCTGCAGGTCGGCTGGGTGGCAAGAGGAAGTAGCCTGCAATTACACATTGGCCACAGGCTGAGCGACAGATGGACAATGAACGGCTGGTTCTGTATTTTTGAGTGATTCATCTTTGGGGATTTTAAGTACTTTTTTCCACTTGGCTTCCTTCCTAGTAAAAATGAATTTGGTGTCTGGTTGTTCTGAGCTCAGCATTTAGAGTAACTATACCCCATATTCATTTGACAATGGTGACTGACTCAGATGAGAAAAGGCTGAGGGAGTTAGCCTAATTCCACCTTCCTCGGGGCAAGTGAAGTGTGAACTGGATGCCTCTTTTATCCTGCAAAGATAATGTATTCATTGCTAACTTATTCTGTGGTTCAGGTCTACACACATGTAAACATTCTGTTTCTTGCTTTACTCACTACAACATGGTTGGACAAACAGCTTTGAGTGTACCGATTCTACAGAATCTTCCCCATGGGTTATTTCTAGAAAGAGTGCACCTCACTTGGGGTGCTGGAAGGATCCTGGCTAATGGAGTCCATGCACATGTTGCAGATGCTGATTCGGGGCAGGACTGCTGACAGCGCTTGCCTCAGATCTGTTTGCACAAGCAGATCTCAGCATCTATCGCAGCTCTGCCTGCCCCTTGCCCGCTAGGACCCCAGCAGAACAGAACATATAGTGGTAAGCACCTGCTGAGTGGCAACAGAAGAACTAGGAGCAGGAAGCAAAGTCCCTGTAGGCATACCATGATGGAGGAGCCACAAAGGGGACTGCCCTAGGCCAGGCATGAGTGGGTTCTCAAGGTTCCACAGTGCAGACAGAGGTCATTGGATGGAAGGGTTGCATGGCTCGTGCACTCAGCTACCACACTGACAGCACCTCCTCTCTGGTTACGATGACGTATCGATAGCTGGACTAGTCAGAGAGAGCTCTGCAAGGGAAGTCTGGGCAGAGGGCCTTTGGTCTTCACTTGGCTGCATGGATAAAGTCTTCTCATCACATATTTGTAGATACTTCGCTCCATCTTACAGAATAGGCAACTGTGGTGACAATGACTAACTGCCTATTATTGCCCTACCTGCTGGAACTCGGGTCCATGTATGCCTGGCAAGTCACCTGGCCCAGGTCCCATCCATCATCTGCCACCACCACCTCCATACACAGAGGCATGTGCTCAAATCGTGTCCCAAAGGAGTCTCCGGTAGAAAGGCTTGCCTTCCGGTTCTTTGTAGCCAAGCTCTGTATTGAGCACGAGGGCTGCATCATATTCTACTGAATACCTAAGTGTCTGGCTAGGGGAATAGCAAACAAGCCATGAAAATATCATTCATTGTGCAAAATTCTATTTCCTTGGTGAGCCTTCCTCTTTCATTAATCAAACAAGAAAGCATTAGCTTACAAACGAAAACCCGTGGTGGCAGAAGGATGGGGCCATTAAATGGAGCTTGGAATCTGAAGCAGCTGGTTCCATCCCCATTCTGGTGGTAGACACCTGGCTTCCCCCACCAGCTTCCACAGAGCCCAGTCTCCCTATGCAGAATGCATGTCAGCATCATCGTTCTCAGAAGATCGCCTTTCATGACAACATACAGGGGTACAGGTAATTCCAAGCCTGTGGGAGCCAGAGCAAGTGCTCTCAGCCACACTGAAGAGCACTGAAGTGCCTGAAGAGGGGCCACAGCAAGCAGATGGGGGTCAGTTGATGGCAGCACCCCTGAGTGGAGTTTGAGATGCGTTCTCCCAAAAGCATGACTGCAGGAGGGGAGGAGTGTTAGACTGGAGGTAGAAGGTCGGTTGGGAACACCAGCTGTGCTCTAAGATGTTGAGAAGGCACCCATTGGAGTCAAGAGTTCCTTCATATCATGCCACACAGCTAGGTGCCCACTGAGGCAGGAAGTGCTGAATCATCTCCCACTACATCTGCAAAGACCAAATTGGGGTAGGATTGGTACAGGAAGACCCTGGGATGGTGAGGACACTGAATTTCCCTGGCAGGTGGTCACACCAATTGTGTTCCCGGTCTGTAATCTCAGTCTCTCTAAGGGACACCCTCGGAGTGTCTCCAAGGCTAGATCTATCTACTGCTAAGAGAGAGGCAAACCTCCGCATTGAATAAAAAAGAGCAGCAAGTATTTCCAACTGCCCTTGAGAAGGGTGTCATAGGACCTGTTAGGCTTTGAGATGGTAGAGAAGGAGACAAAACACAGAGAGACCAAGTTCAGACGCCATTTTCTGTTCCCTAAACCATCCTTCATAATGGCAGTTTCTCAGGAAGGCTGGTGTGGGAGGATCCAATGAGAGATTTTGTAGAAAAGGCTTGGCAAATAGTAAACACTTCACAAACCCGAGTTCTTATGTCTTCCATTATTCTGTGTGCAGTAGGTTCATTCTCATTCCTGGAACAGATGCCTGAAGATGAGACTGCTTGCTATCCTCCTAAATCAAATTGTTTGGATGGAGCATTCGAGAAAGAAGCCAATGAGGAATTGTCTGAGTAAATGCTTGCAGGGTTACCTGAGGCCCAACAGAATGGCAACCCTGCACTGCAGGTGGGAAGGGAAGCTCCATTCTAGCTTGCAGACCTGGAGAAGGTGCACAGCTGGCTTCCTGCACAGTTTGCCCTTGAAGCAGCTGCAGGCTGCTCTGTTGGGCCCCAGGCCTCCTGTTCTGGTTTCCCAACACCTTCTCATCCCTGGCACATGGCCTGAGGGCACCTCGGGCTCTTTCTGAGTTTGACAAACACTACCAGCCAGCCAGCAGCAGCAGCAGAATGAAGACAGCATTGGGTGAAGCCACGCAGCAGCAGCAGCAGCAGCCCCCGGTCTGGCCTCCAGTGGCCGATGGGAGCTTCAAAAGTGAGATGCCCTGGGAAGCCTGCGTTTTCCTCTCTTGCCAGGAAAGGTTAAAGAACTGCGCCCTGCAGCGCCAGAGGGCAGGCCGGCTCTGCTTGCCTTCCCTTGCATTCTCCCCTGCCCCCTTCCCTTCCCCTCTCATCATAAGAAGGGTGTTCCTTCCCTCCAAGCGAGAAAGAGGGAGGGAAGCAGAAAAGACTGTCAACTGTCCAAAAGGACCGTGAGAAAACAGGAAGCTCTGAAAAGTACAAGAGAAAGCAAGATGAAATCTATTTGCAGGCGGGCCCCTGGGGACAGGCGAAGCATTGTTCAGCAGGCAGCGTGCTCAGCTATATCCTTCCTTCTGCCCAGGGCTGCTTTGCTGCCAGAAGGCGCCTATCTGGTCACCGCCTTAACCCCCTCCATGCCAGCCCAGAAAGCCTGTCCCGCCACCCCGCCCCAGCTCCAGGACCCCTGCAAGGCTCCCCCATCTGGTCTCTGCCCTTTTGCAGTGTCAGGAGCTTGAGGGAGCAGAATGGGGGCAGGGGGCGGAGCCTGGGCTGGTCCCTCTGCCAACAACTATGCCCTTTGCTGCCCAGGAGGCTGCCGATGACCCCAATGATTCACAACTTAGGCAGCTCCCGGTTTCACCCATCTCCAAAGAGAGTTTGTCCCGGAAATTCTGGATGGCTGCTTTTCCTGGACAGGTTTCCCAAAGACGGCAGCTGGCTCTGGGCTGGGAGTGGCTGTGGCCCCTACCAGGAGAGCAGCCCTGCAGCCCTCTCTCGCATGCGCATTTGCACCCAGTCTGGGAAGCAGGTCTCTGGAACTCAGTGCAGGACTCTGGACAAACTCCAGCTGGCTCCGCATGGCGGAGTGTAGAAGCAGAGCCCCAAAGGCAGTCATTCATATATATATGTGCATGTGAGTGTGTGTAATATATATGTAAGAGAATGAAAGCTTTTCCTGCCCTCTAATTTCCCATCTTGCTGTTTCCAGCTAATCCCTAATCCTAGGGAGAGCGGGGCGCAGGGCCATGCTGCAACAGGAGGAAGGACTTAAGTGAAGCAGATTGCTTCACGACGAGACTCTCAAGCAATCAGAATCTGTTACTGAAACACTCTGCCTTGGTGGGAGTTTTTGGCTAAACAAGATATAGTGAGTTTTGGGGGTTGTGGCTGACTCTTCTTTCCAGGACTGTCATTCAGAGTAACTCTTCCCTGTTACCACGGTAAAGGTCAAGTTCGGTTGTGTGGGGGCTGTTCTCCACCATCGTCTTGCCAGGCAGCCAGGAGCCGCGTGTCTTGGATGACTGTGACCACGCAGCAGCCAGGATATGATTTCCATCCCTCTCCTAACAGCTACTCCCAAAGCGGGGATCCTATTCCCAAGATCCAGCGCAACAAGGAGGCAGAGCAGGGTCCATACGAGTGTCCTGAGGGTCCACACCCCAGGGGGCTCAGGAAGCAGTCAACAAACACAGGGGCTTTGTTCTGTACAATCTGTAGAGCCAGGCAGGCTCAGGAGGAATGGTGGCAGATGGCATAGAAAGACAGAGTGACACTTCACAGGGGGATGGGAACAGGGTTAGGAAGAACAGGGCATTGTGCTTCTGGAACCTTCCAAAAGACAAAAGCCTGAATCACCATGGCTGACACCTATTCCTGTCTCAGAAATGGCTGAGAATGGAGAAGGGCTGCCCAACCAAAAAAAAAAAAAAAAAAAAAAAACAACAATGTCCTAAATTTAGTGGCTGACTCTTTTTGTCTAAGAATATGTAATACTCACTAGGTGATGTGCTAATCCCAGTGTGGTCTCCTGAGAGTATGCACTCACCCAACAGGAAGAAGTAGCTTTCGCGACTGACCAGTCCAATACTGATGCCAGACCCATTCTCTCCTGTTAGTGTAACCCATGCATCATTCCATGATAGAATCTGGTGGTGTGGCTCAAGCTTTCAGGACCTGATTAACCCTTCAGCTGGAGTTTCTGAAGTGTATGTGGTGCCTCATCATGGTGGTGGAAGAGGAGGGGGCCACGTTCAAGAAGGTAGGCCTTAAACATCCTGTTAAGCTGGTACACAGCATCACAAGGCTCGCTGGCTCTGTGCTGGGCAAGCTTCTGAGTACTGGTCCCAGAGAAGATCCTCCTGGTGCAGGCGATCTTCCCTGCCTCGGAGGGCAAGAGGCAAAACTGATCCTGTGGTCCCAACTCCTATACTACCTGTGTTGGCTCCAGCACCTGACACATCCCTCCATTTCAGGGTCACTTTTTCTTAACTTGTTTATACTCTTGACATGCAGGACCCTGAAATGGATGAAGTTGGGGAGGAAGATAACTAGACCAAACAAGTGTGGACTTTTAAGGATCATGATTATGCTAATGCCCCCTTCCTAAGTAGATAACTCTATGGTTCATCTTTGGACCCTGGGCAGAGACCACGCTAAATGTGAAGCCCTTGGGGATTCGGAGCCAATGGGGGAGAAAATCAAAGAGGTGTCTCTAGAGAGAGGAGGGGTGATGTGTGGATTCCGTAAGTTCATGCCTCTAGGGTGGAGTCCTGGGTGTGCGGCACAGGACCCTGCTCAGAAGAGCCCTGACTTTAGCTTAAGGCTCTGATTTCTTTGCCTTGTACTGACCTTCAGACAAGAAACCTTGCATGGACACATCTCTACGTTGCACTGGATCCTAAACATGATGGAGTTCATCCTGCACGCCCCTTCCTCACCCCTCTAGCTTCACTGACTCTACATGAACATAAATTGACTTTCAAACCACTGGAAACTTGAAGAAAAGGAAGGGAAACAGAAGTGGGTGGCAGGAAAAGGGCTGTAGGGAGAAGCCTCCTTGTCCCTCCTCCAGACAATGCCCACGCAGGTCGAGGGAAGCTCTGGTGTGTGACCCCTCACCTCGGCCAGGAGGTGCCAGCACAGGAAAGAAGGCAGCTTCATGGGGGGTTCCTTTACGCTAGGCTGGACACGGGGAGCTCTGTGCAGCCCGTGTCTGAGCATGGCAATGCTCATGCTGACTCTATTCACGACCAGGATGGCACTTCCAGGACGTTCCTTGAATCTGGTGGCCAATTGGGAGCCAGAGGCCACCTCCCACCACCCATGTTGGAAGTGGAGAAAGGAAACACTAATGGGGCTGGATGGGGCTGGCCTGGGGACACTAGTGTCTGTCAGTGTCTCTTGAGTGTCTGAGTGACACAGTACTTCTGCTCTCAGAGAACGTGCGTTTTCCAAGTTGCTGAAATGAATATCCAACCCGGTCCATCCAATGCTGACTTCTAACAAAGATGCTGAAGGGTAAACACAGAGCCCCCGATATCCCCAAGCTCACTGGCAACCCTCAGTCTGATAGAGCACTACTGAGGTTCCCCAGGACCCAGTTATCTGTCCCGGAAGGTCGCCCCTCAAATGATTCCCTCAGTCCAAAAGTCAGGAGAGGGGTGTTCTAAAAGTTTCCTGACTCCTTTGTTCTACTCTGTGCCTTGGAGAGGAAGAAGGTGGTAGCTGGTATCCCTGTGGGCCATGGCATGTTTATGCCTTCTCAACCTCACTCCCCAGGTTTGTCTTCCACCCCTCCTGCCTGCCTGTACCCCAGGGCACTGGAGGTAGAAGCAAAAAGACCACCCCAGAGTCCATGGAAACCTCAGTGGGCTGGAAAGAGGGATGGAGTGGCAGGTGGTACTTGAAGCTGGCCATCAACCCACTCTGAGTCTCAGGAGCTCCACGAATGTGATGGAGTTGGAGTTCCCCGGGAAGCCTTGGCAGGCATTGGCAGAGCCCTTCCAGTGCCCCCTGCTTCCCTCCTCCCAGGACCCTCTGCCTACCTTGCACTTGAACGGCTTCACATCTGAGTGGACAATCATGTGTGCTTTGAGGGTCTGCTTCTGCACGAAGCTCTTGTAGCAGAGGTGGCACTGGTAGGCACGGATGTTGGTGTGTATCAGCACGTGTCTCTTCATGTTGGCCAGCAGCGTGAACTCCCGCCCGCAGATTCCACACTTGTGTTCCTTCACGCCCTGCAGGGAGGCAAGATCCCAAAGAGTGGTGGCTGGCCGGCCATGCAGCCTTGGGGCTACCACACCTCGCAGTCATCTCCCTGTCAGGTGAGCCCATGTGGAGCTGATGTAGAAGGGACTGCCAAAGGAAGTAGCTCTCATGTTGTGGGATCACTATTTCCTTTTTAATTTAAAGTTAGAGTTACAGAGAGAAGGAGAGATGGAGAGAGAGAGAGAGAGAGAGAGAGAGAGAGAGAGAGAGAGAGAATCTTCCTTCCTTGGTTCACTTCCCAAATGGCTGCAATAGCCAATGCCAGGAGATGAGAGCTTCATCTGGTCTCCCACGTGGGTAGCAGGGGCCCACACATCCAGGCCATTTTTTGATGCATTTCCCAGGCCATTGGCAAGAGATTTGGAATGGAAGTAGAGCAGCTGGAACTAGAACCAGTCCCTACACGAGATGCCTGTGATCTATGGCTTTACCCACTATGCCACGATGCCAGTCCCTGAAAACTATTGTCATAAAGAGTGCTGATTTCATAATCATTCATTTCTGCTGCCAGCCATCAACTATCCGGACTGCAGCAGAAAAAGGCAGCTCTCACTGTTTTGTTCCTGCTGCTGTTGGGGTTAATTCAACAGTACCAGTTTTGGGGGATTAATAGGATTTGGATAAGAGCATTCTGGAATGATAGGCGAAATGAGTCTATAATCCAGCTTTCATGGTCATGAAAAAAAAATTAAGTCTTCTAAGCTGATGTTATCGTTTCCCATCTGAGAGCCAGCATCCTCCTGATTTCTCCTTAGTGGACTTGAAAATCCCCAGAAGGAAAACTCACACTGCACTTCAATCAATTCCCACTTGGTAATCACCCTCTCCACTTAGTCTGTAAGGTTCTCTCAGGTCAAAATGAGCTGTGTGGGATAGGGAGCTGGAGCCAAATGCTTTGTGCACAGGAATACAGGAATGTTGCAGGGATGGATTTATGAATGAGCAAACAGAGCAAGAGATTGCTCCAGCATTCTTGCTCGTGATGGAGAAATGCTTGCACACTGCAGCTACTGTGACTCTTCCGGCTTGGGTAGAACAAGAGCTCATTGAGCCTAGCCATCATTGCTTCCATGAAAGTCTCTTTGCAAGAGGCCTTGTCCCAGAGCAACTTAGGGGAAGGAAAAGTTGGAGAACCATGGCACTGAAGTGAAGGTTATTAGAAGACTAGAACAAGTCACCTAGTTAACATGGCAAAATCCATCTGGCCTGGGCTCCTTGGTGGCCTGTGGAGGAAAGGATTCCAAATTCCAAATTCAGTTCCTTCTCTTTCACTCTCTCCCTCTCTTTTTCTCTCTCCCCAACCTCCCTCTCTGTCTCAGCAGAAAAGTGTTTCCATTTGCTGGTTCAGTCCTCACGTGTCTGGAACTAAGTTGAGTTAAAGCCAGTGAGAAGGGGCCTCAATCTGGTTCTTCCTCTTGGTGCTAGGAACCCAACTACTTGAGCCATTATTGCCTGCAGCTTTTCAGGGTCTACATTAGCAAGAAGCTATAAATGGGGGGCCAAAACCAGTGGCTCAAATCTACCCACTCCAATACAGGTTACAATGTACCAACCAGCAACATAAGTGGTAAGCCAGACTCATGTCCTTCAAGCTCAATTCTCTCTCTCTCTCTCTCTCTCTCTCTCTCTCTCTCTCTTTCTGGATTTATTTCTTGTCCAAATAGCCAGAACATCTAAGGCCGTGTTAAGCTGATGCCAGGAGATCAGGAGACAGGAATGCCATCTTGGTCTCCTGCATGGGTGGCAAGCACTTGGGATGTCTTCTAAGGCATTCCCAGGCACACGAGCAGGAAGCTGGATTAGAAGCAGGGCTGCTAGTGCTCTAACTACTGCACCACAGTGCTGGCCACCTCAAGCTCAGTTCTGGACCACCCACACTTTCAGTTCTTTAATTTGGAGCACACCAAGAAAGTACCGCTCCTCATTTACTGGCTGCTAAACTTTTGATAACTCCAGCGTCCTTTCCTAGTGAAAATTTCTCTTCTTAAGATGAAGGGCTGGGTGGTGCAAACTCTGGGATTCTTTCCAGCTCAAAGTCTCTAGTCTAGAGGGCTGCAGGCAAGGATGGATTTATACTAATAAACAGATCACCGACTCAGCTTCCTTTACAAATTAGAGTACTCTCCTTGAGAAGATGAATTTTTAAAATGTGTTGCATATTAAAGCAGCGAGTGAGAAATGATGAAATCAGTGAATGAGAAGTAGTTTCTTCATGAATTTCAAAATGTACTTGAGTATCTTTCCTCACTCAAGATTTTTTGGGGGGCTTAGTTGTTCTGGGATCAAGGAGAAAACTCAACCTTCCAATGTTTTTGTCTAAAGGGAATCTTTGTGTCAAGCGAGTCACACACAGGCTGACCCAGTAGGGAAAACACTAGGAGCTTGGATGCTATTTGGGGCAACAAAGGAAGGTACTGGGGTCTGGTAAGATGAGCAACACAGTGTGAGCGCTTAGGCCGAGGGTGGGGTAGAGGATGACAAGGCACAAGCCGGCCTTTGCCAGTGGAGTGTTGGAGACTCAGGTGCTGGCGTCAGACCCCTGAGAAATCTCCACGGGCCTCGGTGTCTTCGTCCACTAATGGTGAGTGGCTCTTAGGGTTTGCTGAGAGTCAGTGAGCATCGAAAACACCCACCACTCCCTCAACGAACATGCCCACTGCTCACTTCACATGAATTTTTTTTTTTTAAATCCGGGTTATCAGTCCCATTTTGGCTTCTTTTTCTAGAACCTTCCAGAGTCTGCATGTTGTAAGATGTAGCTTGTGGGTCTGGTGTGATGAGTCAGTGGCTAAATCTCTGCCTTGCAGGCAACGGGATCCTGTATAAGCGCCAGTTTGTGTCCCAGCTGCTCCACCGCCCTTGCTTGTGGCCTGGGAAAGCAGTAGAGGATGGCCCAATTCCTTGGGACCCTGCACCCACATGGGAGGCCTGGAAGAAGTTCCTGGCTCCTTGCTTCAAACCAGCTCCAGAAGATCTTCCTCTCTGTCTCTCCTCCTCTCTGTATATCTGACTTCCCAACAAAAATAAATAGCTCTTTAAAATCTTTAAAAGAAAGATAAGATGAACCTTGTATTGCTTTTTCTTCTCTGCAGGAGCCTTTGGATCAGCAATAGGCTCCTGTGTGGCTGAGGTTCAGTCTAGTACCCTTGCTGGTGGTTCCTGCATGCTCCCTGATGGCATCAACAGGTGCCTTTGGTAGAGCAGGAGCTGTTTATGTTGAGCCCACAAAGCAGCCACCCACTTCATCTCTAAGGCAGAGCTAGAAAACGCCCCATGTTTTGTCCTAACTTAACAAATGAAACCTGCTACGGCAGAGCAGAAACATTATCTTGGCCAGGAAAAGTCCTCTGCTGACCTTTCAGAATTAAAGAATGTTTTAGAAACCCTGGCTTGCAAGAAAGGCCTTCCTGCCAAGACAACCACTTGAGGCCAAGGATATGAGACTAACCAGTCAGTGGGGGCAAAACTTCCCCCTTGGAAGCTCACAGTAAACTCCAGGCAGCTTAGCTGGGGTAAGATGTCAAGGATAAACTTCGAGGAACCTGGTTTTAACCACGGGGCAATGACTTCAGAGCTTTGGCTACAAGCTATGATGAATTTAGATGCTTGGGGCATGAGTCGAGGGCAGAGCAAACCAAGCCAAACGCTTGCTGCTTTCATATGCTTCTTGTAACACAGACCACCGGACAGGAGCCCAGTTAGGCAGGAACTCGACACCCTGGAAGCACAGGTCCCTCCTGGACCTGGCCAAGCTCTACTCCTGCACAGCTGCCTGCAGAAAGACCCCCTGTTGAAGGAGAACACAACTGCAAGGTGCCCACTGTTCCAGCACCAAGGGCTTAAGAGAATTCTCTAGAAGACTCCCAAGGGTATAATCCAGGCACAAAAGTGAGCCGAGATCCAATGCATGCTCCTGGATGAAGCTTCTGGAAAGAACATTCTAGGGATTCTTGGGGACTAGGAAGCAACAGCACAGGCAGCTGTTTCCTTCATCCTTCCTCAGGTCTTCTCGGAATGTCTGCATGCTTGTTTTGTTCCAGGCTGTCCTGGACTCCATGTCAAGCTGGGGAAAGGCTCTGTGTGACAGTCTAGCCTCCTCTTGTTTGCTTCTACTTACAGGTGAGGAAGTTTCTCAGGGCTCAGGTTATGCAGCCTGGCAGCAACAGAAACGACACCTGAGGGCCCTGGGGCCCAGAGCCCTTCTGCTGTTCTCTGTAGACGTTCCATTAGCTCCGCCCACCAAAGCCACGCCCTCCAGTGACCCCGCCCAGGCTGTGGGGAACCACGCCCTCGCTCAAGGTCCCGCCCCCGGCAGCCACGCCCCACCCACAGGGGCCACACTCTCACCCAAGTCCCAGCCTTCAAGAGCCACGCCCACAGGGGACCACACCCTTGCTCAAGGCCCCACCCAGGGTCCACGCCCCTCTCAAGCCCCGCCCCATGGAGCCACGCCCCTCTCAAGGCCCAGCCCCCAGGCTGCACCTTGCAGTCCCACAGGGGACCACACCCTCGATCAAGGCCACGCCCCAGGAGCCACGCCCAGTCGAGGCCACGCCCCCAGGAGCCACGCCCCTCTCAAGCCCCGCCCCCAGGCTGCACCTTGCAGTCCCACAGGCCTTACCTTGTGCGTGAGCGAGTGCTGCTTGAGGTGGTGCGGCTGCACGAACTCCATGCCGCACTCGGAGCAGATGTAGGGCCGGATGTCCTTGTGCTTCATCATGTGGTTCTGCAGCTGGCTCGGGTACTGGAAGGTCTTGTCGCACTCGGAACAGCTGTACTGGATGGGGCCGCGGTGCGTGGTGAGGTGGCGCTTCAGCTGGGCCAAGGTGGGGAAGTCGAGGCCGCACTCCACGCAGATGTTCTCGCGCCCGCTGGCGTGTTTGGCCTCGTGGGCCTTGAGCTCGCTGGGGTAGGCGAAGCCGCGGCCGCACACGCGGCAGTTGTGCGGCTTCACCTCGCTGTGCTGCATCATGTGGCGCTTGAGGTGGCTGGTCTGGGTGAAGGCCTTGTGGCACACCTGGCACTTGTGGGGCCGCGTGCCCTGGTGCGTGAGCATGTGCGTGTGCAGGTGGCTGAGCTGCTTGAAGAGCTTGCCGCAGCGGGTGCATGCGTGCGGCTTGATGCCGCTGTGGCCCAGGATGTGGGTCACCAGGTTGTACTTGGAGGTGTAGGACTTCTCGCAGGTGGGGCACTGCCAGCGCTTCTGCGCCCCACCCACGTCCACGTAGTAGCTCTCGTCCACTTGCACGTTCACGTCCACCCGCTCCACCTTCTGCTTGGTCTCTTCGCCCTCCGGGGGATCAGCCTTGCGTGGCCCCAGCGGCTCCGGGGACTGCTTGGGCAGGAAGGCGTGCCTGCCGAAGGGGAAAGGCGACGAGGAGGGCACGAAGAAGGGGAACATGAGGCCCGGGTGCACCTTGGGGTAGTAAGGGTAGGGTGCGGGCAGGAAGGCGGGAGGTGCGGGCTGGGGCCACACGGCGCTGGGCTTGATGGGTTCTTGTCTGACGGACTTGCCGCCCAGGTGCTCCAAGGTGCGGTAAAACTGGAAGCCCACGTTGCACAGGTCGATCATCTGGGAGTCGTACTTGGGGCGTGGGGGCTGCGGGAAGAGCAGCGGGAGGCTGGGAGGGCCTTGGCCTTGGCCCTCGTCCGAGCGCAGGGCCGCGGAGGCCTCCTGGGTAGGATGCGGGTAGGGCATCTTGGTGGGCATGCTCTTGCGTTTCCGAGACCCGCCTCCTTCGAAGACCTCGGGAAAGCCGTCCAGGTCCCCTGGAGAAGGCTCATACCGAAACTGGGAGAAGGGTCCCCGCAGCGCCTCGGGGAAGGGCGGGTGTTTCTCAGGAGTTTTCCCTGCAGAAACTGCTGCCTGCAGGCAGTGAGGAAAGGAGGGGGGCCTCTTGGTGCCCAGGTTGAAGTGCACGGCCTCGGCTTTGATGGTCTTCACTTCCTTCTGCATGCTTAGCGGCTTTCCCTTTGAAGAGAGAAAGAGACCTGTTAGGGTCTGGGCTCCTGGTCAGTGCCTGTTGAGGGCGAGCAGCACTTGCTTGGTCCCAACCCTGCTCTGGCCTAGCCCTGCTCAGGATTCCTCTCTACTGTCTCCTGGCACACCCAGTGACTGCGGTGGAGGGACAGGACAACAGGCCAGAGTTGAGCGAGGCTGAGGGCACAGGGCAGACACCTGAGAACCCGTCTGGCCGCTGTCCCATTTAAGGCTCAAGAAGCCAAGGTCCACAAACGGAATGGCAGGCTCAAGTCTCTGAGCTGCCGCTCAGGGCAGGAGCCAGAATTGACATACACGCCTGCTCTGCCTCCTGCCTGAGAGGCCGTTCTGTCTTTCAAGAAATGGTTTCCGTGGGTCTGCGGACTCATTGTCTACAGGAAAACGAGTTCTCACTGCGACTGCCTTCTCTCTTTTGTGGCCTGAGCGGACGACATGCCCTGCTGGACTCCCACCTGCTCGTCTTTGAGCATTCACTCTGGCCAGGTGTGCCGTTCGGATGCACTGAGCAGACAGGTGCACGCCGACAGCAAGCATTTGTGGGCCTCTCCATGTGACACAGTCACCCTGGCAACCTCTACATTCTAGTCTTCAGCCTGAAGCCAACTTCCGGGATGTGGGGGAGATTCCCAGATCTCAACCTCCAGGACGATACCTCTCTGGGGATTACCATGAATGACAATCTCTGGTGATGTTGCTACTGGTGCCATTGCGCGTGTGGGAAGGAGCCTGGGGTGAGGGGGCGGTGGCTGAGCCATAAGCCCAGTTTCAGGCTGATTCCACATTTCCAGTGAGGGTCTTTCCTACCCACGCCCTCTAAGTTCGAGTGGGATTGGGCCTGTTTGCTCATCAGAGGTATATGGAGTTACAGCAGGTGGTAGATCCCGCCCACGAATTTGTTGCAGCCCTAAAAATAAGTGGCTTTTAGGCACAGCTCAGTACATCCTATGGAATTGGAGGTAAAAATAGCCAATCTCTTCTATGTAATTTCATTTTCGCCACAGTTGGTTTTACAGCCCCTTTGGAGATAACTTCCTTTTTGAAAAATGGCTCCTGGGACAGTAAAAAAAAACCCATTCAAGCTATAAATGCCTTTGGCAAACAACAGCAGAGCCCATACAAAGCAAACTGATTCTCTCTGCTTTATGCTGATTTAATTAAAAAGGCAATCGTTCCTGATTTATATTGGAGGGCTAGTTTTGGGATATAATGAAAAAGTGACACATCAGAACACCGGCCAGAGCTTACTAACCTTTTTCTGTATTCCACTGTTAGGAAGGTACTTGAAGGAGCCTGGAATTGGGGCACAGTGGGTGAATGTGCCGCTGGTGCCACCAGCATCCCAAGTCAGGGTGCATGTTCAAGTCCCACTGCCCCACTGCCCGTTCAGGTCCCTACTAGCGTGTCTGGGAAAGTAGCAGCAGATGTCCGAAGGACTTGGCCTCTTGCTGTCCACAAGAGAGACTCAGATGAACTAACTTCCTAGCTCGTGGATTCAGCCTGACGCTGTTAGGGCTGATGCGGCCACTTGGGAAGTGAATCAGCAAACGGAAGGCCTCTCTTCTCTCTCTCTCTCTCTCTCTTTCTCTTCTTCTCTCCCTGTCTGTCATCATGCCTGTCCAATCAATCTTCTTTAAAAGGTGCCTGAAAATGCACGGTTAACAATATGTATTATCTATATCAGTCCCGTATTTTATCCAGGAAAATTACTACTTGAAAAGAAAAGCTATGGCTAGTTCTAAAACTGAAGATGTTGTATTTACTCACATTGTTATAGCCCGTACTCAGTGTTTTTGGTTTTAGCTTTGATATAATCAGCTCATTGATTCAATTTGATGTTTTGGGAAGCATGTTCCTTATGTGCTGCTGATGTCAGCACTTGCGTTTTGCTGAGTCAAGCAAAGGAGCTGTTGAATGGGGATAATGTGGGTTTCAGTCCCAAGTGGCACAATCATGTCGCCAAAGGCAGAGGTTACTTACATAGGTTGTAGTTTCTTTCCTACTTTGAAAGCACGGTGTTCTCCTCTTTCTCTCCTCTGTATGTGATGATCTGTCCTTTCCCAAAATAGTAGTCCAAGTGCCCTCAGACGAGGCCAGTAACCCAAGGGTTTATATACACATTGAAATCTATCCCTGGACATTTGTCCAGACCTTGAAGACTCCCCTTCCACGTGAAGTCTTAGGGAGCCTGGCCAACCCTCACAGACATCCAAGGGGGACCAGGTCAGTTATCAATGCCCCTGTCTAGGAGAACCGGGTGACAAGGAGAGGCTAGGGGGTACAGAATGCAACACAGCCTACATGGACATGGGCAGAGCCTGGACTGGGCATCTTGCTCAGGAGGTCTTTGAAATCAACACAGTTAGAACTTCGGCTGTCCTCGGCAGACACACAGATCAACTCCTAGAAGACCTCAATGTGTGCCATGCATGCACTGCCCTCTGTTTGTAAAAATGGAAGCCCAGACATCCACAGCCCCTATGGGGTCTCCACACGGGAGGCAGGGGGAGACTGGGGACAGCAACAGAGTTGGGCAAGCCACATCTGGAGGAGATGAGACCTGCAGGTTAAGAAGGGGAGTAGCTATCAACCTTCCTCTGAGTTGGTCCAGAACCCTTGGCAAAAAATAACAGGTTGTGTGATAGCTCCCTACTAGGCCCATGGCGCCAAAGCCATGTGCAAAGAGAAAGAGCTGGATTTTTAGAAGTAGAGAATTATGCGAGAATGTAAGGAACATTGGTTTAGAGTCCGAGAATGGGTTTGATTTTTGGCCTTTTTTTTTCTTTTGCTAACAGCGGTGGAGATTGAGTGAATTAATTTTGAGGTCTGATTTTCTCACCTGTGAAAAAGGAGTGAGGATATCCCATTAGGCTGACCGGAGACTTAACACTGAGTGTGTATGAGAAATTAAACCCAACACAAGTCGGTGTGGTGTTTGAGGGGGAAGGAAGAGTGGCCAGGAGAGGAGGGGTGCAGTTGTGAGCAATGGGTTCATGTCACTCGAAGCGATCTGTTTGTAACACTGAGGCCCTTGTTCATCTCTGGCATCTGTTCTTTGGCTTTGCGTGTTCAGAATCAAGGCTTCACTCTGAGTGGGCAAGGCTGGAATGAGTTTGTTCATGCTGTGTGGAGGTAAGTTGAAGAATCCTCCCTGCTCCCTTCTCCAAGCACTGCTTCCCTCAAGCCTGAGTTAGTCATAGACTGCTTCGGTAACAGGGGAGTTGGAGCAAAGGGAATCAGCCAGTCTCGTGAGGAGCTCCTGCAGCCAGTGTTTGAGACGGTGAAGAATCGCTCCTAACATAACAGCAAAGGGCACCTCCCTAGGGATCTGTTGCTGCAGCCTGAGTCCTAGGCACTGCTGTGTACTATGATGCATCAGAGCTGGCAAGCCAGTGCCTGCCATACTTGCCGCATGGTGAGGACAGAAATTGGGGTCTCCTTAACCCACTGTGGCATCTCCAGCCCCCAGCAGGGTGCTTGGTTCCAAGTAAACTCAGTAACAGTAAACTTCTTTGGGATGCAAGAATGGTTCTTGTGGTGGAAGTTTCTACAGGAAAGTTCAAGATACATACTTTCATCTGATATAGTTTACACCGTGAGTGGTATGCGCATCTACTTCACTAATAACTCAAGCCTACACCTTGTGTGAGCTGTGGTTCTTTAATTTCCAAGGCCCTGCTCTCTGAAGTGGCTCTGATTCCAGTAAAGCCCTGGATCCTGGCTACATTAATGCTGGGGAACCACTCTCCAAGTGCCACAAGTTTCTGCCACTCCCAGCAAACAGATTCCTAAAAAGTCCAGAGGGCAGGTGGCTATAGAGAGAAAGGCTTCTGGCTTGGAGGGGAAAATGTAGGCTGAGGGTGCGTTTCTCTGCTCAAGGGAAACCAGCAGGTGCCCAACCCCAGCAGAGGCAGCACTAAGGGGGAGCAGGGGTGAAGACTTTAGAATCATCACACACACTGTCACTGCTGGTGTCAGAGAAAGTTCTAAGGTTTGACTTTCTCTGATGTGCAAAGACAATAGGCAATGAATCAGGAAACAATCAGGTTGATCCTTGCCCTGGAGCCCTGTTCTCCACAGAGGTGAAAGATAAAGGAGATTAAGAGAGAGACAGCCTGGGGCGAGGTGACCAAGTGCTCATCCCTCTCAGATCACACCCAAGGCGCTGTCCTGATGCTCCTCCCGGGGGAGCGAGCATTTTGGTGTAGCAGGTTAAGTTATCATCACCTCTTACCAGAGTACTTGCTTAACTCCTGGCTACTCCACTTCCAATTCAACTCCCTTGCTCCTGTGCCTGGGAAGAGAGCCAACTATGACCTAAGTACTTGGGCTCCTGCTGCCAGTGTGAGGCATCTTGATGGAGCTCCTGGCTCCTGACCTTGCTCTCAATGGGTAGAGAATCTATCCCTCTCAAATAAATAAATAAATATTTTATTAAGTAAATAAGGTCAACTTTACTTTTTGAGTCATTTAAATGATCTCTAATGAGCATGCAAATATAAGCCATACAAGTATAAATATATATGTAATTTTTTTAAGGAGCTCATACAAAAAAAAAAAAAAGCCAGCAGCAACAAATTCAACTTTTAAGTTGCATAATTTAAAAAGGAAGCTTACTCCATTTAGACATGATAGGTTTTTCTTTTTAGTGCTAACTGACTAGGGCCAGTTTCTGCAAGGTAGAAATGTGTGTAGTGACTTGGGTGCTGGCACAGCTGCTAATGTGGAGGGGTTATCTTATCCACATGACCCAGTTAAAGGAAGGAAATGAACTGGAGATATGACTTAACAGTCCTCGTCCCCACACCCTCAGAGCTGGTATGTCCCTCGTGGATGAAGCCCATATTGGAATGTTAGAAATTGTCTCCAGTTTTCTTAGGGGGAAATGTCATGAACATGTAGTTTGTCTTTACGTTTTGTGTTCCAGAAGCAAATTAACCCGATGGATGCATTGCTAACTTAGCAGCAAATATACCTACACATTTTGTCCATCTTGGGGGATGAGAGAATATTCATGCTGGTGGGTCTCAGATCTGGTAGATAGACAGAAAGTACACTCCTCTGAAAGCACAAGTGAGGAGAATCAGCAGTGCATCAGCTTAGTCATGTGTGGCAGGAGTTGATATCAATTCTTAACTTTTTAATTTTATTTAAGAAGCAGAGGGAAAGAGAGAGACAGAGACAGAAAGCTTTCGGCCAGTGATTCACTCCCCAAGTGCTTGCAATGGTTGGGTCAGGAGCCAGGAACTCAACGTGGGTCTCAACTACTTGAGGAACCCAACTACTTGAACCAACACCTGTTGCCTCCCCGATGTGCTTAAAAGAGAATCTGGGATTAAGAACAGAGCCAGGACTTCACCCCAGGCACTCCGATGTAGGATGTGGCCCTTCCTGATGGTATTTAAATCAGTAAGGCAGAAGCCACTACCCTGGAACCTATTTCAGAAGTATACATTAGAACTATGTTTCGAATGGGGGTGGGTGGGAAAGGATGATAGAATGTTTTGCATCTTGATTGTGGTGGTGCTAAGGTGAATCTGTGTTGGTCAAAACCCGTAAAACTCAAAGACTGAATTTTACTGAATGTAAGTTAACAGTAAGTTTCACAATGGAAAAGAAAGATACCCCCTCTCCAATGCTAGTCTGTCCATCATGACATAAAGAATAATAAGATACTTGGGAAGCAGTCAAGAGCCCTCCAGGTGGCCAGTTCAGTTCCCACCGTCTCATCACTTCGTCTATGAAATGTGTCCATTAATGTACATACAGGGAAGAGTGGGCGGTAAGAATTGTATGGCACTTATCCCTGTTGCACCCCAAGGGGGAGACTTTAGAGATGGCAGTCACCAGCACCTTTTAATGTGTGCATGATATTCAGCAAGAATGTCATGAGGCACAGACGGTGCAGTCCTTTATCCTGCCAAGGTCTTCCCAACTTTGGCCCTGGTTGTGTGTACAGTGAACCATTTCTGTAATTGCCTCCAAAAGTCTTTGGCGTGAGAAACAGGCATCAGTGGACAAGAGCATTGAGGTCCTCAGAAAATACAGCCCCTACTCTGTGGCAATTGATAGACTGATATTGATAATCAGACCCCTAGAGCTCCCTTGCTTAGTGAATTATATTACAAAATGGAACTCATTTGTGTCTCTAAGCCCACGAGCCCAGGGCTCTTGAACAGCTTGTGTTCTATGTACCAGCCCTGTTGCTGCATGACCCTGCAGGATAGGAAGTAGAGTGAACCTCCTCTGGCAAAGACTCCATGGGGTCTTAGCTGTGACCTGCTTCTTTCAACCAGAGCTGGAAGGGAATCCCATGCATGTCTGAAACCTGCCACTTCCATCTGTGTCCTCACTCCCTGCCGGATCCTGTGCTACTGTCTCCTTCCTGGGTGGTTGGATATCCTGTATGTCCAACAGAATCTGATTACAGAGGTGAAAGCTTGTCTTACATGTGACTGGGACTTAATAATTACTCGAGGATTCACTTGACAAGTAGCAGATACTAACTAGCTTGCTCTTGCTCCCTGAGCCCAAATAGAGTGCTATCCTATCTCTAAGGGAGAACTGGTCAACCAGTCCTACGCCAACCTCTCATAGTTGACTGTCAGCGACACCTCTGGGAAGCAAAGTGGTTTAACCAAGGTGTAGCAGCAGTGACCAGGGATTGGACCTCGGAAGATATTGGCCCCTGCTCCATGTGGCTCAAGCTCCTGAGCCGAGGTGTGCCAATTCCTTTGACCTGAAAGGTGAAACTTCCAGAAGACATGAATGCAGGAGGAAATGCTTGAGGTGGCTCTGGTCAGATGCCACTGAGCCGTCCACAGAGTGTGTCACCACAGAGCGGCTCGTGTGCCCGGCACTTCAGGATGGATACCTATTAGCTCTGTGTAATGCCCATCTTCAGGGGCAGATCGGCCCGTGACTCAGCCTTTTCTTTCAATGTGAGTAGCATTATTACTTTATCTCTGTCTTCCAAGGAGTGATCTTTTCTTCCTGACACTTTTTCTCCTTATACTTTTTAGTTCAAGGCTTTCTCATGCACCGGCTACATATTGTCTCACCCCCCACCCCCCCCCCCCAATAATTCAGGCCACTAAAATCCTTCTTGAGAAATATACATTCATCTGCTCAGATACAAGTCCATCTGGCCTGAGCCTGGAGGGAAGGAGAGGAATCCTGTTGTCCCTGGGGAGGAGGACTAAAGGGTGGGGCATGGCAGGAAGGCCCCGTATCCAAGTTGCCACTTTTCCCCTCCAAGTTGAAACGAAAGGAGGCTCTGTGCTTGTTCAGGTCCTGGACAGAAAGGAGACTTAATTGTACACCTTTCAAACTTCCATTTTTTAAAAGCTGAGAATGACTTCAAATGTTTGCATTAACAAAATAAAAATTCACGTTGGTATGAAACAGCCAATATTCAGATACAATTAGAATGTTGGGATCCTGGTCCTTTGAGCCCCAAAGAATTCCCTGAAATATGTCTTTGCACTTTGAGACTTTTCTGCCCAGTAACTGTTGCTGTTCCTAGCAAAATTCACCCTGGGGCTTCTACTTCAGGCACAGAGTCTTTGGGGTCAGGCTTGAATCCTGCGGGTAATGAGTATAAACAACGACCGCCACAGGAAGGCTGCTTGAAGCCTACAGCCAAGAAACTGCTGCATTGCCTGCCATGTGCTGGGAGCCAGGAACCCCAAACGCCAGACCATAGGTGCTCACCAGAGATTGGAAGCAACTGACACAGGTGGAGTAAAATGTTCTCAACTGCTACCCAGGCCACAAGCAGGGAGCTGGAGGGATGTGGAGCAGCAGCCGGGACACGAACCAGCACCCATATGCAATCCCGGCACTTACAAGGAGAGGATTAGCCAACTGAGCCATCACACCAGGCTCCTGAAGTCCAAATGAAGCTAAGTGTGCTGTCACGGGTCGCAGCAATCCCAGAATCACCCAGCACTGCTGTCACTAACCCGACCTCAGTGCTCCACCCTGCCCGAGTTCCCCAGTCTTTTCTGCAAGGCTGAGGACAACTCTGGGATGCCACAGCGGGGAGACCCTTGGATTTTTCATGATGTCAGGTCCTTCCCCAGGACCTTCATGCAATTTTGTTGGTGAAAGGTCCCTTTCAGGCTAAGGTCAAGTCCATTCCTATTGGTGCTAGCTACCGCAGGACAACAGACTGTCAAAGGACAGAGCAGGCTCGAGCCCCGACAGAAGGAGCACCTCCGGTCAGCTCTCAGCGCCTGAGCCCTGATCATTGGCCTGGGGGAGGCTTCCTCCAGCCAGTGCAGTCAGCAACCACACAACACCTGGCTCTCCTGGGTACTGAACAACGTAGAAGGCGTCTTGATCCCCTCACTATCTCGCTCAGGGACTGTGCCCTCCTATTGTGAAGTGGTGAGTTTCCAAATTTGTCCTTTTCTGTCTTAAGAAGGTTTTATCCTGCTCTTTCCCAATGAATAGATCAAACCTCACCACCCCCTTCCCAAAAAATCTGTCGGATCCCTTTGTACTCTTCCCTTCCTATTCCCAGTCCAGGGCCAGGCAGGATGCCTCCTTTGTTTAGGATTAGTCATTCAAAGGAATGTGGTTTATTTTCCAGACTCGCTTAGTTATAGTTTTTAAGCACGGATGCATTCAGAGGTTTTCTTGTGGTCTGCTACGTGCTGCATTTAGAGGAAGCCTCTGCACGGGGGCATTCATGTTCTCAAGAAGAAACATGAGCCCTAACTCCGAGCTTCATGCTTCACCTTTAGATACCTCAGGTGCTTTTTATGTTAAAATGCAACACTGGGCCCCATGCAGTAGCCTAGTGGCTAAAGTCTTTCAAGCGCCCAGATCCCATGTGGGTGCCGGTTCTAATCCGGATGGCCCTGCTTCCCATCCAGCTCCCTGCTTGTAGCCTGGGAAAGCAGTCGAGGATGGCCCGAACCATGTGGGAGACCCAGAAGAAGTTCCCGGTTCTTGGGTTTTAAATCTGCCTACCTCTGGCTGTTGAGGCCACTTGGAGAGTGAACCAGTGGATGGAAGATCTTTCTCTCTGTCCCTTTTTCTCTGTGTAAATCTGCCTTTCCAATAAAAATAAAGCTTTTTAAAAATGCAACAACACACCAGGGCTTGTTATGCTGTCCAATGTCTTGGATGCTTGCATTTATCCTAATCAATTTCTCCTTAGTAAAATGTCCTCTCCCACTTGCTCCCAGTGCCAACTTTACGCCTAGAAAAACAAGGGCCAAGCAGGTGATCTGGCAACACCCTCCACCTTGACTATTACCTATAGGGCGATTGTCACAAAACCTTCTTGGAACACTGTGACAGCCAGCCTCTCTGCTTTCTTCTTTCATCTACAGCTGTAGACCAAATGCCCACCATTTCACTCCTAGATGACCTTCAACAACTTTTCGCCACCTTGCCAGAGAATCTTCTTCTTCTTTCCAAATTTCTTGCATACCAATGCCAAAGACATCTAACAAATGTCATTACTTTTTCAAAGACAACCCCGTTTAGGAACTTAGAGCAATACAGTATAGACATAGCTATGCCTGGTATACAGGAATTTCTCTTTGCTATTCCAATATCCACTTCTCCCACTTCCTTAAGAAATGGAATGCTGATTTTGCTTATGGTGATAGCAAGCCCATGCAAGCACAAGCCTTCCCAGATATCTGTCAGTCTGGTATCTGCCTTGTGCTGTAGTTCTGGCCAATGAAGCACAAAGCAATCACCGCTAGGCATGTCTGAGAATGTTTTTGCATCCCTAATGAGAAAATCCCACTGGAACTTTTGCATGCAAATCTCCCCACCATGCGAGGTCCAAGCTAGAGCAAGGTGTCCACGTGGAACTCTCATTTGGTGCAGAGCTACATGTTAGAGAAAATGGGGGCCTTTCCATGGTCTAGCATGTGTTCCAGAGTTGCGTGGAATTGTTGCTCCACGCAATCTCATCCTGATGCACAACAGATCAACCTGACTCAGTGCTTTGTAAACAAGTCCAACTCCTTTTCCCCTCTCGCAGATCCTCTCCATTACAGTTAGCTCAGGCTTTCCCTGTTCTCTACTAGGGGCAAACCAATCTCTCTATCTCTAGCCTTTGTTCAAACCCAATGGACCAGACAAGAATATTCTTTCCCTTGAGCCTTTTCATTCTTCCCAAATGAAATTAACATGGCTTCTGAGAAGCCTGGTCCCCTTTCTCTGTACCCAGTTATCTTCCCATCTTTCAGTTCCTGGTGTACCACTCCCACTCAGCCCTGGATTGCATACGCAGTTTTCCTAATGTTGCACCCTGATTATTTCACAGTTGGACTTGGTTTCCTCGGCTCACGCTCACTGTATCCTGGGAGTCTGCACTTCCCTATCTCCCATGGCAACGTGCACTCACTGAGTACCCTGAAGATACTCATATGTAGCCGCTGCTTGCTTTTGTGTCTCTTACTCCACATTGCTATGTCTGCTCCTTAAGACAGATTTATGTTCTGGCTTGGTGAGCACATGTGAAAATTCAGGTTGTGCCTCCATCTGTAAATTAGTATTATTGTTGGTTGCCAGCTCCAAATCAGAATGAATTAATATGCCATGTGGAGAATGTGCAATGGCAAGCATTATAACAGTGCGTTATTTATCTGCTGTGAGCTTCCCATTCAATTTGCACATTGTTTTGTAAAAAGGTTTATTTATTGTTGTTTAGATGAAGTGAAAGGCAGACAGACAAAAAGAATGAGACAGACACAGAGAGAGGGCGAGACCTTCCACTCACTGACTGGTTCCCCAAATGGCTGCAAGAGCCAGGTGCAAGCCAGAAGCCCGAAACTCCATTTGCATCTCCCACATGGTTGGCTCGGCACTTGCTGTCTCCCTGGGTGTGTATTAGCAGGAAGCTGGAACGTGGAGTGGAGCCAAAACCTGAACCCAGATACTCAGACATAAGATGCAAGCATCTTAAGCCTTGTACCCACACATGTTCCTCACATGTTGTTTATAGAACAATTGTTTTATATTGGAGGTCAACCTCCAACACACTAAGTTTTCGGCCTCTAGAAGATCTGAAATGAGGACTTTCTGGAATTCAATCTGGAGAGCTCCTCAAAGGTCAGCTCACAGACTGGCAGTTCTCTCCAGCCTGTGCTGAGCTGGGGGCGGGATGGTCTCACTGAGCCAAACCCTGCTGTCTTTGGGGAAACTGGGCCTCCCTACTGGAGGCAAAGGAAGGAAGCAGAGGGCAAAACAGGGCTGCTGATTGAACCTCTCAAAGTTGACCACTCTTTCATTAAACTGCCGGAGTCACAGGACTTGTCTCTTGGACGTGGTTAGGCACCTCTACTGTGACAATCTAGAAGGATCCCAGAATGTGGGAGGGGAATTCCATATTCAGACAGGATGTTTCTTGTGACTTCTCAATGTTCTGTGCTAACTTGTTTTCAGGGAGACATTGCTTGTCACCTCATTTTCTTCTTGTTTCGGACATGCACCCTACCCCACAGGCCATGCAAAGTCATCTTTTGTTCCAGTTGCTGTATTTGGTCTGTGTGTGTGTGTGTGTTGCATTAGCAAAATAGGCAATCAGTAACCTTGCCTGAACTCCCTCCCCTTGGGGGTTTCCTCCTCCTGCCCTACTGTGGAATTCCACTCTCAGGAATTCTCAGCTGTCTTCCTCCATCAGGATACCTAGTGTAGGACCAGCCATGACTTTGCTGTCCACATTGGAAAGTGTGGGGAGAAACAAGATGAGTAGCATAAAATAATGGCATTTTCTTGTATTTTTCTTTCTGTAGCAAAAACATTGGGGCAAATCCCCAGAACCCCATGTTTGGGGGAGCTTTTCGAAGGGGGTCTCACTGTTTCATTCTGATGGCTCCACTCTGGAGTCCATTAGGAGAAGGGCTACAGTTAGCCTCTGGGCTCCGACGTGAAGGAGTTGACAAGTTGAAAGGCAGTGGCACGGATGTCCACCGCCCTGGAGGCTCCAGGGGTGCAGGAGGGACCACTGCCTTCACTGACCTGCCACGTGGGTAGTGACTGCTGTCCTTGGCCTAGGGAAGGTGGACGGGAAAGGACTCCACCCTGGGGTGAGGGGAATGAAGCATCCTTGCTCAGATGGCTGCTACCAAATCCAAAAAACAAGCTCGAGAGCTTGCACCACAGGATCTCCGAGTTGAGAGGGAGGCCGCTCTTTACAGCCCCTTCATCACAGTCTTGGTTTCCACGTTGATGAAAAAAGGGTAAGCAACGGAAGAAGGGGCCTCATTACTGCTGAGGGCCCGTATCCAGCAGGTATGGTTCAATTAGGGATTTAGGAGTGCCATTACACTCGAACATAGCAGTGAAGAAACGGTACTGACAACAGGATGTCATTTTAGGGCAGGCTGGACAAGTTCTCATGAATTGAGGGTACACAGAGCAATATATTTTTCAAAGAAAAGGATTGTTAAGATTCGCCTTGTTTACTGTTGCTTTCATACGAGGCTTCCTGTTGCAGAGGTTGGTCTGGGCTGACCTGTTGCGTTAAGGGTCACCCTCTATCCCTGCTGTTCAGCAGCCTGCAGACATAGTAGTACTAACCATCCATTCAGTTGTTACTTAACATGCTGCCCTAGACCCCAAGTTCCATGAGGCCGGGTACATGACACAGAACAGGTGATCCCATCACAATCACATGGGAAATTTGAAGTGTTCGATAAATTCCTCATAGAAAAACACAATCCTGGGCTCCTGTCACACCTGAGTGACCTGGCGGTCTCTGGGAGAGGTCCTGGGCATGGGGGATTTTTCAAGAGCCCAGCAGGCTGAGAACCATGGTAGGGAAGTACTGGGTGAGCCCCCCATGGGATGACAATGGCAGAACCTTGTACGCTAAGGAAGTGTGATTGGGCAGGGCAAGTGGGTGAGGATGGTAAGGGGGAAGATGTTCCGATGGGAGAATCTCATGACTTCAGGCCATCCCACCCTTTCTACTGTCCACTCAAGCTGCAAAAGATGGGCTAGGAGGTGGGGAGACCGTCTTTCTCTATGCCTAAGCTGGGTTGACGGAGCACAAGGCCACGGTCATGATCATCGTGGAGCCCAGGAATTCCACATAGAGAAGCATCCTGGGCAGCTCCTGTTTATTTTGGGGGTGGGGCGGGTGCTCTCCCAGTGCCCAGTGTGCCTAAGACTTGGGCTGGAGATATCCCTCTCTCCCCCAGCCCTTTTCTTCTCCAAAACCTCCACTGGAGGCCCAGTGTCTGCCCTGCCACCTGCTGGAAAGCTGCCTGGGAGAGTTGGCTGTGCAGAGGCAGGGCTCTTGGAGCCTGCAGAGCTGGACAAGGAGGAAGAAGGCTGGAAAGGGTTTCTCTCTACATGACTAGGATACTTCTGAAAGGTTGGCCTGTGGTTTTTTTTATTTTTTTTTTTTCCTTTTCACTTCTCTCTTGGAAATCACCTCCATACACTGAGTGGACTAGAGGATAACACTTCTTCTTTACAGCAAGCTCAGTGAGACTTCTGGGTTCTCATCTTCCTTTCCAGCTCTCATGGCTCTTTTTGAAAAGATTCGTTTTCTTTAAATTTTTTTTTTTTTACTTTTCTAACAACAAATTGCTAAATGCAAAATCCTCCCTTGTGCTTTGATTGATGGTTCACACCTTTTGAAATATCTAGCTCATATATTTAGAAAGAAGCAGCTGGTACTCTTGACATTTAGTTCCAACAACATGCCTCATTCGATGCCTGCCTCCACTCCCAGAGAGGGTACGCAGACTCCTGGAAAATATTCAGTGACTCTAATCCCAACAGCCACATCGAGTGTGGAGGGCTGGCATGGTATGTTTTAATGTCCTCCTGGCAGTTGAGTTAATGGCATTGAAATGGCTGATCTTAAAGAAACATAATTGTGGCAGTGAAGTGTGCCTGATTTAGCCATGGACAGCTGCAAGCTGGACATGTAAAACTGGAACTGAATACATTTGTTTTTATTCCTGAGTAAGGGTGAGTTTTTTAACCCATGGAACTTTGTGTCAATCAATGATGTCAGTAGCAACAGCGACAACTGCTGTTAACCAAGGGCTTACCCTGTGTGAGGTAAGGATTTACCTGGACCATCTTATTTCATCAGCCTTGTTATTATGAGGAGTTCAAAGCACATTGAGCATACCTATCTGGGATGACAAGGACTGGCAAACTTGGGTATAGAGGGCCAGAGGTCGGTTTTGTAAAGTGCATGACCCCTTAGTAACAACTGGCCAACCATGCACTGGTAGTTAAGCAGTCAACACAGCAAGGAGAGTGCATGGACGCATTCCAAGTCAGAGCAGGTGTTCTGCACAGGTGCCAGGGAGCTGTAGTTCAGCATCTGCTCTTAGTTGTGACACTAACCTCTTTTGAAGCTCATGGCTGGAATGTTCTGTATCAATAAAAGATCTTTTACCTATCCCACTTATCTAAAGGCCTAATGAGTAAATAATTGAGATTTTTTTCCCCTTGATGAGTCATATTTCTCAATGCCAACACACTCAAATGTTGTGATGGAAAAGGGCATGTGGTGAGAAGGATCATAAAACTGCACTGAGACCTTTGGGGAAAGGCTCCGAGGGCACCTGAGCTCTCAGGAGTTCACGAGCTGGACCATTCATGGCGTCGGCTTGTGTGGGGCCCTCCGTGCCAGGCTCTGGGAGGTGTTTCTCCAGGGTGTCCTAATGCATGCAAGTTTCAAGGTCACACTCAAAAACACACACCACCAAAAAGATCAAGAATGGGAAGAAATGGAGCACTGTGCCATTTGACCTCCACATCAGTTCTGTACGACAGGTGCCATCATTCCACTTTATGGGTGAGAAATAAAAGCGCAAAGAAGTGACTGCCTTAGGCCAGAGAGCGAGTAAGTGGCTGAGCTGACATCTGATGGCAGCCCACCTTGAGGGTCCTTTTATAGTGAATACCACACCTCCCTTGCTTATTAACTCTGTGAGGAAACCTATCAAGAAGTCAGTTAAATTTGAGATTCTGGGGTAGGCATTTGGGCTATCGGTTAAGGTGCCTGGATCCCATATCAGAATCCTGGGTTGAAGTCTTGCTTGGCTCCATTCCCTGCTAATGCCGACCCTGGGGGAAGAGCTGTGATGGCAGAAGTGGTATAGTTTGTGCCACTCATGTGGGCTACCTGATCACATGCTTAGATCCTGGCTCTGTCCCCAGAAACTGTGGTCATTTGGGGAGTAAACCTGTGGGATGGGAGATCCAGCTGTCTTTCTTTCTCTCTGCCTTTCAAACGAAATACGTATTTAAAACATCTTGAAATTTCCTCTTACTTTTGCTCTTATGAGAATGGGGATCCCCAGTGACCCCACAGCTGCTTTTCTAATCCAGTAATGCAGTCTGTGAACGAGCTTGGCAGAGGAGGCCGGCTAGCACCAGCCAGGGTGTGGGTCACAACAGCAGCACACAGGCCTGTCACTTCCTTGTCGCAAAGCTCCCCACAGAAAGAATTGGCGTGTCCCCAGGAGATCCCTTCCATTGAATCACCCAAATTGTTAAAGCCTGTGGGAGAAATTGGCCCTGAAAAATCCCCTAATATCAGCTCAAGATCTGGGAAAAGGTTACAGAAGAATCATTCAAGTTCTAGTCACATATGTGGCTCTTACAGATATTGAAGTTTCAGCATCGTCAACTTTCCTGCCCCCACCACGGCCTTCCTCCAAGAGACTTCTATTTCCCTGCAGGTTCAAATGGGTCCTCCTCCTGGAGATGAGGGTAAGCCCAGCCGTTCATGCAGATCTAACCCTTGTCCAGTTGTTTCAACAGCACCAACCATGGAGGGGAAACATACAGACACTTTCATCAAAGTCCAATGCTCTCAGTGGAGAGAGATTCAATGTCTCTTTGTCTAAAACCTAGAATCTTTATAATTTGTAAATGTTAGAAACTAAAAAAACCAGGGTGACTTGATTATGTAAGAAAAAGTTCCCTGTAGGGAAAAATTGCTTATAATTAAAAAGGAAGTGGAAAACAACAAAAT
Organism: Ochotona curzoniae; assembly: GCF_017591425.1. Classification (NCBI taxonomy): domain Eukaryota; kingdom Metazoa; phylum Chordata; class Mammalia; order Lagomorpha; family Ochotonidae; genus Ochotona; species Ochotona curzoniae. The sequence goes on along the minus strand of NW_024465655.1, from coordinate 9,392 downwards.
ATTCACAACCTAAGAGAAAATATTTTTCACCATCTACCAGTTTCTACAGTTAGTTGTCTCCGAAGTGACAATACAGAGTGGAAAATTGGGCAAAAGCCACCAAAAGTCGATGCTCAAAAATAGTACTAATGGAGAATTTTGAAGAAACTTAGGCTGGTGTGAAATAAACCTAGACATCTTACTATTAGGGAAATGTTAGTGATAGCAATGTTTAGACAAAACATACGGGAGCAGACATGGCATCTTTAAGTTACATGCATGTGCAGGCACCTGTCGTGTTTGTATATAGACACACACCTGCTGGGACTGTTGAATTGCCTGGGATGTGATCCTGCAGACAGGAATTGACCTGGACGTCAGATTTAGAACTCGTGAGAAAAACCTACACAGACATCCCCATGACTTCAACTCCGAGAATTCGAACAAAGGGAGAAGAACAAATAGATATGCTTTGGGAGGAAGTTGTAAGAAGCCTCATAAACTCTTGTTGTTCTCTGATAGTTCCTGGAATTAGGCACACAAGACCCAAGACTCGTTTCAGACAGAATCACACAGGAGAAAAAGTCATTCCCAAAATGAAATCATCCCAGTCCAAATGACATTTCATGAGAAGAGATTAAAAGCAAACGTGAAGAACGTTTCCCAAACCAGTGTGAATGTGTGCAGAAATAGCTGCCTCTAAATCGAATAGGACTCGCGCGACCAGTTGCTGGGCTGCCAATGAAGTGACAGAAGGCTCTGCTCAGAGATGCTGAATGCTCTAAGACGGAATCTAAAAGTTTCTGTTTCTGGGTAGCAAATATTTCCTCAGAAGTTTGGGGGAAAGAGAGAGTCCCTTTAAATGCTCTGCTATCACCTATGTTCTCTGTGAAGTGTTTTGGTTTTTGACTTTGAGGGCTAGCATACATCCTTACTATTCCACTTCTGACCCAACTCCATGTTATTGCCTTTGGGAAGGTAGTGGAAGATGGTCCAAGGTTTTGGGTTTTTGGGCCCTTGTCAGTGGTGTGGGAGACCTGGATGGAATTCTTGGCTCCTGGATTTGATCTGACCTTGACTTTTTTATTGTAGCCACTTAGGGAATATATCAGCAAACAGATAATCTGCGTGTGAACGTGTATTCCCTTCTCTTTTTTGATTTCAAATAAACAAATAAATCCTCAAAAAAGGAGCACCACGTGTGCTGGTACCAGAATTAGATTAATGTGAACTATTCTACATAATTTATTTTTAATGACCTTTAAATAATATAAATTCACCCATTGTAAATTCAATACTGAAATACGTAAAGAAGAAAATTAAAATAATCATTTATACCACCACCATTAGCTGTGTTAATATTTCAGTTTGCTTCTTTCAAGTCTTTTTTAATGCTTTCTTTCACAACACTATTTACTATATGCAAATAACATTGCAGTAGACAAGATTGGTCGTAAGTCTTTGCTGAGTATAATTTCCTTCAATTATATTCCCTAGAAATAGAATTGTGGGGTAAAAATATATTAATTTCAGTTCCTAATATGCACTGCTAAACATTTTCAGAAAGGTAAACTTAATATTTAAATTAATAAGGATTTAAGTGAACCTTTTTTAACTCCTATGATTCTTTTTATTTTCCAGTTGAGGTTAGGAAAGCTCCTCTCTTTGAACCTTTGTCAAAAAAAGGGAAAAAACTCAGAATTATGGAGATGGTTGCTTCATGATGTTGTGATAATTTACAGAGGTAATTCCCACCTCCTTCAAAAATTGTTCTACTCCTTAGTGCATTCAGTCCCCAACAAAAACTCCTGAGATGAAGACAATCACCTGTGGGATGCAGACAGAGCAGGAGAGTTTGCGGTATACCCTTGCATTTTAATCAGTGTTTCCATGAGACCGGCATGAGAGCATTAAGGCAAGTCTTAAGGTCTGGGCATTGGGAATTCTGATGCTGCTGTTCTTTTCCTGTTAGATGATCTTGACTTTAGTGTGGTCCCTGTAAAGCTTTGTGTCACCCCCCAATTTCCTCTTCTCCCTGTACTGTGTTATCAACCATTGGGAAGTTCACCACCAGATTTCACCTTTTGTTACAAAAAAATCTGAACTCAGACTCATGCATTGAAATGGGATGATCATGAAGTGAGTGTTTTATCTACTCTGTGGGTTGGGATCCAGGGAGTGGTCCCCCAAGAACATGTGGATAGCAGTGAGCTTGGGCTGAGAGCTTGTGCTAGCTGAACTTGAGGTGAACCTGCTCAAATAAATCTGTCCAGGGAAGTTCACTTACAAGAAGCATAGGGTTCCAGGCCAAATGTATTATGGACTCAGACTATTCTGACCACAGGGCCTCCAAATGCTAGAATTTTCCAAGTCACGGGGGGAGAGGGGGAAGTCTTTCCTGGAGAATTCTTGCTTGCTAAAGCAATGTAGGTAAATGAATTCTTTCAGTAGACAGGGAATCTCCCAGGAAAGCCATCTATTGCCTTTCCAACCCTATGATCTAGACATGCTACATTGTAAATTATCATCTTGTTAATGTACTGTGAGATTATCACACATTGCTCAGAAGTTAAAACAACATTCTGCTGATTTCTGACAGTCAACCAACGGACCACCACTACAGACTCCAATCAGCTGTTGTCTCATGTTCTACCAAGCATAAAATTTCTTTTATTTAGAAACATCACAGTAGCGTTTCCGTTCATTTGCGTGTATACGTGTGAAATCTGAAATCCAGCAAGACTATTTCTTAAGATGCCTGACATTTAAGAAAATCTGGCACTACCGAGGCCAAGTAGCACTCAAGTAGAAGATAGCACAGTTTAACAGGCTGAATGAGCCAGATTTTCCTTAAAATTAACACTGATGCCATATGTTGGGACCCTAAACTTAATACTCCTTAGGCTGATGGATATGCCAAAAAACGAACATTCTTAGACTGTGTGCTGTTCTCTTCCTCTGTAGACTGTTCTAGAGGTGTTAGCAATGGTCTTCCCTTGAGATAAAAATGAGCACCTGCTCTTGAGACTGATCATCCAGTGGGACCAAAGCCAGAAGCTACAGCCTTGTCAGGCATGGGTAGGGATGAGGTCAGTTCGAGTGGCTGTGTTCTCCATTCATTCAGCTCCACACAGTGCAATGTCTTGGGAAATAAAATGGAGACTACAGCTTCCTCATCAAAGTCAAGGTCAAGGAGGACAGAAACCTCTCAGATTTGAGATGCGTGTGAGAAATCTAGGCATTGCCCAGGCAACCCAGAGTGACAGGCAGATTGCATTCTCAGCTCTGCGGGGTCGGAGGCTGGGCCTCCTGGTCTTTCGGGTCGCATTCCTTCTGGGTTCATTCCTCAGATATTCTCTACCTCTCTGGTGGAATGAAGGTTTCCAAACAGGTAAGGGAAGCAACACTCTTTGGGCCTGGAGCCAACCATTTTCCTCTTGGCACGCTTGCAGAGTGCTCCATGCTCATCGGCGCCTGTGTGTCCCTGGCAGAGAGCGTGGGCCTCTCCTTGAATCACAGAGGACACAGTTTATAAATGCTGAGCTCTCGTGCACCAGGAGGAAAGACAAGAGCACAACGCCATGCTACCGCCCAAGATATTTAAACTAAGATGGAGATGATGGGTTTAAGTCTTCATCTCTCCCACTGCAGTCTTAAGTAAGAATTAAATGTTACTGGTACTCAACCAGACTTTTCCTTCTATATGCTGAACCATACACAATGTTTAAGGGAGGAGTTTTGGAATCTTACTAGTAATAGAACCTGAGAAAGTGTGAAAATCTGCTTATCTTTTCTGATTATGGAAAATTCCAGTTGTAAAAGTACAGAGACCACCGTGATGATGTTGCATGTTTATAGCTAGTCTCTATTCGTGAACAATCTCACTTTACATCTATCCTGTCTGCATTTCTGTCCCCACAACTCAAGTTATTTATAAAGTTGAGATTCTGAGCCACTACCTCATATAATTTTGTCCACAACAATTTCAGGATGAATCTCTTGAGTATAAAGACTTTTTCTTGAAACTTAGCCACAATATTGTACTTCAGAATCAATAGTTTTCCTTAACCATTTAAATATCTAGTCAATACGGAAACAGCATCTGGCAACAGGCTGCTGCCCAATAGCTACCCACTGACCGAGAGACAGAGATGGGCATGGATGGGCAGAGATGGGCATCTGTTGTCAAGGGGATCAGCTTGACTCGACCTTGACGCGGGTTTGGGAGACACGGAGGTTCTCTATCCTTAGCTTAGCCACCCAATGGCCAGGCTTACTCTGATAACTGACTGTCAGGCCCAAGGAAGCAGTCTGGCTTCAGAGTGTCTGAACCGTTCCAACCAATACTTCCCCCATCCCCCACTGCTCACAAATATACCACACACCTCCAAGGACACAACTCAGGGTATTTCTAAAACTGAGTTTTGGATCCAAAACAGTAGCCAACACATAGTGCATCTCCATGTGCACAGGAAAAGACAGGAGGCCTATGAGCAATTTCCTGGCTTCCTATTTTTCCATTCCCGTAAATGAGGCCTTCTTTAGCTCTGGAATCGTTCTCTGAATCCAGTCCCTGCCTTGATGGCACATGCCCTATGTCACTGCCTGGTTTGCGTCTTTGTTCTACATTTTCATTGGAAGTGATCAACAACTAGTTTCCTTTCGTCATGAATCTTTGACCACCAGCTCTGTCAAGGTGCGTGTTAATGCTCATGCAGTGCTTCCTTCCTAGACACTTGAGTGAGTCAGACGCAGCACGCGGATCGCACCCCTTGCCTTCTAAGAGTTGTGCAAACTGCACCTTCAGTAGGCTTAACAGCACTTGAGTTTGTGTTTTATGAATCCAACACCGGCAAGTTTAGACAATGTGTCTCAGGCTACGATGTCCTTTTTTAATCAGTCAGCTAGCTCCTGCTTATTTCTGTGTGATGTTTTTTTAGGCCCCATCTGGCACTCTCCCTTCCTAGTCTCCTGATGATACTTTGCAGTCTTCCTCCTCCTCCTCACTGTGTCTTCCCCAGCCTCCCAGAGCATTCTGGGAGTACTACCAATCTGATAGCAACCTTTGTCTCTCTCCTTCACGTGATAAGCGCCCTGTTGATTAAGGATGGAAGAAATTGAAGATCCATTTCCCAGCGGTAAAATAGCGGAAATCTTAGAGTATCTTTTGACCCCGTGGTTTGGGGAGTGACAGATGAGAAAGCTCTTTGAATGTAAACAAATATGAATTTAGAATGGAGCAGAGTGTGAAAATCCAGGCTAACTTCACATGTGAGAACCTGCCTGTGGCAAACCACATAGGATTTCCTTTTCAGCTGTTTCCTCCATTTTATGAGCACTTGGAATAGAGATACATGTCTGGGAGCCACTCACATGGCAGGACACTTCCTCTGGGCTCCAAGGAGGTGAAACAGTGGGGCTGACACGTTAACAACCAGTATAATCAGTTTTGTTATTTGATGGCTTCTTTGAGCAATGATTTTTTTTTTTCCCCCTGAGACTGGTTTAGCTGAAGTAATAGAATAAAACTGGGGGCTTCCTCTTGCTCTGGATCATGAACATCCAGCAGATATCAACCTGATCAAGTAACAACAGAATGGCCTTTCTCTAATTATCTAACAAACAAAAGCAATCAACCAAGGAACGCTGCAGAGCCACAGACTAGAAGGAAAAAGACAAATCTGGCTTGTGTTCAAAGATACAGCTTGTCTTGCCCAATGGTTTCACGTGGTGTACTTTGAAAGTCTTTGAAAGAGAATTGAAAGGAGTAAAAGGACAACTTGGCGGAGCCACACCAGTGTGGGGGTTGGCTTTAGCCGCCCACCTCCACGTGCACATACATGCCTACTTGTGCCCTAGGGACGCTTTAGTTCAGCCACAGCATCTGGACAGGAGGTATAGACACACCTGGGGAGTGTAGCCCCCCCAGGGAGAACAGGGTACTCCTTTAGGAGACCTGTTAAAGTCTAGGATCCGCCACTTCCTAACTTTCCTAAGCTTCTCTTTCCTCAACTGAGAAACAAGAAGAGTAATGTCAAATAATTTTAGCTCTTCTGTGTGGGCACATGACTGAACTGCATTTCTTCATCCCCTTCGTAGGTAAGCATGGTCATATGACTTATGTTGGACAAGATGATTTGAGCACAGGTGGCATGAGTCATACGCTGGTAGAACTGTAGAGAACTAGTCTTGATTCCACACGGTTTTCTTTCCCTCTACCATAGCAGCATAAAACAGCTCAGGTCATAGCTGTTGTGTTACTCTGGGGCCTAAAGGGAAGATGGACTTGGTCAAAGCCATGGCTGATCCACGTAACAGATGTAGAAGAGAAGTGAGCACAGACCCTTGTTGTTTTTGAGTCATGGAGGTGTGGGCGTGTTGGTTATGAAAGTCTATGCTAATGCAGGGACTACTTCATGGTCCCAGGAGAAAGATGAAAGTGAGGCCTGTGGTGTGAGTGGAAAATGGCAGGTGCTATGCAAATGTCAGTTCTCTCCTCAGTTACCAAAGTGTTTCACCATCCCTAGTAGCCCATCCTCATCAGCCCTTAGCTGTACTCTGCAAACAATTAGAACTTCGTCCTAAGATTTTTTTTTCAGAAGTATTCACTAATTCTCTTTAATAGGAGGGGTGCTGGTGCTGTGACATAAAAGGTAAAGCCACCGTGTGTGATGCCAGCAACATTCCATATGACTGCCAATTTAAACCCTGGATGCTCCACTTATGACCTAATCCACCTTGGAAGGCAGCGAAGGTAGGTTTGGGACCCAGCACCCATGTGGGAGACCTGGAAGAAGCTCCTGCTTCTTGGTTGCAGCCTGGCCCCACCACTGCCAGCTGGGGAATTAACCAGCAGATAGAAGATCTCTCCCTCTGTAATTCTGCCTTTCAAACAAATAAATAAATCTTAAAAAAAAAAAAAAAGCGGAGAGTCCTCCACACCCCCGAATGAAGCAAAATTGGAAATTCTCACAAAGTGAAGAAGACCTTCGGAATTCACAAAAATAGAAAGCAAATACAGGTCTTTTCAAGAGAATCGGGCAGAAAGGGAAACTTGTGCCAGCTGAACATTCCCACCCACAGAAAGCAGCAGGCTGCAGCATCAGCTGGCGGCCACAGTGCTGGATCGAGGCCTTCCAGGGACAGTTGGGATCCAGCAAGTTCTCTGTCTTGGCAGATGCAGCAGTCCTTGGCGCGCTGCATACCACTATCCGTGAAGTTTCCGGTGGAGTGGTGAAGGTGCTGAGACCTGAAGCTTGGGCCTTTTCCACACTGCTCCTTTGTCCACCCCGCCTGTACCCACAGGGTTTCAGAGAGGAAACCAGTAGGGCAGATGCTGCCATTTCAAGCTAAATGACTTTACTGATTAGACCATGGACCTAATACCCTTTTAGAGAATTTAAACCTACTTTGGAGAAACGATTTTCTACTCAAAATTATTCTGTGTCTTGCACCTGTCTTCATAGGGCCATCCTGACTAATCAATTTAGAAAGCATTTCTGAAGGCTGTGGGCCTCCAAATGATCGAAGATTTTGAGAAGGGAGGGAGAAAGAGGAGGAAAGATACAGTTGAGATGGAGCTACACAAGTCCACCATGTCTGCAGCGCGTTACAGAAATTCCGGGCAAGCAGGAACGCTTTATTTGAGAACCTCCGGTGGGACAGGAGAAGCAACACACAGATGGCAAAGGTTTTGTTCCCCTGTGACCTAAGCAGAGCATTCACTCCAAGTCTCTGTAGGAAACACCTGAAGAGGGAAGGGTGCAGTTCTGGCCTTGAAGGAACGGTGATGAGAAGAGAGCCACAGCCCCGACCTGCTCCAGCTGGTGGATGGCACTGCCCTTCTGTGTGTTCTCTTTTCTTGGGGCCAGGCTGTTGCGTGCATTGCAGAACCTTCGCATCTCTGCTTGCCATCAGTCACTAGATGCCAGCTGTGCCCCTTCATCACTGTGATACATACACAGGGACTTCCCATTTCCAGCCTCTGGGGCGACTGGAGCCTTCCATTCAAGGACTCCTGAACTTGCCTTAGGATTGCCATGTATAGACTATTATAGCGGTCCCTTGGGGACCCTAGTGAGGAAAGGAAGCAGGGACCCTGTCCCTCAACCATGGATGGGACATCCCACCTACATTCTTTCTTTCTGTGGACTCAGACCCCATTGAGGGAAGAACGAGCTCTGACATACTGTGGGGCTCTCAAAAAGCACTGAATCTAGTGGAATGATTTGGGGGAGTGAGCAGAATTATTTGAAGACAGAGGATTGCTTGAAAAGAATCTCCAGACTTTGCTTGACCCTAGAGTCGGTAAGTGGTAGATGTTGACAGTTGTGCTGTGGAGCTTTCGTGGTGCACCCCGCCCCCCAAGTAGGGTTATAGATGGATAAGAGCACTTTAGACTCTGAATGAACTGAATCCACTTTGGGGATTCTGCATGCACTTTCTGTTTCAGCTGGAAACCTTCATCAGCATTCTGACGTTGTGTGTGACCATTCAGGATAGGAGAAAGGGTGATGAGAGAAAGACTAGTGTCTACTAATGGGCACCTGCTGTGTCCAGGCAAATAACTAAGTACGTTCAGTTTGTCCTATCTGGGGAAGATGGGCAGGTGTAGGCACTTCAGAAGGAGCCTGAACCTGGGAGCCAGGTAGTCAGGTTTAAATTCTATGTCTTCTCCATATCAACCATACTAAGTTCTTTTATCTCTGGATCTCCGTTGCCTTGTGGGTATAAAAAAAAATAGTGATAATTGAATTTACAAGGTTATTGTGGAATTTCATAAAGTTAGAACTGTAAGACATGTGGTATGGAAAAAGGCATTGTGGGCCCAGTACAATGGCTCAATGGCTGAATTCTCACTTTGCAAGTACCAGGATCCCATATGAGTGCTGGTTTGTGTCCTGGCTGTTCCATGTGTCCATCCAGCTCTCTGCTTATGGCCTGGGAAAGCAGTAGAGAATGAACAAAACCTTGAATTCCTACACCCTTGTAGGAGACCTGGAAGAAGCTCTTGGCTCCTGGCTTCAGATCTGCTGAACTCTGGCTATTGCAGCCATTTGGGAAGTGAATCAGTGGATGGAAGACCTTTCTTTCCGTTTCTCCTTCTCACCAAAAATCTGCTAACAAAATTGCTATTTTGAAAGACTTATTTATTTTCATTGAAAAGTCAGATCTACAGAGAGAGGGAGATACAGAGAGAAAGATCTTCTATCTGCTGATTCACTCCCCCAAGTAGCTGCAACAAGCAGAACTGAGCTGATCCAAAGCCAGAAGCCAAGAGACTCCTCCAGGTCTCCCACATAGGTGCAGGGTCCCAAGGCTTTGGGCCATCCTCTGCCACTTTCCCAGGCCACAAGCAGAGAGCTGGATGGGAAGTGGAGCACCTGGGACAGGAACCGGTGCCCATATGGAAT